>NC_136415.1:17203071-17803071 GCF_051521515.1 Lactuca serriola | reverse complement strand
ATTGAGAAAATAAAAAATGTTGAGAATGAGGGAATCATTCTCAGCCACTCATTTAATCTAAGCATAAAAGACACGGTGACAAACTTGTAAATATCGTAATAACCTTCAATCTCAAATACGTAACTATAGAGAATTCGATAACTATTTGTTCATCATCAAAATTTTTCCTCCAACCTTCAATAATCATCCAGATTTCTTCAACTAAACCAGAATTTCTTCGTTGTTCATGAAATTGGAATCGGAGTTCTGGACTCGCAGTCACAGTCGACATTGAGGGACTTAGAATCGGTACTCACAGGTTCCCAATCGGATTTTCGGAAAATCAAAATCAAATTGAGAAATCAATCAGAGATAGGATGTCGCATCTGAAGTCGAAATCGGAAGTATATGATGATTTGGAATTGATAACTTGATGTTTTTAACATTTTTAAAATAGTTAACTTGTTTGCACTCCAACTGTTTGATGAAATGCATTAACTAAATTACCACGTTATATTCACATATGAATATGTTTTCTCACCTGAATCAGTATATGATTATTAAAACACAAAACAAATATGTACGTCTGTATGTTATTCATATGTGAATAACATATAAAAATTATATATATTTGTCAAAATACCTTCAATATTAATAAGATTAATAAGTGAATATACCTTGTAATATTCATATATGAATATACTGTGTAATATTCATAAGTGAATGTATCATCTAATATTCACAAGTGAATATACTCTGTAATATTCACATGTGATATACCATGTAATACTATATAATATTCACATATGAAATATCATTTAATACTCATAAGTGAATATATCATCTAATATTCACAAGAGAATATACTATGTTAATATTCACAAGTGAATTCATCGTCCAATATTAAAATATGAATATACTATGTTTATTATATGTTATATTCATATATAAATGATACTTAAATTGTAAAAAAAAAAAAAAAAAAACTCATACTTTTTATTTATAAGTGAATAACGGATGTACTGTAATAAAACCTGATGCATTGTTATTCATTTATGAATAACGATAGCTGAAAATATAAAAAAAATAAAATTTTTATCTTATCTTAAAACTATATCAATATGGATGTTTATTTGTAGAGAATAAAAAATCATGAATTTTGGTATATTTAAAATCATTTTTTTGATAAAAATAGCTTATAAAAATTAAAAAAAAACGAAAAAAACTATGTTTTTGTATATATTAAGGTAATGATTAGCATAGTTTAAGGAAATATGTTATGTGGGAAAACACATGTGCATTCGTTTTCCATTTCCGTCGGTACATTGGAGGCTTTTACGGCAAAAATAAATGATTGGCTGAGAATGATTCCCCCATTTTCAACCTTTTTTTTTCTCAATTGAACCCTCCCCTATATATATATATATATATATATATATACTAGTTATGTTTTAAGGCCCATGCTAAGCATGGGCCATGGTGGAGGTAATTTAAGGTACAATCTTATATGTAGTGTATTCTTCAAAGAACAATGTCTTCATAAACAAAAATGAAAGAGCAAAATATTATAATTAGGGAAAACAATGAATCTACAATGATATGAATGTAGTGATCTACCAAAATACACCTAATAAGAAAAAGAGTTAAATGACTAATTGTATATTTTAATATAGCATATTTAGTTAATACATTTAATACCACTATTAACCATGATGTCATCGAAATTTGATTTACATGTGGTCCAAAGTTTGTTGCAAAACTTTGAGCCCAATGATGTTGATAATAGTCCAAACAGAGTCTAAAGCAAAAATTAATGGAACATATGGCTAAATTTACCATTTACTGAAATGAAGGTAATGATTAACGCCTAAGGAAGCTTAGGCCTAATTTAACTGACCATAGCTGATCAAAGAGTTTATCTTTTTGTCCCAAGTTGAGCTTCCTAAACATCAGTACAAATATTTTAAGCATATTTTCTTCTGATTCTTTTGGCGCTGCCTTCTCCCTTGTAGGATGTAAGATTGGTTAATCGTTTAACTGACCATAACTGATTAAAGAGTTTATCTTTTTGTCCCAAGTTGAGCTTCCCTAACTCTACAGCTATATAAAGGACCCTTGGGCACTAGAATTTGGCTACCAGAAACCCTAGAAGGATTCCAAGAGCCGATTTTAGCCTTCCCCTCTCTCCAAGATCATCCAATTGCTTTGGTGTTTGTGATTCATTAGAGGCATCACATTTGAGGTTCTAGGTTTCTCAAAAGCTCAAGATCTTCAAGCAACAATCAATTATAACATTCTTACTAGTTTATTAATGTTGACAATTTTGTTGTATGCTAGTTTGGGGTTCGAGAGCTTTGGATGATTATTGCACGTACAAATAGAAAAACCTAGATCCAAAGCTTTGGGTTTGCATGTGCACCATAGGATTGATGTTTTGTTTATAACCCAACATCATACACATGCAAGTGTCACACAAGCATCTAGAATAGTAACATATCAACCATGGGCCAACATTGGTGCCTTCGACCTGTTAAACCCAATGAGGAAACTCACCTAGACTGCTCAATCTCACTAAAAATCATTGGCTTTTAGTCCAACGAATCCCCGATCTAATCAATACCAAAACAGCACCCAATTAACATTTGGGTTCCAATCCATAACCATAAATCCATACTTAGGGTAAAAAGACCATTTTACCCCCTACATAGTCTGGTCCAAGACAAAGGACCAAACTCACAATCTAAAGGGCCCAAAAGCCAATTATTCAACCAAGGCCTAATTATGGCCCAATTTTCCAAATTAGGTCCAAAACCCTTACATGGGCCTTACCCTAAAGCCCAACCACTTTTTCCTAGTCCAAAAAACTTCCACTCAGATGGCCCAATAAGAATTCAAACACCCAAGCCCAAAAGAAGCCCAATATGCAAAATCCCACATGACTGAGTACGCGGGGTGTACTCAGTTGTACGCTAACGTACACACTATTTGGCTTGTACGTTGCACATATAGTAGTGTGTGTCCACCGTAATCATCCATTAAGCTAAACTCTTCATTAAGCTCTGAATGCTTAAGTCCAGAAGTCCAAACCACAGATCTGAGTCCTAATAAGTGTCTAGAACCATAATGTCACTGACTTGGTGACTTTGCATGCCCCAAAAGAACCCAACTTCAAGATATAGCATTATACTTTCACCAAATGGACACAATATCATGCATGGGGGATTCTAAACCCTAAAGGTGACAACTTTATGAATCTAGATCCTCATAAACACCAAGAGTGGCAACTTGTAGCTCCTAGAGTGGTAACAAACCACTAGATCTCATTCTTGGGTCTAAAAAGGGACCAAAAGTCATATATAATAGATCTAAGCCATTAATGAACAAGTTCATAGCTTTTTACCTTAAATAATGATAAGTTATTAACCAAACTTGAAGATCGATTAGATCTTTGTAACAGGTAGTGCGAAGAACATAAAACAATAAACAAGACAAGATTGAATCACAATGTGTCGAATGATTAATTCAAACAATCCTCAGCAAAGCTCGACTAAGAACTTCCGCTGTAGAGGATTTAGGGTTACAAGAACGATAATAAAACTTCTTTAATCAATCTATTCTATCTTTTCTATCGTTTCTATCGTTTTTCTAAGATGCATGCAAGCACCTATATTTATAATAAACCCTACTATACTCACGGATGGTTAGGCCCATACCGGAGATACAAAAATGGACTAACAAACGAGCCCAATAGACGCACCATTCAAAACACGACCCAACAATCTCCCCCTTTGCGTCAAATTGGAGCGAGACTACTTCTTCTTCTTTCTTGGGCCAGCAGCGGGAACTTTCTTTGTGGTGTCAAACAGACGAGTGATTAGCGAAAGGATCGTCTGTCTGAACCGAATGTACCAGTGTATCATGTCATCGAAGTACTTGACATCATCCGCTGAGTTTTGCTTGCATCTGTGGATGATCCCCAAAACATGCTCTAAGCAAGCAGTAGTGTACAGATGTTTGTCAGCCAAGGCAAAAAGACATTTCTGCCTTTCGTTCCTGGTGAACATGACCGAATTCCTTCTCGAGTCAATTTTGCCCATCTGCATTTGGTTCAGATCACTGGCAGAGCCAACAGGAGATATTGTTGGTTTCTTCTTAAATACGCTTGCTATCTCCTGATCCATCAACGCAACTTCCATGATGTAGCACACGAGCATCCTCTTGAAATGGTATATGATCGGACCGTATTCAGCTTCATTGGTTAGAAGGATGTTGTGCAAGATTATCCAATCATGGGGATTGAGGTTCGGAAGATCTGCAAGAGAAATGGCATGTTCGGTTTTGGCAGATCCCCGAAGTACCTTGAACCGAATGTTGATGAAGTTCCCTTCACTGTACGGCTTCAAGACCCAAACGTTTACAATTTTTTGAGCGCTCCAAGTCTGATATTGAGGATGAGCAGCCTTCAGATAAAAATTGATCAAGTCCCGATCAACCTGTGGATGAGGATGAGGGAACTCTGAAACGTTGGCGAAGGCGTGAAAGATGAACGCCTTTCGGGTCAGAGGCATGTCAAATTGAGAGTCGACAGTGTTGGAACAATCAAGCGATATTACAGGTTCCAGTCACAAGATACTTGGAGTGTCGATGGCTTGTTTTATCTTCCTCTCGAGAGTCCAAGCAGGAAAAAGATTTTTCCTACTCTCAAGAAGGTCGTGGGCTTCCTTCTGTTTTCTTTCTGCTTCTTCAGCTTCTCTAGCCACACGAGCACTGATATCAGCATCATCATTTTGACGTTTTCGCTTTAAAAGATCAGCGATAGTCTCTTCATCTTCATCTTCTTCCTTAGCAATGTTCTTGCCTTTATCTTTCACACCAGAACCGGAGGCTTGGCCTTCTGGAGGAGGTTCGGTTGTGTGAGTTGCCTTTGAGGATGGAGGTGGTTGAGACATGGAGTCCTTCTCTCCCCCTTGTTTCGGAATGGACACGAAATCAAGTAACCCTTCAAGTTTGCTTAGCAGGGCAAGGGCTGGAGCGAGTTTCTCTGCAAGGTCACGCCTCATAGTGTAGTTAAGGATGGGATCATGTGCTTCGAGGATGTTGGAGATGACAGAGTGGACATCCGAAACACACGACTTTATCACCTCCCTTTCAGACCGAAGAGAGTCAATCTCTTGCTGAGAGTGAGAGAGTTGAACACTCTTGACCTTCAGAGTAGTGGTCTTCTTGGCTAGAACATCCATCAAAGAGTTCTCAGCAGCCAAATCTTCTTGTAGCCTCGAGAGACGCTCGTCAATGGTTGCACGAAATGCTGAGTTATCGTCGGAAAGCGTTTGACGAAATGAAGCGAAGGACTTCAACTCAGTTGAGACGGACGTTGTCAACTGTTGAACAATTGGTTCCAATGTAGTCTTAGCAACATTTGCACTCTCCTGTAAAGACTGTAACAGGACGGAGGCATCAGAAAATAGTTTATCGACTTTTTCGGTCGCATCCTGACAAGCTTTTGTTGAGGCGTTGATGGCGGAGGTTGCAGAAGCAATGGAATCGTGATGAGCCTTTGAGAAAGCATCAACAATCTTCTGAACTGCATCTTCAGAAAGGGATGACTGAGTAGTGGAAGAGGAGGCGATGAGCAAGTCAATCTTATCATGAAGCTCCTTGAGATGTCGCTTGGTTACGGGAGCATCGTCATCATCATCACTCTGAACTTGAAACGGACTGTAGTAGACCGAGTCAAACGTCATATTCTCTCCGCCAAGGAGTGGTTCTTCTCCTTCTGAAGCATGATCAGGAGAGGGTAGGGGTGGTGAAGCTGGTGGAGCTGAAGTATGGGTAGGTTCGGGTTGGGTTGTTTCGGGCGTTGGTGTAGGTTCGGGTGCTTTTGTGGTTTCGGGTGCTGGAGTGGGTTCGGGTGCAGCAGTATGAACCCCCGTATCAGATACGTTGGCTCTAACATCTGCAGTGGATGTTGTGGTTGCTTCGGTGAATATTGGTGTTGGTATGGGGATCGAAGTGGATGGTATTGAAGTGTATGGGTAGGTTCAGATTAGACTCCCGCCCGAGTCAACATGTCTTCATCTTATCCCTTTAAAGTGTAACGACATCTTTCGAAAAAAAAATCCCCCACGTGGATTAAAATCAACCACAGCCTTTTAATCAACCATTAATCCAATGAAAATGCCTGTAATTATTAGAACATGAATTTTGGAAAATCAAAGATTTTCGTGCTAAGAGTGTAAAAGAAAAGAAATAAAGCAATACGTTTTAGGAAAAAATGTGATGTCAATAAAGACACGAAACAAATGATCCCGGGCATGAATCTCTTCCTCCAAAGTCAAGAGAGACCTTAAAGTGTTTGTTTGGTTTCCCGTTGAATAACGATCAAACACTTATTAAGAAGTGTTGAAATGCTCCTTTTAACTAGGCTTATTAGGGTGGCTTTCGCTTCGATTCAACATTCCTAATCTTGATATAAGATAGAAAGTGAACGAAGTACTTGTGAGACCGGTGTAGTCTGTTGAACAAGTAGGTTGGGAATAATTGAAACTGGCTGGGAATATAAAATCTCAAAAAAAATTAAAACTGGATCCCAAGGGAAGAAATGTTATTGGTTGTAACAATTTCATAGGAATCACACAAAAGAAAAATTTGAGATAGCATTAAGATACGTCCGTCAATTCAATGGTGAAAACTAGAGCAAATTAATTGTTCACCGTCAATTCGTATTGGGTATTGAATTTTGGGTTTCACTTAGCTCGTAGTGGCACGAAACTAAGATCATGAACACAGTTATTGTGTAACCATAAACCTCAGTGGTAATTTCTGAGAGTCTTAAGGGTTACGTTTGTGAAACGAGTGTGATGGAGAAATGAAATGTAGATGGTGTAAGAAATCAAAGTACCTCTGCTGTGAAAAATAGGACCAAGCAGAAAACTCTTATCTCATGTGAGAAGAGAGTTAGGTAGCTCATGATTAGAATAAATATGATAGCCTAATTGGGAAGACAAGGTTTGTGTATACCAAGTCATTAAGGCTATTATTCAGAATCAGGTGAGGCTTTGGACACATACAACAGCATGCTTCTAGGGACACTTAGCTAATTCCAACAATTTCCCCATAAACGAACACACAAATAAAATTAAAGCCAAGAAGAAAATAAAGAATAAAATATTTTTGGAGTTTTTGATAATAATAAAAAAACAAAGAAAATTTTTTTTTAGAACCGAACCCGAGCGTTTGGTCTATTTCGGTTGTGAAAAACTTTGGAACCGAACCCGAGCGTTCGGTCTATTTCGGGTGAGAAAAATTTTGAAACCGAACCCGAACGTTCGGTCTATTTCGGTTACAAAATAAAATGGATTTCCAAAAGGAGAATAGTTTTGACAATAAGAGAAATGCATTTGGAACAATGATACAAAAAATTTACAACCAAGAAAACTACCTTTGATTGAGGAGCAAAAACCAGATGATTCAACCGAACCCGAGCGTTCGGTTCATTTCGGTACATTAGTGCAAGACCCGAACCCGAACGTTCGGTCTATTTCGCTTTTTACGTTTGAGAATGAGTGGTAATTTTTGGTACGGACTCTGATTCCATCATACCTAGCCCTTGTAGAATTTTGTTAAACGACGCTTCAGGAAGAGCTTTGGTGAAGATGTCAGTCAGTTGATCAGTGGTTCGAACAAAATAAATTTCAACGTTCCCATCTTCCACATGATCTTTAATGAAGTGATACCTCAGTGCTATGTGCTTGGTCTTGGAGTGTTGCACTGGGTTATGACAGATCCTAATTTCACTTTCAGAGTCACAATATAGTGGGATCTTTTTCATATTGAGTCCATAGTCCCGGAGTTGAATTTGGATCCAAATCACTTGAGAAGTACAGGAGGCAGCTGCAATGTATTCCGCTTCAGCTGTAGATAAAGACACACAGGTTTGTTTCTTTGATTTCCAACTAACCAACTTCCCGTCAAGGAATTGGCAGCCTCCCGTGGTGCTTTTCCTGTCTAGTCCACAACCTCCAAGGTCTGCATCTGAGTAGGCTTGAACAAAGAAGCCTGAGTTGGATGGATACCATAGGCCTAAAGAGGTAGTTCGCTTGAGATAATGGAGTATGTTCTTCACTGCAAGCATATGAGGTTCACGTGGATTCGCCTGAAATCTGGCACAGTAGCATACAGAGAACATTATATCAGGCCTGCTAGCAGTAAGATACATCAGAGAGCCGATTATCTGGCGATATAGCGTAATATCAACTGCTGGCTTATCCAAGGATGGAGTAAGCTTGGTGCCGAATGCCATTGGAACTTTAACCTTCGAATTTCCCATCATGCCAAATTTTGCAAGGAGAGTCTTAGTGTAAGCTTCCTGATTAATAAAGATGCCTTCGGGTCCCTGTCTAATATTTAAACCAAAGAAAAAGTTAATTGGACCCATTGAGCTCATTTCAAATTTAGTCTCCATCAGCTTTCTGAATTCAGCCGTTAAGCTAGGGTTCGTTGAGCCAAAGATGATATCATCGACGTAAATTTGAACAATCATAAGGTGGTTACCTTCCTTCTTACGAAAGAAGGTTGGGTCAACTGAACCTTGTTTGAATTTGGACATCTTTAAAAACTTGGTAAGTGTTTCATACCAGGCTCTCGGAGCTTGTTTCAGTCCATATACGGCTTTGTCCAAAATGTAACAATGAGTGGGGTACCTTTCATTTACGAATCCAGGAGGTTGCTCCACGTACACGGTTTCTTCAAGTTCTCCATTTAGAAATGCACACTTGACATCCATTTGGAAGACTTCAAAGTTTTTGTGTGTAGCATAGGCAAGAAATATTCTAACAGATTCCAGCCTAGCTACAGGAGCAAAAGTTTCTTCATAGTCAATTCCTTCATCTTGACAGTATCCTTTCACCACCAAACGCGCTTTGTTTCGTATCACGTTGCCTTCCTTGTCCATTTTATTTCTGAAGACCCATTTGAGACCAACAACTGAGGCATCTAGAGGAGTTGGAATGAGGCGCCAAACTTTATTCCTTTCGAATTCATTCAATTCGTCTTGCATAGCTTGAACCCAATCGGAGTGATCAAGAGCAGTGTTAACTGTCTTTGGTTCAACTTTTGAGACGAAGGAGTTAAACATACAGAATTCTACTTTCGAAAACAAGGACGTTTGTTTTGCCTTAAGTTGTGATCGGGTCAGAACCTTTTCAGAGACATTACCGACAACTTGGGAGACAGGATGATCTCTGGTCCATTTGACAAGAGGAGGGTAATTTGGATCATAGGATGGATCCAATTCAGCGTTTACCATCTCTTCTAGTTCAGATTGACTGTCATCGTCATAAAGCATATCATCATTCTCCCCCTCAACAGATAAGCTTTCAGGTATGTCTTGAGTTTCTTGAGCTACAGGGGTTTCGGGCGGTATCGAGCTTTCGGGTGTTGACGCACCTTCGGGTGATGTAGCACTTTCGGGTGTTGTAGCACCTTCGGGTGTTGTAACACTTTCGGGTATTGTAGCACCTTCGGGTACTGCTGATCGTTCGGGAGTAGCTTGATAACTGTCCTCCCCCTCGACATGTGAACTCTTCTGTAATGAAGAAGATGGATCCTCCCCCTCGATTGAAGCATTGTGCTGTAGAGGTTCATTGGAACAAGATCCTCCTTCATTCATTTGTTTGGCAGCATCGTCGATGAGTTGCTTCAAATGATCTACTTTATTGTCTGCTGCACTGACTTCCGAGAGAGTAGCCTTTTCTGGTTCATCAAATAACTCGACAAACTTCGCAAATAGATTTGCGATCGAGGCTGTGACTTGGCCTGTTTGAGGAAAGATTTCTCCAACTGCGTCTTTGTTGGCTTTTAGATTTTTGACATAGCTATCATCAAAAGTCACGTAATAAGTCTCTTCTATTTTTCTTGATCGCTTGTTTAATACTCTGTACGCTTTAGAAGTGAGAGAATATCCCAGAAATATCCCTTCATCGGCTTTGACATCGAACTTGTTACGGTGTTCTTTAGAATTGAAGATGAAGCACCGTGAGCCGAACACGTGGAAAAATTTGACATTTGGCTTCCTATTGTTGATGATCTCATAAGGAGTGAGAGTGAATCGCTTATTGAGATATGACCTGTTCTGCGTAAAACAAGCTGCAGCAATAGCATCAGCCCAAAAATATAAAGGTAAAAAAGCAAAACTTAGCATGGTTCGGGCCGTCTCACACAAAGATCAGTTTCGTCTTTCGACAATCCCGTTTTGTTGAGGAGTGTAGGGAGCTGAGAAGTTATGACTGGTTCCTTTGTCGGCCAAGAATTCTTCGAATTCTTTGTTTTTGAACTCCAGTCCATTGTCGCTCCGGATGTTGCGAACGACTTTCTTCAGCTGTACTTCAACCTGCTTGATGAACACCTTTAGGTTGAGAGTCGCTTCAAATTTATGCTTTAGAAAGAACACCCTTGTAAAACGCGAGAAGTCATCAACAATGACAAGAATGTACTTGCTACCGCCGATTCTTTCGATAGATGATGGACCACACAGATCAATGTGAATTAACTCTAGTGGTTCAACAACTTTAGTGTTTATAATAGATGGATGACTTTGACGACTCTGCTTCCCCATTTCACATGCAGCACACAAATGTTCTCTATCGAACTTGAGCAATGGAAGACCTCGAACATGACCTCCAGTGACAAGTTTGTTGATGTCCTTAAAGTTGAGATGAGAGAGCCTTCGGTGCCACAGCCAGCTTTCGTCAGATTGTGCTTTGGATAACAGGCAGATAGCTGGATTCCCTTTGATGGGTTTGAGGTTCAGGGGAAACATTTCGCCTTTGCGCTCCTATTTGAGAATGACTCTTTTCGTTTTCTTCTCAATTATTTCCGAACCCTCATCATCGAATGAAACCTTGAGACCGGTACCTCCAACAATTTGAGATACACTGATGAGGTTGTGCTGTAGTCCTTCAACGTATGCAACCTTCCTAATCGTAAAATCACCATTTGTAATCATTCCATAGCCTTTTATGGTGCCGAAGGAGTTGTTCCCGAACTTGACATTTCCACCGTTTGAAAGAGACCGAAATTCCCTCTGATGAGATTAAAACTTAATCTTGAAGATCGATTAGATCTTAAACAAGTAAATAAATATTAAACAGCAAGAACGAACGCAAAATAAAGAACAACTCAAGAATGAATCAAACGTGTCGAATGATTATAAAATAACCCTCAGAAGAGCTCGATCTAGAACATCAACTGTAGAGGGTTGGAGGTTTACAAGAACGATAAAGAAATCTGCAAAGCTATCGTAATGATCTAAAACCTTAACATAATATGCATGCAAGCATATCTTTATATAGTAAACCTAGCAAGCTCACGGTTGGACAGGCCCAAAACCGGAGCACAAAACAAATGGACTAGCAGCCGAGCCCAATGACGCAATCCTTGAACGAATCTTCAACCCAAAAATCTCCCCCTTTGCATCAATTGGAGCGAGATCTTCACTTGTTACTTGGGCCAGCAGCAGCACCAGGTACTTTCTTCTTGACAGTCTGAAACAGACGAGAGATAAGAGCAAGAATCGTCTGTCTGAATTTGATGTACCATTGGATCATGTCGTTGAAGTATTTGACATCGTCTGCTGCATTCTCTTTACACCTTCAGATGATTGACAGAACATGCTCAAGACAAGCATTGGTGTAAAGATGTTTATCCGCCAAAGCAAAGAGACATTTTTGTCCTTCTGCTCTAGTGAACATGACCGAATTGCGCCTCGGGTTGATCTTGCCCATCTTCATTTGATTGAGATCACTGGCCGATCCCACAGGAGATATCTTCGGTTTCTTCTTGAAGACTGTGGCTATCTCCTGATCCATTAAGGCGACCTCCATGATGTAACAGACAATCATCCTTTTGAGATGGTCTATAATTGGACCATATTCAGCTTCATTCGTCAAAAGGATGTTGTGCAAAACGATCCAATCATGAGGGTTAAGGTTCGGTAGATCTGCTAAGGATATAAGATGTTCGGTTCTAGCAGACCCTCTTATCACCCTGAACCGAACGTTGATGAATCTCCCTTCGGTATAAGGCTTTAAGACCCGAACATTAACGATCTTCTGAGCGCTCCATGTTTGGTATTGTGGTTGAGCGGCCTTCAGATAGAACTCGATTAACTCCCTATCAACCTTAGGATTAGGATGAGGAACTTCAAAAATGTTGGAGAAGGCGTGGAAGATAAACACCTTTCGAGTCAACGACATATCGAACTGCGAATCGACAGAATTATTGCAGTCGAAGGATATCACCGGTTCGAGCCATAGGATGCTAGGAGTATCTATGGCCTCCTTTATCATTCTCTCCCGAGTCCAAGCAGGGAAAAGAGTCTTCCTGCTCTCGAGGAGATCGTGGGCTTCTTTCTTCTTGCGTTCGGCTTCTTCAGCTTCTCGCGCCACACGAACATTGTCGTTTTCCACATTGCGACTGTTTTTGCGTTTAAGCAAGTCAGCAATGGTTTCCTTGTCATCTTCATCTTCTTCCTCAGCTATGTTCTTTCCTTTGTCCTTCACACCCGAACCCGAAGCTTGACCAGTCGGAGGTGGTTCGGTTGTGTGAGCAGCTGTTGAGGAAGGAGGTGGTTTCGATCCGGACTTCCCTTCTCCCCCTTGTTTCAGATTGGACACGAAACAAGGTAAGCCTTCATTTTTGCTGAGGAGGTCCAGGGCAGGAGCAAGTTTTTCAGCAAGGGTTTGCCTCACCGAATGATTGAGAATCGGATCGTGTGCTTCCAGGATGTTGGATAGGGCAGCGTGTACATCCGAAACACAAGTTTTGATAACCTCCCGTTCGGATCGAAGAGCTTCAATATGTTGCTGATAGTTTGAAAGCTGAGTGCTCTTGACCTTAAGAGCGGTGGTTTTGCTTGCCAGAACATCCATTAATGAGTTTTCGGCAGCGAGATCCTCTTGCAGTTTAGCGAGGCGCTCATCAATGGAGGCACGAAGGGCCGAGTTGTCATCGCTGATGGATTGGCGAAGGGTAGCGAATGACTGTAACTCCGTTGAGATGAACGTGGCTAATTGCTGAACGATTGGTTCCAACGTTGTCTTTGTAGCGTTAGCGCTCTCCTGTAAGGACTTCAACAGGGAAGAGGCGTCAGTGAATAGTTTATAGACTTTTGCGGTCGCAGCCTCACATGCTTTAGTGGAGGCGTCTATGGCGG
The DNA here is from genome assembly GCF_051521515.1 of Lactuca serriola. NCBI lineage: Eukaryota > Viridiplantae > Streptophyta > Magnoliopsida > Asterales > Asteraceae > Lactuca > Lactuca serriola. The sequence continues at coordinate 17,789,879 of NC_136415.1, read as the reverse complement.
CAGTGGCTGAAGCAACAGAATCATGCTAAGCCCTGGAGAAGGCATCAACAATCTTCTGAAGAGTGGCTTCAGAGAGAGAGGACTGAGTGTTGGTGGATGACGCAAGAAGAAAGTCAACCTTTTCGTTTAGCTCCTTAAGATGTTTCTTAGTCACTGGAGCATCGTCCTCATCGTCACTTTGAACCTGAAACGGACTAAAGTAGACCGAATCGTAGGTCATATTTTCACCGCCAAGGAACGGGTTATCTCCATCAGAGGCATGATTTGGAGAGGGTGGGGGTGGTGAAGCTGGGGGTGTTGTGGTTTTTGTAGGTTCAGGTTGAGTGTTTGTGGGGGTAGTTTCGGGTGGTTGTTGAGTGTGGGTAGGTTCGGTTGTATGCTGGGTTTCGGTTTGAGGTGGTTCGGTTACGGGTGGTGTTTCGGTTGCACTGGTATGAACCCCCGTATCAGATACGTTGGTTGTAACCTTTGCAGTTGTTGTAGTTGTATCTGTGAAAATGGGTGGTGGTATAGGGAGAGAGGTTTTAGGAATGGTGGTGGCGGGGTTTATGGTGGGAATGGAAGTAGGGATGTTTTGAGAAGGTGGAGGAACTGGTGAGACATGAATTTCCATGTCTGGGGTAGGTGATCGAGGTGGGGTGTTGCCTCTGGGAGGGATTTTGCCTCTTTGAGAGCCGTCTGAACCCGAACTCTCGCCTTCTGAGTCGCTCGAAGAGGAAGCGATGACAAGCTTTCGCTTCGGTTGAGTCTTCCTTCTCTTCGGCTACGGGGACTGAGCAGGTTTTGTTTGTTTCCTCTTCCTGGGAGAAGGACCTTTAGGAGCTTTGGTCACTTGCTTCCCTTTTTCCGCCTTTTTGCCCCTATTCACAGGTTTGTCAGCATCATGGATGGACTTCAGCATTTCCTGTGTGAGCACCCTAGGACCGGACGCCTTGAATTCCTTAATCGTCCTGATGATCCTGCTGTCAGAAGGAACATCACCATACATTGTCTCCGGAATAAAGCCAATGAAAGAAAACTTGGATGCATCAGAGACGATGATCTTCGTGGTATGAAAAGTACCGATTGAAGACATCGATGCACCAGCAACAGTGGGAATATTGAATTTGTCCATCGCCCATTTTGTGATGATTGTCCAGAACCGGGCATACGACACCTCAGAGTGTCGGGAAGAAGAAGAAAGGCTCTGGATGAGTTGCTGCCAGAGAACCAACCCATAGTCAAGATTTACGCCGTTGTAGACGCCATACATAATCGACAAGAACAGTCGACTAGAACCATCGGATCCTGAGCTCCATTCAGATAAGCCCTTGAAGAGGACTGTAAACATGCCGTTCCACTGTGGCGGCAAGCAGGATTTCTTAAACTTCGCGACGGAGGAGAGCACCTCCGTGTACCCCATATTGTAAAACGTGTTGTAAAGATGTCCAATCGGAATCGTCTCCGGATTAATCCTTGATGGGTCAGCAGCCAACCCTAGCAGTGTACCAAAACGTTGTCGAGAAATGGAGGTCTTGTGATCAGCAACCTCGAAGAACACCTGCTCGACTGCTTTGTCGTAGTGTGCAGTCGCATACACCTGCGATAGAATCTCCATGGGCACAGACTCAACCCTAGTAAGTGCAGGAGCGATCTGTGAGTACTTCAGGCACTCGATGATCGGAGTCATATAGGAATCGTACGACAGTGGAGTGAGGTCAATCACCAAGCATTGTTGTGGGCGAATGGGAAGGATGTGTGATGTGGCATGGACTGAGGATGATTCTGCCATTGTTGAAGGTTGGAAGAAGAAGATGAACAGTAAAGCTTTTGGGAGTTTTTGCTCTCTTGGAAATTTGGATGCAGTAAAGAGGTAAATGGGAGTGTAGACTGCCTTTTATAGTGGGTGAAAGGAGAGAGAAAAATCGGTTCAAATCTTCTATTGAAATACGAAAAGGTTTTCCGGAATGACAGATGCGTGACGGTTAAGGCATGCGATGATCACGTAGGAGAGAGAGTGTCAGATTCCTAGGAACACGCCGCCCAACAAGCGTCGTTTCAGAACAAATCGTTTCAAATCCACACGCGCCTTTAAGTGCCAGAGAGGAACCACTTGAAATTCGCACACGCGTCCATTATGTCAGTAAAAGAATAGGCGTTTCAAATTCACACGCGTCCCCTTTTTAACCGTCGTTTGAAATTTAATCCTTTGATCTCCCGCCTGAGTCAGCAACCCTTTATCTTATCTTCGAAATGACATCTTTTGAATTAACTGCCCACGTGGATGATTTTTGACCACAACTTGATAATTAACCACCAAAGCAATAATACAGCCTTTAATTATTAGTAACGAAATTTTGGAAAATCAAAGATTTTCGTGGTAAGAGTGTAAAAAAGAAAAGAAATAAAGCAACTCTTTTTAGGAATGACTGTGATGTCAATAATGACACGAAACAAATGATCCCGGGCACGAATCTCTTCCTTCAAGATCAAGAGAGACCTTAAAGTGTTTATGTGGATTCCCGTTGAATGACGATCAAAGACTTATTAATAAATGTTGAAAGGCTTCTTGTAATTAGGCTAAGTAAGGGTGGCTTTCACTTTGATTCAGCAATTCTAATCTTGAAATAAGAAAGAAAGTGAACAAAGTACTTGTGAGACCGGTGTAGTCTGTTGAACAAGTAGGTAGGAATTAATTTTAAATAGCTTGGAAAATATAAAATCTCAAAAAAAATAAAAACTGGATTCCAAGGGAAGAAATGTTATGGTGTTTAACAATTTCATAGGAATCACATAAAAATAAAAATATGAGATTTCAGTAAGATACATCCGTCAATTCTTTGGTGAAAACTTGCGCAAATTTATTGTTCACCGTCAATTCAGATTTGGTGTTGAATTTTGGGTTTCACTCAGCTCGTAGTGGCGCGAAACTGAGATCATAAACACAGTTGTTGTGTAACCATAAACCTCACTGGTTATTACTGAGAGTCTCAAGGGTTACGTTGATGAAACGAATGTAATGGAGAAATGTAATGGAGATGTTTTAAGAAATTAAAGTACCTCTGCTGCGAAAATAAGGAACAAGCAGAAAACTCTTATCTCATGTGAGAAGAGAGTGAGGTAGCTCACGATTAGAATAAATGTGATAGCCTAATTGGGAAGACAAGGTTTGTTTATACCAAGTCATTAAAGCTATTATTCAAAATCTTATGAGGATTGGGACACATACAGCAGCATGCTTCTAGGGACACTTAAGTAATCCAACAATTAGATCCCCATAAACGAACGAACACACAAGCAAAATTAAAAGAGAAAAATATTTTTGGAGTTTTTGATATATATTAAAAAAATAAAAAAAAACAAAAAAAATAAGCAAGAAAAAAATAAGACTTTGAAAGAGAAAGTAAAAAAAAACTTCGGAAAAATTTGGTAACCGAACCCGAACGTTCGGTTGGTTTCGGTTGAGAAAAATTTGAAAAACCGAACCCGAGCGTTCGGTTGGTTTCGGTTTAAGAAAATTTTGGAAAACCGAACCCGAGCGTTTGGTTGGTTTCGGTTTAAGAAAATTTTGGAAAACCGAACCCGAGCGTTCGGTTGGTTTCGGTTTAAGAAAATTTTGGAAAACCGAACCCGAACCTTCGGTAGGTTTCGGTTTTGGAAAATTTTGGAAAACCGAACCCGAGCGTTCGGTTGGTTTCGGTTTAAGAAAATTTTGGAAAACCGAACCCGAGCGTTCGGTTGGTTTCGGTTAAGGAAAATTTTGAAAAACCGAACCCGAACCTTCGGTAGGTTTCGGTTTTGGAAAATTTTGAGAAACCAAGGAATTTAAGCTTGTAATAAGAAAATACTTTTGACAAAAAGAGAAACAACTTTGTACAAGAAATTTACAACCAAGAAAACTACCTTTTTGGTTATGAGCGAGTCAGATGATTTAACCGAACCTGAACGTTCGGTCAATTTCGCTTCTTACGTTTGAGGTTGAGAGGTAGTTTGAGGTACTGACTCTGATTCCATCATACCTAGCCCTTGTAAAATGCTGTTGAATGATGCTTCAGGAAGAGCTTTGGTAAAGACGTCAGCCAGTTGATCAGTGGTTCTTACAAAGTATACTTCGACGTTTCCATCTTCCATGTGATCTTTGATGAAGTGATACCTCAGTGCTATGTGTTTGGTTTTAGAGTGTTGCACTGGGTTATGACAGATCCTAATTGCACTTTCAGAGTCACAATATAGTGGGATCTTCTTCATATTGATTCCATAGTCTCGAAGTTGACTCTGGATCCAAATCACTTGAGAGGTGCAGGATGCAGCGGCTATGTATTCAGCTTCGGCAGTAGACAACGACACGCACGTTTGTTTCTTGGATTGCCAGCTGACCAACTTCCCGTCAAGGAATTGACAGCCGCCAGTGGTGCTTTTTCTGTCGAGTCCACATCCTCCAAGGTCTGCATCTGAGTAGGCTTGAACGAAGAAGCCTGAGTTGGAAGGATACCATAGACCTAAGGAGGCAGTTCGCTTGAGATATCATAAAATGTTCTTCACTGCAAGCATGTGAGGTTCGCGTGGGTTTTCCTGAAATCTAGCACAGTAACACACAGAAAACATGATGTCAGGCCTGCTAGCAGTAAGATATATTAGTGAGCCTATCATTTGACGATAGAGCGTGATATCAACAGCCGGTTTGTCCAGGGATGGAGTTAGCTTGGTGCCGAATGCCATTGGGACTTTGACTTTGGAGTCTCCCATCATACCAAACTTTGCTAGGAGAGTCTTCGTGTAAGCTTCCTGATTGATAAAGATGCCTTCGGGTGCCTATCTAATATTTAAACCAAGGAAAAAGTTAATAGGACCCATTGAGCTCATTTCAAATTTAGTCTCCATCAGCTTTCTGAATTCAGCTGTTAGGCTGGGATTCGTTGAGCCAAAGATGATATCATCGACGTAAATTTGAACGATCATAAGGTGGTTACCTTCCTTTTTGCGAAAGAAGGTTGGGTCAACCGAACCTTGTTTGAATTTGGACATCTTTAAGAATTTAGTTAGCGTTTCATACCAGGCTCTCGGAGCTTGTTTGAGTCCATACACAGCTTTATCCAGAATGTAGCAATGATTTGGATATTTTTCGTTCACGAACCCAGGAGGTTGCTCCACATACATTGTTTCTTCGAGTTCTCCATTAAGAAATGCACACTTGACGTCAATTTGGAAAACTTCAAAGTTTTTGTGGGCAGCATAAGCAAGAAATATTCTTACAGATTTCAGCCTAGCTACAGGAGCGAAAGTCTCTTCATAATCAATCCCTTCCTCCTGACAATATCCTTTTACCACCAGACGAGCTTTGTTCCTTATAACGTTCCCTTTCTTGTCCATTTTATTCCTAAAGACCCATTTGAGACCAACAACTGAGGCATCTGGAGGAGTTGAAATGAGGCGCCAGACTTTGTTCCTTTCAAATTCGTTCAGTTCGTCTTGCATTGCTTGAACCCAATCGGAGTGATCGAGAGCAGTGTTAACTGTCTTCGGTTCAACTTTTGATACGAATGAGTTAAACATACAAAACTCAACTTTGGAAAATAAGGATGTCTGTTTTGCCTTCAGTTGTGATCGGGTCAGAACCTTTTCGGAGACATGACCAACCACTTGAGAGATAGGATGATCTCTAGTCCATTTGGTATGAGGAGGGTAGTTTGGATCAAAGGTTGGGTCCAGTTCAGCATTGATCATTTCTTCTGGCTCGGATTGGCTTTCGTAGTCGAGTGACACATCACCTTGCTCCCCCTCGATAGATGAGCTCTCTGGAATGCTTTGAGAAACTTGAGGTTCAGAGGTTTCTTGTGGTGCTGGGCTTTCAGGCGTTGATGCACCTTCGGTTGGTGAAGCACTTTCGGTTGGAGTTGGACTTTCGGTAGCAGTTGGAGAGCTTGGCTCCCCCTCAACATGTGAGCTTGGCTCCCCCTCGACTGAAGCATTGTTGGATGGAGGTTCATCAGAATTCAATCCTCCTTCGTTCATTCTTCTGGCAGCTTCTTCGACAATTTGCTTCATGTGATCTACCTTGTTGTCTGCTGTGCCTGCTTCTGAAAGAGTAGCTTTCTATGGTTCGTCAAAGAGTTCCATAAACTTCTCGAATAGATTAGCGATCGAGACTGTGACTTGGCCAGTTTGAGGAAAGATTTCCCCAGCTGTGTCTTCTTTGGCCTGTAGCTTTTTGACATAGCTATCGTCGAAAGTCACGTAATAAGTCTCTACGATTTTTCTCGAACGCTTGTTTAGAACTTTGTATGCTTTGGAAGTTAGAGAGTAGCCCAGAAAGATTCCCTCGTCGGCTTTGACATCGAACTTGTTGCGGTGTTCTTTAGAGTTAAAGATGAAGCACCGTGAGCCGAACACGTGGAAAAATTTCACATTGGGCTTTCTGTTGTTGAGAATCTCATAAGGTGTGAGCGTGAATCGCTTGTTGAGATATGACCTGTTCTGTGTAAAACAAGTAGCAGAAATAGCATCAGCCCAAAAATAAAGAGGTAAGGAAGCGAAACTTAGCATTGTTCGGGCAGCTTCACACAAAGATCGGTTTCATCTGTCGACAATTCCGTTCTGTTGAGGTGTGTAAGGAGCTGAGAAGTTGTGACTTATTCCCTTTTCTGCCAGAAATTCTTCAAATTCTTTGTTTTTGAATTCCAGACCATTGTCGCTCCTGATGTTGCGAACGACCTTCTTGAGCTGTACTTCAATATGCTTGATGAAAACTTTCAGCTTATGAGTCGCTTCAGATTTGAGCTTTAGAAAGAACACCCATGTAAATCGCGAAAAGTCATCAACAATAACAAGAATATACTTGCTACCATCGATGATTTCAATAGATGATGGACCACACAAATCAATATGAAGTAATTCGAGTGGTTCAACAACTTTTGTGTTAATTATAGATGGATGACTTTGACGACTCTGCTTTCCCATTTCGCATGCAACACACAAATGATCTCTGTCGAACTTGAGCAATGGAAGACCTCGAACATGACCTCCAGTGACAAGTTTGTTGATATCTTTAAAGTTGAGATGAGAGAGTCTTCGGTGCCACAACCAGCTTTCGTCAGACTGTGCTTTTGATAACAGGCATATAGCTGGGTTTCCTTTGATGGGTTTGAGGTTTAGAGGAAACATTTCACCCTTACGCTCCGATTTGAGAATTACTTTCTTCGTCTTCTTCTCAATAATTTCAGAACCTTCATCGTCGAATGAGACTTTGAGACATGTACCTCCAATAAGCTAAGATACACTGATGAGGTTGTGTTGAAGTCCTTCCACATATGCCACCTTCCTTATAGTGAAATCGCCATTGGTAATCATTCCGTATCCCTTTATGGTGCCGAAGGAGTTGTTTCCAAACTTGACGTTGCCACCATTTGCAAGAGACCTGTATTCCCTGAGCTCTTCTTTCCTCCCTGTCATGTGACGCGAGCAGCCACTATCGATGTACCATTCTTCGTCAAACTGCTCGTCACTTATAACCTGCAAAAATTAAGCAGATTTAGGAACCCAAAGTTTCTTGGGTCCACGTGAGCCTTTCACAGGAACAGGAATAGTAAGAGAGATGTCAACAAGATATGTTCGTTTTATAAGTGTTGTTTCATCTTTCTTTTTGATGGTAAAAACTTTGATTTTATTAGGATTAGGTGCGTTCGGTTTAGACTCTGGTTTGGGTTCAGAAACCTTCTGTTTGCCCTTTTGTTCAGCTGACGAATGAGATTTTTGAGAATGAACTGAGTGAACTTTAGAGCAAGATGGAGATGTGGAAGAATTAGAAGAATTAGATGAATTGGATGAGTGAGAAGGAGTGGGCTTAGGTTGAGATGACTTCTTGGCTGGAGACTCTAGGTGACCCTTTTGCTTTTGATCATTGGTTGGACTGACCTTAGAGTTTTGATCTCTTTTGATTTTAGAACCGAACCTTTGCTTTCGGTTGGAGTCGTTCTGTGAACCGAACCTTTGCTTTCGGTTGGAGTCATCCTCAGAACCGAACCTTTGCTTTCGGTTGGTATTCTTTTCCGAACTGAACCTTGGCTTTCGGTTGTTGTGGCTCTCATGCCTTTTGACAGGATTATTCTCAAACTTTAGATTCTTGTCTTGATGTGAGAAATATGCATTCTGGGATTGCCATAATTGTTTCCTTTCAGAGAGATTCTTCCTGTATCTCTGGTTCCTTTCACGTTTCTGATTCCTCATCTGCTTCGGTTGATTATGGATATTGGCTTTCATTTTTGGTTTCTCTTTGGCTGGTTCACTTTGAACTGTGGGAGATTCACTTTGAACTGAGGAACTAGAGGGAACGTCTTCTTTTGCCGAACTTCCATTTTCTTGAGGAATGTCTTTCGTACCACTGGTACTTGGCACATCGAAATTATTTGGCTTGTTCAAGGGTTCTGGTATGTATCTTCCTTTACTTATCCATGAGGTCCTTTCTGATAAGCCTACCGTTTCATCTGCATTATCGATTGGAGCTGACCAGAAGAACTCATCGCAGCCATCAGCATTGTCTTCGTTTACAATTGCTGTGAGTTCATCAGTTTGATGTTCTGTTACTCCTGTGACCTTGTACACTTGATTTGGAGTGGTATTGACCTTTTGATATACAACCGCTTTCTCTGCTAAGATCGGGGACTTTTGTTGGGACAATCTAGCGAACTCCACCGAATTTTCTGAAATTAGATTCTTGTGGTTTTCAGGTTCGCTTTTCACAAATTCTGAGCAGTCAACCGTGTCCTCTACAGAAATTTCACTCATATTGTCATCCTCATTAAGCTCAAATGCATTTTCAACATCAATTTTGTTTTCTGAGCTCAAGTTGGCGTTTAAAGTGTCAAATTTTTGTATGGTTTCGGTTCTCAGTTTAAGTCTATCATTTTCATCCAAAAGGTTTTTAAGCATGTCCTTATGGTCCTTGGATTTAATGAAAGATTCAATTTTGTCCAGTCCATACATGTAGGTCGGATTGACGTCATCAGATGATATCACACTCTCACAATTATAAGCTTCAGCATCAATTTCATCCTCCTTAAACTCAAGGAAGGGCAAAATCATGCGATGAATCTTTTGTCCTATCTCACAATCCAAGTGAAGCTGAGTAATATTAGTGTAAAGACGTTTTTCAATTAAACAAAAAACATTTCGCTGTTTTAACAACTTTAAATTGTCTCTCTGTAAATAAATGTTTTCGTCTTTTATTTTAACTAATTCTGACTCCTTCAACTCGATCCACATGCGCCGCTCCTCACTCTTCGAAGACACCCTGCTTAATTGATTAGTTAGGTTAGAATTGGTGACTCGAGTTTGAGTTAAACTACTATCTAGATGTGAGATTCGTGAATTAACACTTTTTAGTTCTTTTTCATAGGAGCTTTGTGGTACTTTAAATGAAACAAAAACCGATTGTACCTTCTTGATCAGTTCATCGAGCTCGTTGAACTGCACGCTGAGCGGTTTGGCTGTAAAGCACATGTCCTGCTGCTCCTTCGGTTCATTGCTTCCACCATCAGTGTTGTATCCCCTCATCTGAGATACTTCGGACACCATGAAGCACCTTCCTCCACTGCTCTCCTCCTTTGCCACACAAGCCTTTCCATGAGAAGGCTTCCTCACTTCATCGTCCTCGGAGTCGGTTGACCAAACTTCCACGCCACCGAACTCGTCATCAGTAACCGAACCCTGCACAATTAGAGCATTCATGGAAGGGTTAGCGGTAGATTTCTTCTTCCTCATCTCATCAAGCTTTTTCTGCAGCAAAGCTTCCTCATCCTTTTCCTCATCTTTTTCAGCCATCTTTTTGAGGACACAATCCTTAGCATAGTGGTTTTTCCCTCCACAGTAGTAACAGCTCACTCTAGAATCACCATCTGCCTTCGGTTCCTTCTTGGACTCTTCAACCTTCGGTTCATTGTTAACCTTTTCTGAACTATAACTTCCCTGCCAGTTTTGGTTTTTGTTGCTGGGGAATCTCTTCTTAATGAACCTCTTGGGGTTAGACACCATCATAGCATAATCCTCAGACGTGAGGTCATACTCCTCCAAGTTGAGGTCTTCATCCTCCATCACAGCTTTACTTTTTGACAGGAGGGCCAGTGAACCTAGGCTTGAGACAACATTCTTTTCCTGCAGCACAATCTTCTCCTGAGACTTGAGAATACCCACCAGTTTCGCCAAAGAATATGATTTAAACTGCTCATGCGCTTTGACTGTAGACACCACTGCTCTCCACTCTGATCTTAGACCATTTAGAAACGTAACCTTCTGCTCGATAAGCTTCTTTTCGATGTCATGTTTGATCATCTTGCTGAGAAGATGATTGAAGCGATCGAACGTTTGGGTCACAGTTTCATCGGCTCCTTGCCTGAATTCTCCAAACTCAGATAAAAGCAAGGTTTGGATAGAGTGTTCAAGATCCTCGTATGTAGAGTACAGTTCACGAAGTCTATCCCAAACTTCCTTAGCCGTCGTGCATGAGCTTACCAACCTGAAAGTGTCGGACTGAAGGGCGAATCTGATCAATCTTAACGCCTTGATATTGCACTGGAATTTATCATTTTCATCTTGCACAATATCTTTAACGTCCTTCAGTAGATCATTATACTCCTTTTGAGTTTTAATAATTCTCGACGTTGCAGAATGAGAAAACGGTCCATTGATAATTGCTTCCCATATGAGGTATCCATTATCCTCAGATCCTATGACGTAGTCTTCGAAGTGATGCGCCCAGACTTCATAATCATGGGTATATAGGATGGGAATCTTCGTGGTTGAACCGATGCTGTTGGAAATATTGATGGGATTCGATTGCGACTCGTCCATTATGATCGAAAAACCTGTTCAAAGATCAGACTTGTATTAAATCAGATTAGGGCAAAACAATAAATATCAAGATACGTCAATAATGAGATGACGGCTCAATAAATATCAGTAATTGCGGAAAAAACCTAATTGAAACCTTTTCACAGAAAAGAAGTGTATCGATTACACAGCCTCCTGCTCTGATACCAATTGATGAGATTAAAACTTAATCTTGAAGATCGATTAGATCTTAAACAGGTAAATAAATATTAAACAGCAAGAACGAACGCAAAATAAAGAACAACTCAAGAATGAATCAAACGTGTCGAATGATTATAAAATAACCCTCAGAAGAGCTCGATCAAGAACATCAACTGTAGAGGGTTGGAGGTTTACAAGAACGATAAAGAAATCTGCAAAGCTATCGTAATGATCTAAAACCTTAACATAATATGCATGCAAGCAAATCTTTATATAGTAAACCTAGCAAGCTCACGGTTGGACAGGCCCAAAACCGGAGCACAAAACAAATGGACAAACAGCCGAGCCCAATGACGCAATCCTTGAACGAATCTTCAACCCAACACCCTCAGCTCTTCCTTCCTTCCTGTCATGTGACGTGAGCAGCCACTGTCAATGTACCATTCTTCGTCAAACTGCTCGTCACTAATAACCTGCAAAAATTAAGCAGATTTGGGAACCCAAAGTTTCTTGGGTCCACGTGAGCCTTTCACAGGAACAGGAATAGTAAGAGAGATGTCAACAAGATATGTTCTTTTTATTAACGTTGTTTCATCTTTCTTTTTAATGGTGAAAACCTTAATTTTATTGGGATTTGTTTCTTTCGGTTTGGATTCTGGTTTAGGTATTTGGACTCTGGGATTATTTTGATTTCTTTCAACTGATGAAAACTTTGATTTGCCTTTCATATTTGTTGATGATTTAGGTTTTTGAGTGCGAACAGAGTTGAATTTAGAAAGAGGTTGAGAGGAATTAGAAGAATTAGAAGAAGAAGAGGAACGAGAGAAGTTAGACTGAGATGATTTCTTGGCTTGAGATTCTAAGTGACCCTTTTGTTTTTGATCATTAGTGGGACCGAACCTAGATCTTTGGTCTCTTTTGCTCTCAGAACCGAACCTCTGCTTTCGGTAGATAGTGTTTTCTGAACCGAACCTTTGCTTTCGGTTGACAAATTTTTCTGAACTGAACGTATCCTTTTGGTTGTTTTGACCTTCATAACCGAACCTCTCTCTTCGGTTGTTATGACTCTCTTGTGACCTAACAGTGTTTTTCTCTGACTTTAAATTTCTGTCATGATAAGAGAAATGGGCATTTTGAGATTGCCAGAACTGTTTTCTTTCAGAGAGATTCTTCTTGTATCTCTGATTCCTTTGCTATTTTTGATTTCTCACCTGCTTCGGCTGACGATGGACATTCGCTTTTTGTTTTTGCTTTCTTTCAGCTGATTCACTTTGAACTGATGATGTGTCGCTTGACGGAGTGACTTCTTTTGCTGATACTCCTTTTTCTTCAGGAACATTTTTTGTATCACTCGTACTTGGCACGTCGAAGCTATCATGCTTGTTCAAGGGTTCTGGCACGTATCTGCCTTTGGTTTTCCATGAAGTCCTTTCTGACAGACCAACTATTTCATCAGCATTGTCGATAGGAGCAGACCAGAAGAACTCATCACAACCATCAGCATTATCTTCGTTTACAATAGCTGTGAGTTCGGCAGTCTGATGTTCTGTTACGCCTGTGACTTTATACACCTGATTTGGAGTTGTTCTCACTTTTTGGTATACAACAGTCTTTTCTTCAAGGATCGGGGACTTTTGTTGGGACAGACGAGCAAACTCCACAGAATTTTCTGAAATAAGATTTTTGTGGTTTTTGGGTTCGCTCTTGACAAACTCTGAACAGTCAACTGTGTCTTCAACAGAAATTTCACTCATATCATCGTCCTCATTGAGCTCAGATGCATTTTCAACATCAATTTTATTTTCTGAGCTCAGGTTGGCATTCAATGTGTCAAACTTTTGTATGGTTTCGGTTCTTAATTTTAGTTTATCATTTTCATCCAAAAGATTTTTCAGCATGTCTTTATGGTCCTTGGACTTTATGAAAGATTCGATTTTGTCTAGACCATACATATATGTCGGATTAACATCCTCAGACGAAACAACACTTTCACAGTTATATGCTTCAGCGTCAATTTCATCCTCCTTAAACTCAAGGAAGGGCAAAATCATGTGATGAATTTTCTGCACTATTTCACAGTTTAAATGAAGTTGAGTGATATTAGTGTAAAGACGCTTAGCAATTAAACAAAAGACATTTCTCTGTTTTAAAAGTTTTAAATTGTCTCTTTGTAAATAAAATTTTTCATCCTTGGATTTGATTAACTCCGACTCCTTTAGCTCGATCCATATCCTCTGTTCCTCACTCTTTGAAGATACCCTGCTTATTTGGTCAGTTAGGTTAGAATTGGTGACCCGTGTTTGAGTTAAACTGTTGTCTAGATGAGAGATTCTTGAATTAACATTTTTTAATTCCTTTTCATATGAACTTTGTGGGACTTTGAATGAAACAAAAACTGAATGTACCTTCTTGATTAATTCATCAAGCTCGTTAAACTGCACGCTGAGAGGTTTTCCTATGAAGCACAAGTCCTCTCGCTCCTTTGTGTCTTCATTCCCACCATCTGTGTTGTATCCCCTCATTTGAGACACGTCTGACACCATTAAACACTTTCCACCGCTCCCTTCACCTTTTGCAACATAGGCCTTTCCATGAGATGGTTTCCTGACTTCATCGTCCTTAGAATCGGTTGACCAGACCTCCACGCCACCGAACTCATCATCCGCTACCGAACCCTGCACAATTAAAGCATTCATAGAGGGGTTAGCAGTGGATTTCTTTCTTTTGATCTCTTCCAGATTTTTCAACAACACAGTTTCTTCGTCTTTCTCCTCATCCTTTTCTGCCATTTTCTTGAGAACACAATCTTTGGCATAGTGGTTCTTTCCTCCACAATAATAGCAGCTCACACCCGAATCTCCTTCAGCTTTCGGTTCCTTCTTTGGTTCTTCTGCCTTCGGTTCTTCCCTAACCTTTTCAGAACTGTAACTTCCCTGCCAGTTTCGGTTCTTATTTGCAGGGAACCTTTTCTTGATGAACCTCTTTGGGTTTGACACCATCATTGCATAGTCTTCAGAGGTAAGGTCATAATCCTCTAGGTTGAGGTCTTCATCTTCCATCACAGCTTTGCTTTTGGACAGAAGGGCAAATGATCCCAAGCTTGAAACCACATTTTTCTCCTATAACACAATCTTTTCTTGGGATTTCAAAATCCCTACCAGTTTCGCCAAAGAGTAAGATTTGAATTGCTCATGCGCTTTAACAGTGGACACAACCGCTCTCCACTCAAATCTGAGACCGTTTAAAAATGTAACCTTTTGTTCAATCAACTTCCTTTCAATATCATGTTTAATCATCTTACTAAGAAGATGATTGAAGCGATCGAACGTCTGAGTTACAGTTTCTTCAGGACTCTGCTTGAATTCACCAAATTCGGACAAAAGCAAGGTTTCAATGGAATGCTCGAGATCTTCATCCGTAGAATATAACTCTCGCAGCCTATCCCATATTTCTTTGGCAGTGCTGCATGAACTCACCAGCCTGAAAGTGTCAGATTGAAGAGCGAATCTGATTAGTCTCAATGCTTTAATATTGCACTCAAATTTATCTTTTTCGTCTTGAGCAACATCTTTAACATCTTTCAAAAGATCATTATACTCCTTCTGAGTTTTAATAATTCTTGAAGTTGCTGAATGAGCGAATGGTCCAGATACGATTGCTTCCCAGATGAGATATCCATTGTCCTCAGATCCGATGACATAATCTTCAAAGTGATGTGTCCAGACCTCGTAATCCTGGGTGTAAAGGATGGGAATCTTTGTCGTTGATCCAATGCTGTTTGAGATGTTAATGGGATTAGATTGTGACTCGTCCATGCTTGATCGAAAAACCTGTTTAAAAGATCAGATTTGTAATATATTAAATTAGGGCAACACAAATAAATGTTGAGTTACGTCAATTATGGATGACGGCTCAATAAATATCAGTAAATGCGGAATAACCCTAATCGCAACCTTTTTCACAGAAAAGAAGTGTATGAATTACACAGCCTCCTGCTCTGATACCAACTGATAAGTTATTAACCAAACTTGAAGATCGATTAGATCTTTGTAACAGGTAGTGCGAAGAACATAAAACAATAAACAAGACAAGATTGAATCACAATGTGTCGAATGATTAATTCAAACAATCCTCAGCAGAGCTCGACTAAGAACTTCCGCTGTAGAGGATTTAGGGTTACAAGAACGATAATAAAACTTCTTTGATCAATCTATTCTATCTTTTCTATCGTTTCTATCGTTTTTCTAAGATGCATGCAAGCACCTATATTTATAATAAACCCTACTATACTCACGGATGGTTAGGCCCATACCGGAGATACAAAAACGGACTAACAAACGAGCCCAATAGACGTAACATTCAAAACATGACCCAACAAATAAGTTGAAAATGAAGCAAATAATCAAGATCCACAAGATCTTTGATCCACCACCGTGCACCAAGTTTCTACTTCTTAAATATGGACCAAAACACACCAAAATGGACACATTGAGATCAAAACACAAAGGAGAGTCTTAGAGTTTCGAATATGAGGCTAAAATGTTAGAGGAGGATGAGTAATAAGGGTTTCATGAGCCATAAATGTGTTTATATAGTGTCCCACACCTAAAATTAGGGTTTCTTAAATCCCTTCATACGCCTCACGTACTCCTCGTACGCCCAATGTACGAGGCCTCGCATTCTCGTTCAACCATTCACATTACGTTCAACGTACACCACATTATGCCTCGTGTACTCTCCTGCGCAACAGTACGCCCCACGTACTCCCAAGGTATGTCCCGCATATTAGAGTTTCCTCTTAAACCCTAAAATGTTCGAAGGCCATAACTTCTTCATTACAAATCCGATTCCGACAATTCTTATATCCATGAAAAGGTAAAGAGAAGCTCTATGCTTTCCTCAACTCATTCCTGCCATAAAATTTCCCGAACAAGAATCCAATTTCCATATAACCCGAACTAACACATTACTGAAATAACCCTTGACTCCATAACACAAATCG
Source organism: Lactuca serriola (assembly GCF_051521515.1). Lineage (NCBI taxonomy): Eukaryota > Viridiplantae > Streptophyta > Magnoliopsida > Asterales > Asteraceae > Lactuca > Lactuca serriola. The sequence continues at coordinate 17,773,876 of NC_136415.1, read as the reverse complement.
AACACCCGGATCATCCAAGTTACATCACCCGTCTCCAAATGAGAAATGATTCGGGACCGGGTGTTACAACTTTCCCTCTGTTAAATTAAATTTTGTCCTCGAAATCATCCCTTACCATCCCCGACATACTAGACAACCTAAGCAACACGGCCACAACCCCGAACGTACCCAAGCCTTCCCAAGGCAACCAAAACCAACCCTAGCAGGGCTCCCTAACCCGAAGATGAACAAATACTTTCTCATCCTAAAACAATTCCTTTCAAAAACCACACATAATAAACACATCTACACATCCAGAGATCTAAAATCTCAAATTGGTTTGACTTCCTAACAGACCGCCCATACTAAACCACTACCAGGAAAAATCCTCATTGAAGTCCAGACTTTGGCACAACGCTTCCAACCCTTGGCTAACTTGATGCTTCTATAGGGAACAAAATCACTAACCGTAATACCACAACACTTATACTTGACAGAAGGCTCAGATAATCCTTCGAGTAGAAGACTCATCCCTGCAACGATTAGACTCAGACGAGAGCTGCATAACGGGGTTAAATCATCTACTCTGAGATTATTTAATCCAAGTTGCAAGTGACTTAGCATATTCCCTGAATAACAAGAAACTCCACACACGAGTTCCAAATCACTAGTATCGCCTTGACTTATCTCGATGCCCCCCACAGTAGAAACAATCCAAAACACAATCACATGGGCCTGATCCACCATCAAAACTGAAACCATCCTTCAACCACGAACCCTCCAACTGATACCCTTCGCATACATATTCCTGAACTCATATCGATCAGAAATGAAGACCTTGCTCAAAAATGCCCGAGGTCCCCAAGACGAGTTCCCACTAAGAACCAACTGGTTCTTAAGTCATAATCCGAGATCCAAGGATCTACACTTTCATTTCTCCCGAAACCTTATGATTCACGACAACTCCTTACTAAACTAAGATACATAAAGGTTCCCAAAACATTGTAGAGACTAACAGTCTCGCACCTGGTCCAACCACCAGGTTCCCAAGAGATAAATGATAAGGCTACCCCGCTTGGACAACCCTCTACGCCACTTACTGACCACACACTCTATCTTGTAACCCAAGATCTAATGCGTTGACCCAACGGTCTCTACCAGGTCCCACCTGCATTGCCATAATCACAAGGGCCTCACCCACGGGTCCCACCCAAACTATACCACGAATCGGCCTCGCTCACGGGCCCCACCCATCTAGAGCTACACAGGCCCAACTCCACCTTAGACCCATTAGTCCTCAACCAAAAATAGAGAAATTCTCCTTGACAATCCTGACCGTCGTGCCCAATGTGTGAACTGGTCCTCCCCTAATATCATGACCACCACAACTATAAGCTACCAAACTGGAGAATGCTACAATCCCATCGCAATCTTACGACACTTCTAACCAACCCTCGTTACCACCCATGGTCTTATCACACCCAAACCTGTTGGATTAGGTGTCTAAGCCCATAACTATAATTGGTATGTACATGATTTGATAGTAGCATGGTCCTTTTGGGTTGCCTTCACTCATGCAAATTGACAAGATGACTAGTGGAGAGATAGTACAATTTATTATTTGAAATAATAAATTGGTACTCAAAATGATTTTATTCATATATATTATAAGATTAATATATTATTTGGAAATGTTGAAAATGGATTTGATTCTTAGTTATATCACTTGTGGTAGTGTCATAATTTACCAAGTGAGGAAAGATTCTTATCACCCAAGTTTCAATTGGACAGAAACTTGGAATCATGCAATTTGTATTGTGTGATGTATGAGAATCTTGGTCTTTGGTAAATTAAGACTAATTCCTTGTTCACATGTATATGTGAGTCAAGTGAAGGATTAAAGAATCCAGTACAGATTGATGTGAACTGGTCAGATCCACCACAAAGGACAATAAAGTCTATTCATCATGATTTAATGTTGACTCAGTAAATATGGCTATGCTTACAAGATTAAGTATAATTCTGATACCTAGAAAAGTTTCAAGGTGTAGAAGAACGAATAAGAAGAATCCATTCGGCAGAAAGATAAAAGTTTCTCCAATATGAAAGAAAAGGAGAGTACTTTAGTATCATGTTTTATGATCATCCTAATTCTTATGAAACCATGTCACAATTGATCCTCTAAGGACAACTTAGTGCGTTTATATGACTAAGAAGAGGAATCAGGTATTGTTGAAATGGTTAGATCAAAGGATGAGTTATACTTCGTTCCAAAATCAAGTTTTAGAGTCATACTCTAGTTACTCCAAGTTGTACCTTGAGTAATATTTTCTAAGTAGGTTTAAAACGCCTCATGAAATGTGGAGTAGAAATGTTGTCTTACTCCTGTACATTTGAAATTGGTAGTTGTGATGTTTTTGGTTTAAACAAAGACCAACTAAGACAAATTATATGAAGTGTTTTCTTGATAAGAACCCACACTAACTCTTGAATATTTGTTTGTTGAGAAATGTTCTTTGACAGAGAATCCTATATGTCAAGAAGTCAGTGGGACTCTTGTTGATCTTGAAAAGTTTCAAGAATAAACCTTTTAGTAATCACCGGCACACGACTTGAGGTTGATAACCTATCGTGTTGACACATTCTTGTTTTGTGCCCATTCCAGTTAAGTTTACTATGCATGTGAGTTCTATGAGTCCTCATTTGATCGCATAAGGCAAAGCACCTTGAACTGCGACGCGACCCTTATAGATCTCACCTATATGCTTATTGCCGCTGAACCAGCAATGGTTTGGCGCAATAGAAAAGCAAAGTTGATTGGTGAATCTGCATTCAAGACCTCTATGGATATAGACAATGGCAACGAAAGACATGCTATGATTGAAAAGTTTGATCATAAGAGAAAGGCAATGTATGAAGTAGTTCCATGTCCTGTTCCAAAAGAGTCAATTTGCTTTTATTGCCAAGAGAAGGGGCATTGGAGACGAAGCTGCCCTATTTACCTAAGAGATCTAAGAGATGGGAGAGTCAAAACGTATGGCTCTGCTTTAGGTAAAATCCATTGACTAACTCTTTTAAGCTTATATTCTAGATTCTTAATACACAATGTGATAAGATTACAATTGATGTTTTGTAGGATCAAAGAAAAGAGAGGAAGCTTAAGGGAAGAAGTGAGCAGAATCTAACCATGAAGGAATGGATTTCGATCGCATTACTTGAAGATTAGATTCTTGAGCTGCTACTTAGAGTTAGAATTAGATTGCTAAGAAAGATGTATTAACATAGTTTTTCAATGAATTGCATTGTAAGGACAAATTTTTCCGCATAAAATAATTTTGATTTTATATTATTTATCCTTGCAATGGCGTGTACGAAAAATTGATGTTAGAATGTTTCTATTGTTAGCAATAATGGATTTGATTCTTAGTTATGTTATTTGTGGAAATGTCGAAAATTTACCGAATAGGGAAAGTTTCTCATCGGCCAAGTTTCAATTGGACAGAAACTTGGAATCATGCAACTTGATTGGACGATGAATGAGAAATTTCATATTTGGAAATTAGACTAATTCATTGACAAAGTGTCAAGTGAAGGACTAGGAGATCGAGTACACAAGGTTGCGTGTTGATCAAATCCACCATAAGAGTGACAAGATATTCGTCGCGAATTTACTAAAGGTTTAGTAAATATGATTATACTTATAAGATTAAGTGTAATTCTGAATTGAAGTTTAAATCAATAGCAGAACGAATAAGAAGAATCAAGTAGGCAGAAAGATAAAAGTTTCTCCATTCTAAGAAGAAGGGAGAGTATCTTTTATGCTTTATGATAAGTCTTAATGATTAAAAACCATATCTCAATTGATCCTCTAAGCGAGTCTTAGTGCAATTGCATGTTTAAGAAGAGAAATCAAGAATTGAAGAAATGGTTAAATCAAGAAGTCATTCATACTTCATTCCAAAACAAGTCTTAGAGTTAAGATTGTGATATTGAGTGACAAGTATTAAGAAGGTTTATAACATTCATCAAATGTGGAAAGTTGTGATGTCTTGGATAAGACAAAGACCAACTAGGACCAATTTATGAAGTGTTTTGATAAAAACTACACTAACTCTTGAATATTTGTATGTCAAGGAGTCAGTGGGAGTCTTAATGGTCTTGAAAGGTTTCAAGAAGAAATCAAAATAGACCTTATCATTCATCACTAGCACACGAGTTGAGGTTTACAACCTATCGTGTTGACATTATTTTGTTTCTGTGCCGTTCAATTAAGTTAATTATGCATGTGAGTTCTACGAGTTCTCATTTGAATGCATAAAAGGCAAGGACCTTGATCAATGAAAAGTAAATTGATAGGAAAGGTGAGTTGCTTAACTACTTGGAAGACATGGTGGGCAGCTATGTTACCATAAGGCAAAGAAATCAATATTAAGAAAGTTCGGTCCATATGAGTTTGAATTTGTCGTAAACTTTGGGTTTAACAAATTCACATGGATAGGAACACATACACCATTAAAATCTAAGTTTCATAAGATTCCCTCCTTCATGAAAATTACTGTGAGGAAATGCTTTCACTAAAAGAGATTTTAAAAGGATAGTGATTGTGAAAATTGTATTCTCGAATTTGATTATGGTTACGGTATCCCTTTCCATAATTTGAATTGTGAGATTTGGCAATTAGTCTAAATTGTTTAGAGACACATATGAGCTATCTAAAGGAAATGTGTATAAGCTTAGATAAAGGATTATCAAATCATTAAGTATTAGAAACATGAACTTAAGAAATTCAATAAGTATTGTTTTTCTGGAAGTTAAGCTGGTTTCTGAATACATGTCAAAGCTAGTAGGAGCATAAGTGTTATGTTTATAATAATCATCATGATAGTGGGAGCATAAATGTTATGATTGTATGATTATTAAGGCAAGTATTGCAAGTTAGCAATATTAATTATAGAAAACAAGAGTCATACCTTGCAAAGTTGTAAGGGTTGAATAGTTGTTTTGCTATAATTAAGGGAGAGAATATTATGCTTCATTTCAAATCCAAAGGCTTAGGTTGTGGAATGTTAATAAATTTAGTCAAGGATACATAGTGTGTTTTCAAATTTCGATTATGATTACGGCATTCCTCTTCATAGTTCGAATTTTGAGAACGTAGCACATAAAATATTATGGCAGAAGATTGATAAAGTATCAAATCTTTATGTAAGACATTATGCATCGTGTCCCATACGCTTCGGGTATAGGATCGATTGCAAATGCGGTAATATTTGACCATTCTAAAATTTTCCAAATGTCTAGCGCATTTAGAGGGAAAAAGGACAAGAATCGGTTTTGACTAAGATAATTAAACAACTATCAAAGGACAATCCAAAGTTCGCCGAGGATTGGTCGCTTGTGAGTAGTTGGAAGTATAGTATTGGATGGAACATATCGACATTATTATGAATAGATAAGATTCTATTGAGAATGAGTTGTCATATGGTAAGTACGGAAAGATTTCCATATTGGGAATTGAATATTGAAAATCTATGTCTAGATTAGAAACTTTTATGCAAAAGGATGTTCAAAGGAATGTACTTTGAGTGAGAGACATCATATCTAAGGAATTGTATTGTAACAATCTCCGATAGAGGACTTTGTAATTTCATTGGCAATAGTCATTGTGACTTTAGTGCAGTGACATTACCAAAGGATCATTGCATAAAATGTTAGAATCTAGCATATTCCATAAGTGGCAAGAATTTGATGTTCTTTAACTTGTGAAAAGGATTGGGAGTTGTGAAATGAGTATGATTGGAAATGTGTTCATTTGATCTATTTCACAAAGTAAGAACCATAGGTTAACATTGTGTGCATGCTAGGAGCATGGGACAAGTGTAGTAATAATTCAAGTAAGAAGTTGATTACCCGAAACGACAAATAATGAGTAATCGATATGGTGATAAATAAAAGGTGTTTTATTTATGCTCAAAGGTTTGAGGCCATATGGGATTAGTATTATTCTTGTGTTTCACTTTGCGTGTTTTGACCTCCTGAATAATTTAATTGGTTAAGAACAGTCAAATTATTCGAACGGGCCACAGTTGTTCGTATGTTGGAAGTAGGTATGAATGAAGAATGTCGTGAATTGGTGTATGGAATGTCTAAAGAGTATTAGAAATAAGCAAATGTTTGCTGCAATGTTCATGAGTGCTTATGAATATGATTTGGGCATTGGATTAAACCCACGCTCACCTGGATCACTCCATGAATTGTATCACGAGTGATTGGTGAGACGATAACATCTTATATTCTTGAAACCGAGATGTGTGAGTTGTATCTTGCGAATCGGTTGCACATTGATAATATGTAAACGCACCAGTAACTTGGTGTCATAAAACATATTGTTGTGTGTGATTCGGTGAGTGAGTGCAAGCGAGCATTGAATCAAAGTTTATCCGTTCCTTTTATCCAAAGTAGGATAAAAGCGATATCTTTGGGCCCCTCGATGATTTAGTGATGACAAACGTAAATGCTCGGCCGGGCTAGGCTAATTTGATTTGTTCAATTAGTCAGTCGTCATAAATCGGAAGTCGAGAAATAGTACAGAAAGAATGATTAGAAATCATGTCTTATACGATATCTAGAATGGAGGAATATATGATCCCTTATCTAAAGGACACGCGTATCTAATAGGATCAGAATTGACAGCGGCTTTAGAAAGCTACGATTGCAGATCAGGATCTGAAGTCATACGCATAATAGTTATTAGACTTATCCAAGTGGGAGACTGTTGGATTAGTGTCTAAGTCCATAACTATTTTGGTATGTACTTGACCCGATGGTGCATGGTCCTTTTGGGTTGCCTTCACCAAAGCAACTTGATAGGATGAATTATGGAGAGAAAGGATTAAATATGATTTATTAATATATTATGAGAATAATATATTAAATGAGAAATCATATTGTTTAATTAATATTAGTCAAGAATTAATAAGAATTAAGTTTGTGACTAAAAGAGATTAATTAAACTTAAGGGACTGGAATTGTAATTATAAGATAATTTCAATTAGGCTATGGATTGCCTTATATTATAAGGTTGGACGAATTCTATGGGGAAACCCATTAGAAATCGTCCAAGGCCTTTAAGGAAAGGAGTCCATGGGTTGCTTAAGGATTAAGCATCCAAATTAGGGTTTCCTTGTTAGATAACCCTAATAGCCTCACTATATATAGAACCCTTATGCTCCAAAAACGTGGTGAACTAATTGGTTAGGGTTTCCACACGTTTTTTGAGAGCCTCCTTCTCTTCTCCTTTTCATCCTCTTGCTCTTGGTGTTTGTGAACCATTAGAGGAGTGACATTTGTGACTCTAAGCTTTCTAAAGTCATTACAAGGAGAATTGTGATTGTTATTGCTACATAAAAATCAAGGTAATATCTTAAACCCATTCTTATGTTAATATGATTACTTGTATGCTAGAATTAGGGTTTATAGTCTTGGATAACTTGCATGTACAATAGAGAAACCTAGATCCAAGCATTAGGGTTTGTATGAGCACATAGGATGTTCTTATGTATAAAACCCATCAGTGGTATCAAAGCCTTGATTGGTTTCTAATGTATTCATGCCTTGTTTGTTTGTTCAAGCTGTAAAATCGATTTTTTGGCCCCCTGTCTGATGAACTCGGCGAGTTCCAATGTGGACTCGGTGAGTAGCTCCAACTCGGGGAGTCCATAGAGGAACTCGGCGAGTTCGAGCGTCAGAAGGAGGTTGTTTTGGGATTTTTGCCTATTTTGACTTAGGATAATTGCCATAATTGTTTAAAATTAATAAAATTCGAATTTTATTGATTCCTTATGATTATCCTTGTCAAAATAAAAGATTTTGGTCATCTAATTAGATAATTGTTACCTTATTTGATAAATGCTAAGTTATGGAAATTATTTGATCATTATCTTGCAAGAATTTGAACTAGATCTAATTAGATAACCACAAATTATAGTTAATTGCCTTATTTGAATTATGTGATCTACAATATTCTTGACAAAGTTTGGAAAAGTTTCAAATTAATCCCTTTAGGTTTTATAGTTTAAATTAGAACTTGAAAGTTTAGAATTTAAATAGTTGAAACCCTAATGTTTTGAAAAAGGTTTCAAAAGTTGCCCTCAAGTTTTGGAATTTAAATTTTGATTGAAAAGTTTGATTTTGTATATTTAAATTCTAAACCTAAATGTTTTGAAATGTTTCAAAACTTGCCCTCAAGTTTTGGAATTTAAAAGTTGATTAAAAGTTTAATTTAGGAATGTTAAATTCTAAAACCCTAGTATTGTTTTGAAAAGTTCAAATCACACCCTTATGGTTTTATTAATTAATTAAGGTGTGTAATTAAAAGAGGTTTAATAAATCCATAAAAGTTTAGGTTTACAATTTAATTAAATTAAAAGTATAATTGTTAAATTTGACCTCCTAGTATTTTAAAAGTGTAAAATACACCCTATACTATATACAACATTAAAAGTCTAACATTATATATATGTATGTGTAAAAGTAAGTCTTGCCGTTAGTAGGCCTCATTCACGAAGCTAGTCTATAAGGGGTGTTTAAGGAAATTGCCTATAAAATGGCGATTGAATGGGTATCCACTCTTACCCACCGCACTCTTGACTAGTGGAGGGTCGTTAGCCGAACGGGTAGGATAAGACAAAACCTTCCATTATAAGTATAATGAAGTGCATAAGTAACTAAATGTTTTACAAATTCCCAATCTTAGTTACTTTAGGCAAAAGTGAATTGATGCAATTCCATGAAATTACACTTTGTGCCCTTGCGAAGACGTTAGTGGAGCGCGTGTGGTTAACCGGCACACTAAATAGTTCTAAGAAAAGGTAGCAAAGGGTGACTCAATGTTTGTCATAGTTTGGTGGAGCGTGTGTGGTTTACCGGCACATCGAATAGGTGACTGTAACATGTGGGGGCACCATGTAAGTTTGCATGGTTATTCACACCCGCTTTGTGATCCTCGGCATCCCAGTTACAAACAAGATGGGCATATCGAGATTTAAACATGCCATTGAAATGTTCAATGAATCTCAAAGGATCTAGGAGTTTTCATAGATTTAAAACTTAAATTTCTTTTTCGTTTTTCATGGTGGAAATTAGTGAATCGTCATTCACTTACCTTCAAATATTCTGCAACTAGATTACGACATCCCTTTTCTAGGTTGTAGCATATTGTGTTGGGTCCTAGCCTTAGTATCTCATTTGGGTGATTTACTAAGGACTCAATCAATCAACTAACTTGAATTCGTTTTCTCCCGTTTTGTAGATGTCAAAGTACGACAACTATGGTCTTCCCAAATCCCGTGGAACAAGCATTCCACATGAAGATGATATTCCATGATTCAATCGAGGAACAAGAGATCATGCTTCACCTCCTCCACGTCCTCCAATTATTCTCCTTAACCCACAAGATCGAAGGCTTGAAAAGTTCAAGTTCACTAAAGCCCTTTTGGCAAGTAAACATATGAGTAAAGTTGTTAACAACTGTCAAGGACAATTTGAGGTTCACTAAAGATTGGTTGCTTGTGGATAGTTGGAAGTATAGTATATTTTTGGAAGAACCATATTTACTTGTTCTGAATAGAGGTAACTCTTGTTCATAATTGATAGTCATATGGAAATATGGAAATATGGAAATGTTTCCATTATGGGAGTTGGATATTAAGATCTATGTGTGAGTTAGTAACTTTAATGCAAAAAGGATGTTCAAAGGAATGTACTTTGAATGTGAGACTTCATTTCCATGGAATTGATTTTGTAACCAATCTCCAATGGACTGTTTTATAATATCATTAGCGAAGTCTCTATGACTTTGGTGCCTAGACATTACAAAAGGATCATTGCATATAAGTTTAGACTCTAACAGATTCTAGCAGTGGCAAGAATTTGGTAATCTTACACTTGTGCTAAGGATTGGAATTGTGAAATGAGCATCATTGGAAATATGTTCAATTGATCTAGTTCACAAGGAAAGGACCATAGATAAACATAGTGTGCATGCTTGGAGCATGAGATGACTATTGATTTAATTCAAGTATTAAGTTGATTGTTCGAAACATTATACAATAAATATGGTCTAATCAATATGGTGATTAAATAATAATTGTTTTATTTATATTCAAATGTTTTGAGACCATATTGGATTAGGTTATTCTTGTGTTTCACTTCACATGTTTTACTTCCTGAATAATAAGATTATTCAAACATCCATAGTCGATCATACTTTTGGAAGTAAGTGGTGAATTAAGGCTGTCATGAATCCGACTATAGATTGTCTAAGAGCTTTGACATGGTATAAGTTTGCTACAGTGTTCATGAATACTCCTGAAATAGGAATTTGAGTATTGGATTAACCCGCGCTCAAGTATTACTTTATGGATTTTATCACGAGTAATTTTGAAACGATAATATCTTATATTCTTGAAACATAGACATATGAGTTGTTGTTTACAAGCTGGTTGTGCATTGATAATACATAAACACATCAGTAACTTGATGTTATAAAACGTATTGTTGTGTTTGATTTGACTAGTAAATAGTACAAGCGTATGAGTCGAAGTTTATCCGTTCCTTTTACCCTAAATTGGATAAAAGCGATATATGTGGGCCCCTCGATGATTTAGTGATGACACCCTAAGCGCTTGGCCAAGCCTGGACTGATTTGATTTGTTCAATTAGTCAGTCGTCATAAATCAGAAATCAGGAAACAAACCTTGGACAACGATAATGATTATAATCCATGTCTCATGTGCATACGATATATTGTTTAATGGTGGGATATTTGATCACTTATCTAAAGGATGTGTCTTTGATTAGATCAAAGTTCGACACTGGCTTTTGAAAGCTACGATTGCTAGTCAAACTTTGAAGTCATAGTTGTAATAGTAGTTATTAGACTTATCCAAGTGGGAGACTGTTGGATTAGGTATCTAAGCCCATAACTATAATTGGTATGTACCTTATTTGATAGTAACATGGTCCTTTTGGTTTCCTTCACTCATGCAACTTGACAGGATGACTAGCAGATAGAGGGTAGGATTTATTATTTGAAATAATAAATTGGTACTCAAAATGATTTTATTAATATATATTATAAGATTAATACATTATTTGGAAATCATATTATTAGTTGGTGATTAATCAAAAAGTAATTTGGCATTAATTTTAGGATTAAAGGAACTGATTAATAATGGAGGGGTTGTTTTGCAAATCATTGATAGTTGCAGAACTGGGCCATTGGACTCCTTAATTAGGAGTGTACGAAATCCTTGATGGGTTTTGAGCACCCTAACAACCTTAAGGTGCACATACAACCCTAAATGCTTTGGATCTTTGTTTTCTCTAATTATATATGCAATTTGATTTTCCAAAGCATTATCCTAACTAGCATGCAAAGCATGGGTACTTGTATAACAAAACTAGTTAGTTGACATACATTTTCTTGTAGGTTGTTTCCTTGAACCTTTAAGAGCCTAACACCCCAAATGTGATGCCTCAAATGCTTCACACAACACCACCAACAATGGAGGACTTAAGAGAGGATTACTTGCGCACAAAATCGGCTATGCTCTTCCAAAGATCACTAGGTGCCGATTTTAATAGCCTAGAGTCTTCTTATATAGTGTGGCTAGGATTAGGGTTACATCCGTGTAAACCCTAATGTGCATGAATTTTCATCTTACTTAAGATACATGGGTTAAACCTCCATGGACTATCCATGGACTACCATATTGGTTTAGCCCATCCTAAATAACAATAAGCCCACACCATAAGAATAATTGATTTACCAAATCAACCCCTTATATCTAATTAGTCTCTTTTGATCACTAAATTAATTCCAAATTAATTCTTGATCAATACTAATTAAATAATAATATGATTTCATATTAATACATCCGAACTTATAATATATTAATAAATCATAAATATCCTCTTCTCAAAAGTCTATCCTTACAAATTGTTCTGGTGACATGCAACCCAAATGGACCATGCTACTCTCAGATCAAGTACATACCAATTATAGTTATGGGCTTTGACACTAAATCCAATAGTATCCCATTTGGATAAGTCTAATAACTATAACCACAAGTAGAACTTAAAACATCTACTAGCAATCGTAGCTCTTAAAAGCCTCTATCGAACTGTGATGCGCCATTTTAGATATACGATCATATAATCCTCTGTTCTCAAGATATCAGCCAGACAAGTACATAGAACAACATCATACTTATTTTCAAGCAGTTTGTTTCCCGATTTCCGATTTGTTTTGACATAGAACTTAGTCGAACACATCAATTTAGTTCTGACCGCACCCGGCACATAAGTCAAAACAAAATCATCGAGGGTACCAAGATATCGTTTTTAATCCTCCAAGGACTAAAAGGAATAGATGAACTTCGACTCGTATGCTTGTACTAACTACTCGTTAAATTGTACACAACAACACCTTTTATAGCATCAAGTTACTGATGCGGTTTCGTACTATCAATGTACAACCAAATCATAGCCAATAACTTATATCTCTTGGTTTGAAGACTTATATGATATTATCATCTCACGATCACTCGAGATAAATTCGATGAAGTGATAAAAGTGAGCGTGGGTTTAATCAAATACTTATACCTTATGAGCACTCATGAATGTTGTAGAAATCCTTTGCTATGTCTAATACCTTTAGACAATCAACAAGCCAAATACATGACAATCTTGCCTCAATACCTACTTCCAAAGTATGATCGACTATGGATAGTTTGAATAATATAATTATTCTAGAAGTCAAAACATGCAAAGTGAAACAACAGTAAATGATTGACACAAGATAGTAACATTACTTATAAATAAAAACACCTTTTATTTAATCATCAAATGTCAATAACATTTCAACTATTACAAGTTCAAAACTATCTACTCATTAAAACTAGTATCGTCCTTCAGTCCGATGCGCCTCGCATGCTGTAAGTGCTTAACCCTACTCAGTCCCTTCGTAAGGGAATCTGCTGGGTTCTCCTCTGACGATACTCTCTTTGCTACGAGGAGTCCTTCTTCTATCCGATGTCTTATGAAGTGATATTTTCTATTGATGTGTCTGGATCTGCCATGATCCCTTGGTTCCTTAGCTAAGGCAACTCCACTCTCACTGTCATAGAAAATCTCCATAGGCTCCTTTATAGCTGGTACAACTCCAAGGTCTCCGATGAAGCTCTTCAACCATATTACCTCCTTAGCCACCTCGCTTGCTGTTATGTACTCTGATTCGCAAGTTGAATCAACTACTGTCTCCTTCTTGGAGCTTTTCCAAGTTATTTCTCCTTCATTCATGGTAAATACCCAGCCCAACTGAGAGCGGAAATTATCTCCATCGGTCTGAAAGCTGGCATCACTATACCCCACCACTCTCAAGTTATCACTCCCACCGAGGGTAAGGACCCAATCCTTAGTCCTCCGCAAGTACTTGAGAATGTTCTTTATCGTAGTCCAATGAGCCTTACCTAGATTCCCTTGATATCTGCTGACCAACATCGGAAGCATATGGTACTCAACTCATCTCAGATATCTCAGCCTCTATACTCGGACTCTGAGTTTTACTCAACTTGGCATTGCTCTGGATCGGTAAGTCACCTTTCTTGGAATCCATCATGCTTAATCTTTTCAACAACTTTTCCAAGTAGGTACTTTGACTAAGTCCAGTTAGTCCCTTACTCTTGTCTCTCAACATCCTTATCCCAAGAATATAGGCAGCTTCTCCGAGGTCCTTCATAGCGAAACACTTCCCAAGCCAGGACTTAACCTCCTGCAAGGTTGGGATGTCATTTCCCGTGAGAAGTATGTCATCCACATACAACACCAGAAAGCTAATTGTACTCCCACTAGCTTTGACATATACACAGGACTCATCCTCACTTCTCAAAAATCCAAACTCTTTGACTTTCTCATCAAAACAAAGATTCCAACTGCGAGATGCTTGTTTCAATCCATAAATGGATTTCTCAATCTTACACACTCTATTAGGGTACTTTGCATCGACAAAACCCTTTGGCTAACTCATGTAAACATCGTCAGCCAACTTTCCATTAAGGAAAGTGGTTTTGACATCCATTTGCCATATTTCATAATCATGAAATGCAGCTATGGCTAGTATAACCCTAATATACTTAATCTTAGCTATTGGCGAGAAGGTATCATCATAGTCAACTCCTGGAGTTTAATTAAATCCCTTCGCAACCAGTCGTGCCTTGTATGTGTGTACTTTCCCATCCATGTCGGTCTTCTTCTTGAAGGTCCATTTGCACTCAACTGTCTTACGACCCGATACATTGTCAACCAAGTTCCAAACTTGATTGTCATACATTGACTGAATCTCGCTGTCCATAGCATCTTTCCATTTAGCATACTCGGGGCCTGCCATAGCTTCCTTGTAGTTGTTAGGTTCATCCAAATTTATCAGTGTGCTATCACTGATGAATGTGTCACGCTCAAATGTTATATGGAAACCATACAACATAGGTGGAACACTAACTCTACTGCAACACCTTAGAGGTACAGACTCGTCAATCAGCTCAACAGGAGTTTCCTCCTCAGGATGATCGCTTGTGTTTGAGGTTCCTTCACTGCTTGACTCTTGAAGCTCTTCAAGGTCAATTTGCCTCCCACTGTCTCCTTGGCCTATGAGCTCTCTCTCACGAAAGACTCCTCTCATTGAAAATAAGAAAACATTGTCACTCGGTCTGTAGAATAGATAACCAAAGGATTTATGTGGGTAACCAGTGAAAATACACCGCTCACTACGAGTTTCGAGCTTGTCGTGAGTCTTGCATCTCATGAAAGCCTCGCAACCCCAAACCTTGATGTGTGCTAACGTGTGACATCCCCATTTTTCAAGGCCAGAAAAGACCGATTTGTTTATGCTTTGTTTTATAAAATCAGAGTAATCTTTTAAAGAAAACGGTTACAAAATTTGTTCCCAAAACAAGATATGATAATAACTTATCAAAACATTTCTCAAAGAGAATGTATTTTCATTTAATAATAAAACCTCGGGATGTCATGTTCCGATATAGACATATAAGCATAAACAGAACTTACATTCAATTACACTAATGTTTTATATCTCCTTTAAATCTCTCTGTGAAATATGTCTTCGTATCGATACCTGTGATACAAAGAAAACTGAGTGGGTCAGGCTTGGGAGCCTGGTGAGTATATAGGGTTTTCATCTCACAATGTTATATCATATATTTATAAATATAGAACATTCAAACTTGTACAATTTCACCATATAAAGGCAACTCTTATCCCACCCCATCGATCCTCACAACGATACGATCTAAACTCTCATATCTAAAATTTTCCTCTTTACCTGATCCCTACTCATGCATCTAAAACTATCCTTTTCACCTGATCCATACTCACGAATCTAAAACTAACCTTTTCACCTGATCCATACTCACGGATCTAAAACTAACCTTTTTCCCCTGATCCATACTCACATATCTAAAACTACCTGATCCATACTCACGGATCTAAAACTAACCTCCTGGTCTGATCCATACTCCCAGATCAATAATTGTACCCAATCCATACTCCCGGAATAGGGACAATTAATTATACCTTAATCTTGATCTGATCCATACTCCCGGATCAATAACTGTGCCCAATCTATACTCCCGGACTAGGGACAATTAACTTAGTCTTAATCCATACTCCCAGACTAATAACAAGTTTTATCTCTTTACCTGATCCATACTCCCGAATCTAAAACTAACCTCTTGGTCTGATCCATACTCACGGATCTCATCTACCCATGTCCTACCCAACATATTTGTAGATATAAAATACATATACAGTTTAACTCATTAAAATCTATATAGTTCATCCATTCCACCAATATCTCAAATAAACAACAATATATAAACACATAGCACGTATTTCGTAGCAAATACTTCATACTTATGTGTTAGAAGAAAGTAACCATACACTCACTTGATTAGAAGATGATCAGACAGCACTACGGCTTGTAGAAGTAGTATTCTTCGGTAGATCTGTAAGATATTCACAAAAATCGGGCTCCTCGCAGGCAGAGCTTCGGCTCGGTAATTTCACTTTGCGGGATCTTCGGGGCTCGGGAATGATTCCGGGGCTTTGGGGTATAAGTTGCACGCAAAACGAGGTAAAAACAGGAGAGGAAGGAAGAACGGAACAATAGAACTCGGCTGCCCTCGACTTCCTTTTATAGGGGGCTAGAAACCCGAATGACGCTGGGCGTAATTTTAAATTACGTTGGGCGTAATGAGGATAGGGTCGCTGACTCCCCCATTTGGATAATATCGAAATTTATATTTAAATTTAATATTTTAATTATTTAATAAACTTCAAAAATTCATATCTTCCTCATACGAACTCCGTTTTCGACGTTCTTTATATCCACGCGTAGGTGAGACTATGCTCTACAACTTTTGTTTAGACTCCGTCGGCTATATCTGAATTTATTTTTATTATTTATTTTTAGTAGGCCGAGACAAGAAAACTCCGTTATAAATTCATAACTTCTTCATCTGACGTCCGTTTTCGCCTGTATTTTTATCGTTTTACTACAATTAATGAGATCTTAGATTCTCGTTTAGATTGTTTCGGTTAAAAACCGCTCGTTCTCAAATCGAGTATTCGGGCTGCATACCGCTAAGTCGAAACTTCGAAAAATCATAACTTCCTCATACGAAGTCAGATTTGGGCGTTCTTTTTATGCACTCTCACGGTTTAACGAAGTATACAACTTTCGTTTAGATCGCTAAGGCTAAATATCGCTCTAACGTAAATTCACCTTTTTACGTCGCGCTGTGTCGTGCCGGTTCTGTCGCGAAACTTCGACAGGTCATAACTTCTTCGTTATAACTTGGATTTCGGCGTTCTTTATATGTACGGAATCCTTGTAACATACACTACAACTTAGTTAAGATTATTCATCCTATATAATCTTCTATCAAAAAGTCATTTTTGATGCTTATCGTCTCTAAATTGACTAGCCCTGATCTACGGGCGTTACATAACGAGGGAACCTTCCCTGTCCACATCCCGTGAGGTGTTTTGGTGACCTTCTTTGTTGGGACTAGATTTAGGATATGGGCAGCAGTCTCTAAGGCATACCTCCAGAATGAGATAGGTAACCAAGCTCGACTCATAATAGAACGAACCATGTCCTACAAGGTTCAATTGCACCTTTCGGCCACACCACTAAGCTATGGTGTGCTAGGTGGCGTCAATTGTGATATAATTCCACATTCCTTAAGATAGTCAAGGAACACGATACTATGATACTCACCACCTTGATCGGATCATAGCATCTTTATCTTCCTGCCCAACTAATTCTCCACTTCTTATTTAAACTCTTTGAATTTCTCAAAGGTTTCTAACATATGTTTGATTAAGTAGATATAACCATATTTGTTGTAATCATCAATAAAAGTCACATAGAAGCGGTTAGCATCCCCTGTGGCGCATCTGAAGGGTCCACACACATTGGTGTGTATGAGGTCCAACAAACCTTCACCCCTTTCACAAGTACAAGTGAAGGGTGACTTGGTCATCTTTCCAAGTAAGCAAGATTCGCAAGTGTCATCCGACCTTAAGTCGAATGACTCCAAAACTCTAGCCTTTTGAAGTTAGCCTATGCGCTTGTTGCTAACATGTACAAGACGAAAATGCCAAAAGCATGCCTTATCCAATTCATTGGAAGAATCAATGTGCAACACATTATTTCCTAAGTTGTCTACAACCATCACAGTTTCATATACACCATTACAAGGTAATGCTTTAAAATAAAAAACACCATTATAAAAACCATTATAGCACCAATTTCATTATCAAATGAAAAACTAAAACCTTGTTTGTACAAACCATGAAAATAAATAATATTTCTTGCCATTTCAGACGAGTAGCAACAATTATTCAAATCTAACTCTAACCCACTACTAAGAAATAAAGAGTAAACTCCAATCTTGGTGACATGTGAAATCTTCCTATTCCCCATGATCAAGTTTATCTTCCCGTGCTCCACATCCTTACTTCTTTTTAGGCCCTGCACATCAGAACAAATGTGAAATCCACAACCTGTATCAAGGACCCAAGAATAAGAAGGTAATGATTTATTAGATAGAATAGTATAAATACGTGCATGTGTGGCCTTAGCCTTCCCATCTTTAACATCCTGCAAGTATTTGGGGCAGCTTCGCTTCCAGTGCCCTTTCTCATGACAATAGAAACACTCTGCTTCCTTAGGAATGGTAGAGGGAGCAACAGAACCAGCCTTGGTCCCACTTGAAGAGGATCCATCAAGATACTTTCCCTTGTGGCTCTTAGAGGGATCCTTCCTCTTCTTCCCCTTCCATTGTCCAATTGTCAGAACAGGGGCGGTGGTTGGAGTAGTAACAACCCATTTGCCTTTGAGACTACTTTCAGCAGTCCTCAAAAGCACTTGAAGTTTGCTAAGTGTGACCTCCTCCTTGTTCATATGATAGGTCATGCGAAACTGTCATAACATGGAGGTAAGGAGTGTAGAATGATATCTATATCCAGCTCCTCATCGAAGCTCACATTCAATTTTAGCAAACGGTCCACAAACTTTTGTATTTTCTACAAGTGGGTCATGATGGGTTCACCATCCTTCATCTTAGTTGTTATCATGGAAGAGATGATTTCATACCTCTCTTGACGAGCACTCTGATGGTATCTTTCCATCAGGTCTTGGTGAATCTCAAAAGGGTAGAAGTCCTTATAGGACTTTTGGAGTTCAGCTGTCATGGTGTCCAACATGATACAAGACACCTTGGTGGTATTCTTCTCACAAGTCCTAAACTCAACGATCTCCTCAGGAGTAGTAGAAGACTCATCAATTTTCTTAAGCTCCTTGTCCAGGACATATTCCTTGTCCTCATAGCGAGTGACCATCCTGATGTTCCTAATTCAGTCATTGAATATGGAACCATCAAATATGACTCTCCCACACAAGTTTATGGGAGATAAGGAGCTAGTAGGATTTGAGCCAGAAGCAGTGTTGGAAGACAAAGTTTAGATTAGATAAAAGTCCTTAATATAACACTCACATGAAATATTAAGGCTAGGACCCAACACAATATTTTACAATTTGGAAGAGGGATGCCGTAATCCAACTTGAAAAATATTTGAAGCTAGGTAAATGACAATTTACCAATTTCCACCATAAAAACGAAATAGATTATTAAGTTTTAAGTTGATTGAAATTCCTAGATTCCTTTGAGATTCATTGAACATTTCAATGGCATGTTTAAATCTCGATTATGCCTTTCAGGTTTGTGACTGGGATACCGAGGATCACAAACAAGGTGTGAATAACCATGCAAATTAACTTGGTATATTTGATGTCATTTATCACCTAAGCAATGTGTCGGTTAACCACACATGCGCCACCGATCTATGACAAACATCAAGCTACCCTTTTCCACCCTTACTAGTCTAAGTTAACGTGTCAGTTAACCACACACACTCCATTAACGACTTTGCAAGGTGCAAAGTGCAATTTCATGGATTTGCATCAATTTCACATTTTCCTAAAGTAACTAAGATTGGGAATTTAATAAAACATTTAGTTACTTTATAATTTTCATTATACTTTTAACAAGAATTAATTTCCTATCCTACCCGTTCAGCTAACGACCCTCCGCTAGTCAAGGAAGCAGTGAGTGAGAGTGGACACCCATTAAACCACCATTTTATAGGCAGTAAACTTATACCCCCTTATAGACTGACTTCGTTAATGCGGCCTACTAACGGTACGACTGACTTGTCTTATATATACATATATATATATATATATATATATATATATATATATATATATATATAATTATTCAAATTATAATATTATAATAGTATAAGGGTTGAATTTTAAACTTTTAAAATTCTAGGGTTTGGAATTAATGTATTCATAAGTATGACTTTACAAATTCCAACACTTGAGGACAAGTTTTGACACTATTCAAAACGTTTCATTTTCTTAACTTATGAGTTTAATGACTTTTAAAGAAAAGACATTTGGTTTTCCATAACTTGAGGACAAGTTATGGAGTCCATTAAAATCATTTAGATCATTAATTTAATCAACAAAATAATCAAATAATACATACATGATCTAGTTAAACTCATAAGCATAAGATAATTCACATCATCAATCTTCAAGAAATTAGCATAATTATATAAACTAATACAAATCTTGAAATTATGACAATTATCTTTTAATTGGACAAGCATGATCATTACCTTATGTATTCCAAGACCAGGGAGCAGCACGAGGAGCACCTTCGAGAGCTTTTGGGAGTACTGGTTATGCACTGGAGATTTTCGGGGTGTCTTATAAGATTGATCTGATCCCTATCCTTTAACGCATGTAGATCCGGGCTAGTCAATTTAGAGATAATAGGGGTCGAAAACGACTTTTTGACAAAATATTATTTAAAATAAATAATCTTAACCAGGTTGTAGAATATGTCTCAAGGGTTCCATACATATAAAGATCGCCGAAATCCGAGTTATAACGAAGAAGTTATGGTCCGTCAAAGTTTTACGGCAAAACCGACACGACACCCGGAGACGTAAATAGTGAATTTACGATGGATGGATTTTTAGCCTTAAAATATAAACAAAAGTTTTACTATACGTTAAACCAAGAACATACAAAAAAAGAACGCCCAAATCTGACTTCGTATGAGGAAGTTATGAATTTTCTAAGATTTGGCTTAGCAGTTCATAACCCGAAACTCGAATTTTAGATCGAGCGGTTTTTGGCCTACGCGACCTAAATGAGCATTTAAGATCTCATTAATAGGAAGTCAACGGTAACAAGACAGGCGAAAATAGAGTCTGTATGTAGAAGTTATGAATTTTACGCGGACATTTAACAGTCTAATGTTCTCGTACTATTAAATTTAAGATCGGTCAAGAATTAGCCGACGAAGTCAAAATGAAAGTTGTAGATCTTATTTTTACCTACACGTGGATATAAAGAACGTCAAAAACTGAGCTTGCATGTGAAAGTTACGGTTTTTAGAAGTCGGAAGTGTGTTGTTTGAAAATGGGTGACGTGGCACAATCTTGGCCATTGCTTTCTCCCCAAGTCTTGCCACCAGATGGTGACATGTGGCACCAAGTTCAGCCATATTTCACCCTATAAATAGAACCTCTCCCACCCTCATTTTTTTCACATCTTTCCCATGCTTTCTTCTCTTTACTCTCTCTCTCTCTCCACAACCTCTCTTTAGCCCCGACACCCCCCGAAAAGCTTAGGGAACCTTCCTAGCATGAGGCGGAAGCCCCGGAGTACTCGACGGCTCCGAGAAGAAAATAGCTACACTATTAATTAGTCACATCGAATAATAGACTAAACTCTAGTGGTAATAATACTAGGTTTCGTCGCAGAAATTATTTTTATGAAGCGAAGCGCTGTCTGAGTTCGGAATCACCACATTTTCAAGTGTGTGCATGGTCCCTTTCATCTTACTCATAGATATGAAGTAATTTATATAAACTACGTGTTATGTGTGCATATTACTTGCTATCTATGATGGATGAACGATTTTATACAAGTTTTATAGGATTTAAACTGTATATGTATTTATATCTACGTAATATGTTGGGTAAAACATGAGTAGATGAAATATGAGTTGGATGATGAGATGAGAGGTGATATAGACCATGAGGTAAGGGTGAGAGGTGGACGATATGAGAAGCCTTGTTCCCAAATGTTGGCCCTGTCATCTAGCAGAGTATGGATGACAACCACGGACTATTCTAGACAGTCCAGTGGAATACTAGCAGGCTCGCAACCTATAGGTGTTGTGAACGATGTTTTCACTGGTGTACTCTAAAAACCCATTGACATGTTTTGCGAGTGGACTCTCGAAAACGATACTATCAATAAACGAGATAACCCTAGCAGTTGTGCTCGTAGGACAATAATGGCAGTTGCGCCTCACATAGAATGTCACAATTCTGGCAGCTGCGCCTAAGTGATAGAACTAGCAGTTGTGCTTGACAACTATGTCATTGACAACGATGGACATCGTACCTATTCCTTAGGATAATCCTTAGGAATTAATGAATGCGAAATAGCTGATTCTTAGGGTAGATCCTTAAGAGTAAAGAAGATAATGGGGATGGGTAATTGGGTTAACTATTTGATGATTAAACATTATAATTATATTATTGTCGGTTGAAAACCCTATGTACTCACCATGTTTCCCAACCTGACCCATTTAGTTTATTTATATCACAGGTTTTGATATGAAGTCACATTACACTGAGAGATTAAGGAGTTATAAATCACTAGTGATAATGAATGTAAGTTTTGTTTATGCTTATGTTTCTGTATTGACGATGACATCCCAAATGTTTTAAAATGAATAAAATACCTTTCTTCGGAAATGACCTGATAACGTATTTATCATGTTTCACTGGGAACAAATTCCACACATTTTTATTAAAAAGAGGTACTCTGATTTTTATAAAGCATAAACAAAATCGGTCTTTTCTGACCGTGAAAATGGGGATGTGACAGTTGGTATCAAAGCATTAGTTTAAGCGAACAAGGAATAAGGATTTATTTTTAGACTTAAACTTAGAATGTTAAGCGATGATCATGAGGAGTGTGACTAATATATTTTAGGTAGTACACCTGAATAGACACTAGCAGTAGCTTATTTAGGGAAGATGCCTAACATGCTTTTATTTGCTTAATAATTTGTGATGCTTTATGCTATCGTTTGATCGGATCTATGGTTTGTTGCCGACCGGATCTGGAAATTTTATGTGTTCAGATTTCTAAACGTTTAATTACGATATTAGAACAGGCATATAATTTTTTGAGGTAATAAGGAGGAATACGCATCTAAACCTTCCTCCATCTTTATTCTCGTCTCGATAC
Organism: Lactuca serriola; assembly: GCF_051521515.1. NCBI lineage: Eukaryota > Viridiplantae > Streptophyta > Magnoliopsida > Asterales > Asteraceae > Lactuca > Lactuca serriola. The sequence goes on along the minus strand of NC_136415.1, from coordinate 17,750,907 downwards.
ACCAAACGACTGCTCTGGTGTGCAGAACATCATGGTGAAGACTTGTAGTGAATTGAGTAAATGGAGGAAATGAGAAGGCTTACAATAATGAATAGTACCTATCAGAAGATATCATAAGAGTGATATCTTCCCTTTAGAATGCGTCTAATAAATAACCCTAGTGGTCATATCGAAGTGAGTCCGACTGTGATAAGTATGTTACGTGGTTAGGAGAACCAAGTTTGATGTAGCATCTGACTTAAGCCGGAAGATTGAAATAAAAGATAATCAAAGCGATCGGTAGAGGTATCTCGATAGGTTCTTGTAGCTAGAAATGCTACCTTTTAAAATGTGATTAGAACATGAAGAAATGTATAGTCTGTTCTGGAAGACTATACATAAGAGACCTGAGTCTAAGCGTGGGAACATACGATGATAAGTCATTAGAATATGACACATCAGTCCATTGTAGTAATAAAATAACTTATCTTAAGTTTGTTAAGAAGAAGAAGCAGTCTCCAGTAAGGATCGAGATTGTGACTTGAAGGTCATAATTTGGAGTCTAATGTGAGATAGGGAGCAAGTGCAAGATCGAGCACCGCCAGCAATCAGGAAGTCTTAGAGTTAGATACTCGTTCGAAGAAACATCAAAGTTATGATTATTACTTAGGATGAAGAGATAACGTATGGAGTCATCATGTGAGCCCTGTTTCTATGATGATTCCGGGACGTAATCATCCTAAGGGGGAGATAATTGTAATGCCCGTAGATCCGAGCTAGTCAATTTAGAGATAATAGGGGTCGAAAATGAATTTTCGACAAAAGATTATTTAGAATAAATAACCTTAACCAAGCTGTATAATACGTCTCAAGGGTTCCGTACATATAAAGAACGCCGAAATTCGAGTTATAACGAAGAAGTTATGGTCCGTCGAAGTTTTACGGCAAAACCGGCACGACAACGGGAGACGTAAATAGTGAATTTACGATGGAGGACTTTTAGCCTTAGAAATATAAAAAAAAATTAGTATATGTTAAACCAAGAACATACAAAAAATAACGCCCAAATCTAACTTCGTATGAGGAAGTTATGAATTTTCTAAAATTTGGCTTAGCAGTGCACAGCCCGAAACTCGAATTTTAGATCGAGCGGTTTTTGGCCTACGCGACGTAAATGAGAATTGAAGATCTCATGAATAGGAAATCAACGGTAAAAATACAGACGAAAACAGAGTCCGTATGTAGAAGTTATGAATTTTACGCGGACATTTAACAGTATAATATTCTCGTACTATTAAATTTAAGATCGGTTGAGAATTAGCCAACGGAGTCAAAATGAAAGTTGTAGATCTTATTTTTACATACGCGTGGATATAAATAACGTAAAAAACGGAGCTCGTATGTGAAAGTTAAGGATTTTAGAATTCGGAAGTGTGCTGTGCGAAAATGGGTGACGTGACACAATCTTGGCCATTGCTTTCTCCCCAAGTCTTGCCACCAGATGGTGATATGTGGCACCAAGTTCAGCCATATTTCACCCTATAAATAGAACCTCTCCCACCCTCATTTTTACACACCTTTCACATTCTTTCTTCTCTTTACTCTCTCTCTCTAGAACCTCTCTCTAGCCCCGAAACCCCCTGAAAAGCCTAGGGAACCTCCTTAGCACGAGGCGGAACGTTGCTCCAAGCAAAGCCCGGTTTTCTATAAAACCCGTTGTTAGATGCCATTTAATGCATCTTATAGGGTAGTTTTTATCATCATTTTAGCATCATATTTTGTACATTTGCATGTCATTTAGATAAAACAATGTTCAGCTCATTTCCTTCGTTAGAATTCCCGTACTGCTCATGTTTTTATGTCAATTTCCGATAGTTCGAGTGGAGCAGTGCTTTGGGAGCAGTTGGATGCACGTTTGGAGCTTAAAATGGAGCTTGGGACTTATGGAGTATGTTGAGGAATGATTTCAAGGTGCTTTGGTCAAGAAACATTCGATTGAATTGATCACACGAAGATAGAATATGCAATCGAAAGTTAAAGGATATTGGTGGCAGCTTTGACCCCCTGTCAGTATTTTGACCATATCTTGAGAACCGTAACTCTGATTGACGCGATTCAAAATGATATGAAAAGTAGACGAAATTTCGGATGTCATAAGCATAACCTGCGATCACAGGTTGTCTCCTTGTGATCGCAGGTGACCCTTCGTAGGTTGCCTTCGAGGTTCTTTTGTGCCCAAAGTTCATCCAGGAGTGAAAACTCAATACCTGCGACCGCAGGTTGTTTACATGCGATCGCAGGTTGGCCAAAAAGTGTCAAAATAGCATCGTACTTCATTAAAAAGGCACCAGACGTGTTTATGTCAAAACCTGCGATCGCAGGTTTTGTACATGCGATCGCAGGTGCGCCGTTTTTACTGTTGGACGTATAAATAGACCCTGATAGCATTCCTGTAACCTAAGTTGATGATTCCAAAGGTTCCAGATGATGAAAATACGATTCTGGAGGCGTTTCTTCTCCGATTTCAACGATTTCTGAAGATCTGAAGACTGTGGATCATCTCCTACGTTTAGTTTAGTAAGATTTAGTAGTTTGATGTCTCTTTTCATCTGTTTTTATCATATTTTAACCATGTCTATCTAAACCCTAGTTTTCAGTTCTGCAAAGACAAGTACTTTTTATTAGGTCGGATTTTGGATCTAAAACTGATAATCAAACATACATGGATCAAGAGTAACACAGTAAGATGAATGAATTGAGCTTGCACACGATTAAACACAAGAAATCGTCAGGTACAACTCAAGAGTAACCGTAAACTTCTAGAGCAACCAACCCCACAAAAGACCAAATCCTACACTATATATACCCATTTGGACCGCAAACTGAGTTTGCGGCCGTAAACACGTTTACGGCCGTAAACGTGTTTACGGTGGTAAACACAACAAAGTTCAAATTAACATAAAGCGAAATTACAGACACAAAACAAAACACATAACACGCTAAGCCTAGCCCAAACCATTTACATGGCCCTTCAATCTCCCCCTTGGTTTGGAGCAGGCTTGGATTTAGTCTTTGTCGACAACCAGCACGTCGGACCTCCCCATAGCTCCATTCCATATTCTCTTGTCAATAATTGTAGCCACCATCCTTGTATATTCCTTTGCAGCAGGCTCAAACAGCTCATCAGCAACAACAATTTGACAACTTGCAAGCTGATGAATGTCTCGTTCACCAAACATAAGAAGATCCCTTTTGCCATACAAGCGAATACAATCTTCCTTGAGCTTGATGACAGCAGCATCTGATGTTTCCTCATACACCCAATAAAGCATAGAGTGTAGAGATCCATCAGGACAGTTTTGAGGAACAGGGATGTGTTTTACTTGAGCAGTTGCTGGCCACATTACTGCCCGGATAGGCTCGCTGGTTTCTTTATCCAATACATGCTTGTGAACTGCAACAAAAGGATTCTGCAGTTTTCATTGATGGAAATCCTTTAGCGACTTGATCTTCCAAAAATGATTTGAATTGACTGGCCTTGGAATTCTTTGACGGATTCGAGAAGGGAGATTTAGATAGCTCAATGAGATCAACTTTAGTAAAGGAGTTGAAATCATGAGCATCCTTGTACAGTTCTCTATTTCCACTCTTCCTTCGAACCATGAACATATCTAGTGTATCATGAAATCCCCATGAAATAATTCCTGACCTATCACCATACATGTCTCTGAAGATTTGAGTGCTTAGGTCAGTGAAGGTTACTTGAGGTCTATCCCAAGGAGATTTATGATCCACATTTCTTTTAAAGAGCCATTTGTTCTTGTCAGTCGACTTATCAGCAGATTTCTTTCGCTTAGCTCCTTTTGCCTTCGCAGCTCTGTAAGCCTGTTCTGGATCCACGTCAAAATGATCTACAACGATGGAAGATCGGATTAGTTGAGAGGAAATGGGAGCATCAACATTTGGAGCGTCTGGAGTGGGGGAATCGACATGAGGTTCATCAACAGTTGTCTTGAAATTGTCACCAAACCTGTCTTCAAGCTTCTTTTGTAACTCCAGGAGATTTGCAGCTAGACTACCATATTGCGTCTGAAGATCAGAAATCTGCTTAGTCTTTAAAGCATTTTCTTCTTTAAGTTCAGCCATTTGAATGCTGAGCTCGGTATTCTCAGATTGGAGATCTGCGATTTTGATTACCAGCTCAATGTTCCTCTGGTCAAGCTCAACATTCTTCTGTTTAATGGCATCAATCTGGCTTTGGAGTGAAGGTGAGTAATTTCTTGTGTTATCACCTCCGATGAGAATTCCCTTGCCACGAGAAGGCGGCGTCGAGAATTGTTCCTCAGCTAACAGATGAGCTAGCTTGACTGAGGCATAATCTTTGTTTGGCCTTGGAGGTGAGAGATCTGCTTGAAATGAGGAACCACTAGCATCGAATACAGTGCTGGGACCTTCACCTATGGGTTTGGCTGAGACAATAGCTGGTGTGATTGTTGGAGGAGTTGTAACACTTTGTGTCGTTGAACTTCGATTTGCAAATCTCAGAACGAGTCTTCGTCGCTTTGTCGGGGGAGGAGTGGTTTGGATGTTGGTAAGATCTTCTTCCATTGGCGTGGAGGTAGGTAACCCAGTATCAAGAGGAGGAATTCCTGACACTGTCACCACAGGAGTTGCTGTTTCTGCCTCTGGATTGGAAGTGGAGGGAGCGGTCACAAAAATTTCTTCTTCTACCCTTGTCTCAGCAGTTACATAAGCTACTTCATCGACATCATTAAGCAAGTTGTCGAGGTTTACATCAGACAAAAATACATCATTGTTATCAAAGTTTAATGGAATATCATCTCTGTCAAAATCCGTGACATCAACATTCTCATTTTCTTTGTCATCTTTTATCAAGGCTTCATTGTAAGTACTCTGAACTTGAACTGACTGCAATTCCTGTTCATCATCGACTTGAGTTTCGAGGGCTGGAGTTTCATCATCCTCGTGATCTGAAACAGTGATGATGCCAATAGAGGATACTCTTTCTGATGAAGTTGGTTTAGACAAAGTCTTCTCAGATGTTCCGTGCGACTCAGAAGACTCATTGATCTCTGTAAATTGTCCGAACTTCACCAAGGGATGAAGACCTTGAAATACTACTTTACCCTTTCTGTTTTGTTTGATGAGTCCAACGGTGTGAGGACCCAAAGACTTTGTGTCCATCCTATCGCCAGGTTTAACCATGTCAGGAAACTGATCATCAATGAAGGTCTGAATGAATCTGGGGTACATTAGAAATGCATCTCTGTTTCCTCGAGTTAGTGTACCGATGTTCACAAGAAACTCATCAAGGATATAATTTGAGAAGTTGAATTTGTTGCCAGCCGCTAGGGATACAATCGCTCCTGTGTTTCTGATTGAAATCTCATCCACTCCCGATCTTCTTCCTGACACACAACTGATGAACACGTGAGCCAAGAAGCGCCAGTAAGGAGGTAGAAGCTTTTTCACTGTTGGAGGATAAGAACCCTCGTATCCCATTCTCTCAAGAATCCTTGGAATTTCTTCAGCATCAGCTTCAGTTGGATAATTAGGCTCATCAAGAATCATCAGAGTTTCTCTGATATATTGCTCCGAAATCTAGATCTTGCAATTTTGAACCACAGCTTCAATGATCATTTCCTTATTATTCTTGGTTACTTTGGCTGTTTTCCAGAACTCTTGAATACGACTTTCATAAATGATAGGATTCACCGTAATCGCATAAGCCAAGCAGCACTCTCGAAGACGGTACATCATGGACATGAAGTCTCTGTGAGCCTTTGGTGGATCATCCAACACGATTGCAATGTTGAGCATCTCGGCTGTTTTAAGATATGTCATTATCTGCACTAAACAAGCCAAGTGAGAAAAAATATATTTTATGGTCAAACTAGGTCAACGGACCGTAAACTAAGTTTACGGTCAAACTAGGTCAATGGGCCGTCAACAGAGTTTCCGACCGAAAGGTCAAACCTAGTTTACGGCTGGAAGACCAAGGGACAGTTTACGGTTTATGAATCAGAACGAGTTTACGGTCTATGAGTTTACTCCCTAAGAGTTTACGGTCTATGAATCAGAACGAGTTTACGGTCTGTGAGTTTACTCTTGGAGAGTTTACGGTCTATGAGTTTACTCCCTATGAACATTCAAAAACCGTAAACTCCGACAACCTTAAAAAAACTCAAACTGTTCCATGATTCAAAGTCGATTTGAACAAAAAATTACAAGTTCAGAGTCGGGATTAACATACCTTTGACGTGGACTAGACAATTTTGGGAAAATCACACTTTGTTGTTCGAAGATTAGAGAGAGAGATGATGTTCATGGTTTTCTTAATAAAAGAAGCGGTAAAGAGAGTTTACCGCAGTAAACTCCCATATATATTCCTTTGACTTTTTCAAAAGTCGCATACACTAGATTGACTGTCCAAATTCAGAACAAAAATTTTAAAAATAAAACCTTTTGAGGATAAAATTAAAAAATAGAATAAAAATAAAATTAAATAAAAAAATGCTAATGAAAATTTGTCTATTAGTTAAAAAAATAAAAATAAAAATAAAAATAAAAAATTCTAACTAAACAACATAAGTAAACTTTTTGACTTCATCTTGAGGTACTAGGATCAAAGTTGTTGGACAACCATTATCCACTTGTTGGTACCTTCCATATTCACATCTATGTCTGGTCGATCGTCGGTATTGTGGTCCACTTAAACACGAAAAATTATGACAGATTTAGGACATACTACTTGTACAAGACAAAGTGAACTTAAAAACCTAAAATTTATATCTGATCCTAATTCCTTAGATACTATATCTTAAGGACCATTCATCTGACGACGACCAGGGATATTGTTGTCCACCTAAATTGAGCAGCGAGATCTATAGAAAATCTGTATGTGTTCAATTTTTAAGTGTACTAGAACGTGTTTCCCGCTTCTTGATATGCCCCAGCCATCAAGAACTTCCAGAGTACTCCTTACACCGAGTGAGCAGACAACCATTCAGAGAGAGAAGAGATTCAAAATTCTATTACTTATTACTTATAATTTCAGAGGGGTTGAGAGGTAGAAGGTTGCATATGCTGTGTACCAGGTCGGATTAGAAGTCGCGCAGAGGAGACAGCATATGGCTAACAGATAAGAAGTCTTTCACATATGTATAACCTACAGAGAAATAGAGTTGCATATGTTGTGTACCAGGTCGGATTAGAAGTCGCGAAAAGGAGACAACATATGACTAACAGACGGAAAGAAAGAAAATGATATTCTACAGACCTAATTTATCGGAATTTACCAGTCGCTCCATCCAACCGGAATTAAGGACAGAATCCGCACATCGAGGAAAAGTTAAACCACGGTTCCAAGTACGGGTGCATTTAATGTGACAAGTAGATTCCCATATATATCTCCCTGCTCAACCTATCCGAGCGTCGTATTGTCAGGCTGAACGGATCTAACTAGGTCAAGACTTGTCAAGTCTATAAATTTCCTAAGTTCAACTCTGCCTAGTCAAGTCCATTTAAATTTTTTCGTGCCTACCGACGCATCAAGTCAGAGCATAGATCCTTCAACTTCGGGTACGTTACGCAGACTCAGGTTGCCTGTTATCACTTGATCATATCACTTCCCAGAACATCTCCCTCAAGCAGCACATTTCATAACCAACAATTTTTTTTTATCTTCTGATTTTCTAATGTTTTTGGATTTTGAAAATTTTATAATTTTTGTTTTGTTTTTATTTCTCCCCCTAAATTTGTGCATAGGAGAGAAACGAAAGTAAATACGCAAATTTAAACTATCCTAAAACAAAAATTAATCCTCAAAACGAATCATTTTTAAAAATCCCACAAGCACATCGAATCGAGCTTTGTTAAACGGCTTAGTGAACAAATCTGCCACATTGCTAGCGGTGGGAACTTGTTCTAGCCGGATGAGCGAGCGCTCATAACAATCTCTGATGAAATGAATTTTGATGTCAATGTGATTGGTTTTGGAATGTTGGAAAGGATTTTTTGTTATTTGTATAGCGACCTCATTATCACAGTGAATTGGGGTTTCTAGATAGTTCAGACCGTAATCCAACAGCTGATGTGGGATCCAGATAACTTGAGAACAGCATGCCGAGGCAACAACATATTCCGCTTCTATTGTAGAAGTAGATACTCTATGATGTTTCTTGCATTGCCACGATACCAGTCTATCACCAAGAAACTGACACCCTCCTGATGTTGATTTCCTGTCAAGCTCACAGCCTCCATAATTACTGTCAGCAAAAGCATATAAGTTAAATTCAGAATTTTTTGGATACCAAAGACCCAGTTTTGGACTACCTTTGATATACCGAAAAATTCTTTTGACAGCAATAAGATGTGAAAGTTTAGGATTAGCCTGATAGCGAGCACATTGACACACTGCAAACATGATGTCGGGACGACTTGCAGTGAGATACATCAAGGAACCGATCATCAATCTGTAGTGAGTTTGATCTACGGATTCACTGTCAATATCTGGAGTCAGCAGGGGTCTTTCAGCCATGGGAGTTGAAGCAGGTTTCGCGTCTGAAAAACCAAACTTCTCAAGAATATCTTCAACATACTTTGCTTGATGTAGCAAGATTCTGGTTGAATTTTGATTGACCTGAAGCCCCAAAAACATGGTCATTTCACCTAGAGAACTCATCTCAAATCTCTTCTTCATGACGCTTTCGAATTCTTTGCAAAGCTTTGAACATGTGGACCCGAAGATGATGTCATCAACATAGATCTGAACCAGTATCTGATCATCACCCACATGCTTGATGAATAAAGTTTGATCAATAGTACCGCGAGAATACCCATGTTTGAGCAAGTGCTTTGTTAGGGTTGCATACCATGCTCGAGGAGCTTGATGTAACCCATACAATGCCTTGTCCAACTTGTAGACATGATTAGGGAACTTTGAGTCAATAAACCTAGGGGGTTGATCAACATAAATTTCTTCCTTCACCTTGCCGTACATGAAGGCAGTCTTGACATCCATCTGGTAGACCGTGAAATTCTTATAGGAAGCATACGCGAGGAAGATTCGAATCGCCTCCAGACGAGCCACGGGAGCATACACCTCAGTATAATCAAGACCCTCGATCTGTCGAAACCCTCGGACCACCAATCGCGCTTTATTTCGAACGATTACACCATAATCATCTTGCTTATTACGATAGACCCAACGCGTGTCAAGAGACCGTTTGCCTTTTGGTAACTCAACCAGTTTCCAGACCCCCAGTTTTTCAAATTGATTTAGCTCTTCATGCATCGCGTCTACCCAGCTGGGATCATTTAGAGCCATTTCAATATTTTTGGGCTCAATTTGAGATGTAAAGCAAGAGTAAAGACATTCATTAACGTCTCCACTCTGACTTCTGGTTGTAACTCCATCACCCAGCCGGCCAATGACATTTTCGATATAAAGCAAGAGTAAAGACACTCAGCCGGCCATCAGACACTGGACTAGTTGGTTGTACAGATGACTCCCCCTCAGATTGAGCAAAGAGCTCCCCTTCAAGTGGAGCAGAGGATTCCCTTTCAACCGTTGGGGGTCTGTAAACAACCTCTTCATCTTCGTCTTCAATCACAGGAACATTCTTCAAACCGGAGGAAGATCCACTTGAATTATTCAAAGACACGTTTAGAGATCTGAATAGGGATGTGTAATCAAATAACCAGTCGGGACCCACTCTAGCATCAGTTTCATTCTCCTCCAGCCAGCGCACATCATAAGATTCAGTAATCTTCTTAGTCCTTTTGTTGTAGACCCTATATGCGGTGCGCGCAGCATACCCCACAAAGTAACAGTCATTAGCTTTGGCATTAAATTTAGGGTTGGAATCTAAGTGAAGAAGGGTGCAAGGACAACCAAATACATGGAAATGGCTTACAGAAGGCTTGTGTCCATAAAGAATCTCGTATGGTGTCTTCATCTGTGCTTTGTTGATTAGAACACGATTTTGCACATAGCAAGCAGTGTTAATCGCCTCGGCCCAAAAGAAGACATGTAGCTTGAAGTCACAAAGCATTGTCCTTGCAGCATCTTTCAATGTTCTGTTCCTTCGTTCAACAACACCATTTTGTTGAGGCGTGTGAGCAGAACTATATTGATGCACTATCCCCTTTTCTGCGTAAAAATGATCAAGAACCGAATTCTTGAATTCAGTTCCATTATCAGTGCGAATCACCTTCACTTGATTGTTAGTCTGCTTGTCAATCATCACCACAGACTTCTTTATCAGATCACCAATCCCTATTTTGTTGGATAAGAAGAAGACCCATGTAAATCTAGAGAAATCATCAATCACAACAAGACAGTACGAACTTCTGTTGATGCTCAGGACGTTGACCGGACCAAATAAGTCCATATGCAATGGTTGAAGCACTTGATTGATTGAGCTGATTTGCTTGGGCAAGTGTGGTTTCCGATGATGTTTGCCTTGAGCACAGGAAACACACTTTTCAAACATGATAAAGTCTCTGACAGGAAGGCCTCGGACCATCTCATTTTTCGCAAGATGATTCAGGTTTTTCGCATTAGCATGACCAAGTCTTCGATGCCATAGCATTGCATTGTGTTCGGAAACCTTTGAGAATAAACAAGTGACTTGTTCAGGTAGATTACTGTTCATATCAATGATGTAGGCGTTCCCATCCCGTTTTGATTTGACTAGAATCCATTCTTCTGGGATGACGATGCCACGCTTGAGAATCATACACTCTTTATCAGTAAAATGCATTGAGTAGCCTTTGTCACATATCTGAGAAACGCTCAACAAACTATGCTTTAACTCGGGTGCAAAGTTGACATTTTCAAAGCTCAATACTCCATTTGTAACAGTTCCGTGCTGTGTGATCTTTCCACCGTCTCCGCCCGCAAAGGAAACATAACCCCCATTAAAAGATTGAATTCGCTCAGTTGGGAGATGTCTCCAGTCATATGCCGGGAACAGCCGCTATCGACGTACTAAGGATGGACGATATTCCTCTGCAACTGTCCCTACAAAATGAGCGGAATCATTTAGACTTAGGAACCCAGGTCATCACTGTCCTAGGTTTCCTTTTCATCTTTTCTGATTTAGACTTTAAAATTTGCAAATTAGGATCTTCATTTCTAATCACTTCAGAGGGAGGTAACGATGAACTTGAGAGTGATTTGGGCTTCCATTGAAGTTTAGGTTTTACAACAGTCTCTGATGATTTTGAAATAGACTTCATAGGAATTTGCATAGACCTTTTGGATTTTCTACCAAAATTAGTAGAAGATCTAGAATTGCTTTTTGACGAAACCGATCTTGGCTGAGCCTTGTTCGGTTTTGACAACCTGTTTCGAGTTTTGTTAGTAAAAACCTTTTTATTTGTTTGAAAAACAGCCCCCTTTATGTTCTTACTATCTTTCTGATCCTTACATTGAGAACGAGTTCTTGAGGATTTTCTAATTAAAGACCTTCCTCGAGACTCATTCTCCCCTCTTGGTGACAGATAGTTTACAAAGAACCTATTTTGACAGTTTCTAGCTGTGTGACCACCAACTCCACAATTAAAACAAATATGTTTATTATTTGAATTTGTATTGCATTTTTCAGATTTATTTTCTTTACAGACACTCTTACTCGTCTTAGAAGAACATGCATGAGAATTAGATAGAGAAATAAGTGAGGGTGCCTCATTTGATTTGACTTGTGGGGTTGATGATTCCTCAGAATTACCAAACAACTCATCAGACATATCGAAAAAATTAAATTCAACATTATCCAATGATGAGCTAACACAAGGAGCTTTTTCAGTCTTATCATCAGAAACACACTCAAATTTGTTCACAATAGAAAAATCAAAATTAAAAACAGAAACAGATTCTCCAGCTTCACACTTGGCCTGATCTAAGGGTGTATCTGCAGAGGAAGTAGAAACATTTGTACTTTCAATGTTAATAAAACCTCTTGAAACAAAACCAGCAGGTTTGCCATATCGAAGATGTGGCTCCCTGTCAGTTTCGTTCTGTGTCAAAGGGATTGATGTGTAGTTATGATTAAAAGGAGGAGGAACACAATCATACCCTAAACCCTTGTTTTGATTTTCTTTAAATTTCAATTGGGTTTCATACAAAGACTCAACTGTTTTACTAGAAGCAAAATAATTTTTGAAACTCACATCTATTTTTCCACTTTTAATTTTTAACTCATCAAGTTCTTTGGTCACAGCATCAAGTTGTCTCTTAGTATAATCATAAATTTCACACTTTTCACTGAATTCTGATTGAATTTTTCTAAAATCTTTTGTTTTGGCTTCTAGTTGGGCCTTAAGTGGTTTATGTCCCTTCCTAAGTTGATAACCCTCATATTTAAGGTCCTCTACTCGCCTACATAAAGTTTGAATTTCATTTCGAAGAAGTGTAACATATTCTTTGCAAGCAAAAGAACAAGACGGTAGATTTACCTAGCTTTTCTTGGGCTCAGAGGAGGTGGAAACCATTAGGGCAAACTGCAGCTCCATCATTTCTGCCTCGGGATCAATATCATTGTTCTTTGAAGCAGCATCATCAATTTGAGCTAGATGAGCATTTTCTGACCCTGTGATGTTTAAACCTTGAATTTGATCCTCCCAATCAAATGATTGAACAACCATAGCTGTTTCTCCATTGGTTGTAGCTCCTACACGATTGTTTCCCACTGCGACCATCTGTCGGTTGTTGTTTACTCTACGATCTGGCTTCGGGCAGTCACGAGCAAAGTGACCCGGCTCATGACAGTTAAAATATCTCAACATATTTTTGTTGAATCCCACCTTTTTGTCAGCATTCATAGCCCAGTTGTTTTTCCCTGTTTTCTTGGCGAATTGTTTGGCTCTGAAAACAGCCATGGCAATCTACCAAGTAATGTCCATTTCCTCTATATCTTCAAGATGTATCTATTCCAAGTCAGCAAAGGATAGCTGAGGTGGAAGATCTCCGGCTACAAAGGCATTGTAGCAATTAACTAGCCCAGTGGCTAGAGCAAGATTTTCATCAGGTTCTTTGGTGTTTGAAGAGGAGACTTTGGCTGACACATTGGGAGCAGGAACAGTTTGTTGAGATGGCACACTTGAAGGTTGATGTTGAGGGATGGATGTTGCAGCATTGAGGGTTTGAGTCTGAGATTGTTGAGTTGCGAAAGCTTGACCTGAGGAAGTCATGAAGGATGATAGTGTTGTATTGTTGGATGAAACACCAAGGTTTGTAGTAGAATATGAATTCATATGGTTGATTTCTCTCTGTTTTTCATCAATGTCACAAGCTTTGATGATTGCCATGACCTCTGCAAGAGTGAGACGAACCAAGTCCTTGGTTTTCTTAATTACAGCAACATTCATATCCCATGAACGAGGAAGTGCATTCAGAAGTTTCTTGTTGATTTCTGACTTGGACAAACAGATCCCTGAAATGTTCATGTCAATTGTGAGAGCGGTGAACCTTTGCAGTTGAGCCTCGAGGGTTTCTCCTGGAATGTAGTTAAACATGTTAAACTTCTGTCTTAGCATGTCCTGCCTACTTTCTTTCATATCTTCATTTCCCTCGTAGACCTCAATAAGAGCTTCCCATAGAGCTTTAGCAGAAGTGTACTCACGAAAACCTTGAGCAATATCAGGAGATAATGCCATGGTTAAGGTGGCTAATGCTCTTTCCTGTTCTTCAACCAGTTCAAATTCTTCATCAGTATAGTCCTCAATAGCTTTGTTAATCAATTGACCTCCGACAGTCATAGTCACTCTGACAGGACCTCTAAGTATGCTTCTCCAGATCTTGAAATCTTTCATTTTGATGTACTTCTTGATTCTATAATTCCACTCGGGGAAAACCTTCAGCAGACATCAATCTCGGAATGCGTGTAGTAGTGCCCATAACAACATCAAGTTCCTGAAAATGAGTTTGAGTATCCATTTGAAAGTGATTTAACAGTTCCAAAAGAGTTTAAGGTTGAGGTTAGTTGAAATGAATGCGACCGTAAACAGAGTTTATGGTATGAGATTTATGGTTTAGATGTTTATGGGTTTACGGTTTTGGGTTTACGTTTTTTTTGGGTTTACGGTTCTTGGGTTTACGGTTGTTGGATTTACGGTTTAGGTGTTTACGGTTTTGGTTTTTATGGTTTTGGCAACACGTTTCTTCAACTTGTTTACGGTGTAGGAGTTTTTAGTGATTACGGTTTCTGAATGAACAGTAAATAGAGTTTACGGTTGGCAGTAAACTCTCTATCAGCCTTTAAAACTCGTATTTTTCAGACGGAATGTTTCTTCAAAGCTCAAAACGCAAAATCCAACAATCAATCGATGAAAACAACAGCTTGAACACACAAAATCTCGATCGGATGAGTTTGATACCAGTTTACTGCTCTGATACCAATTGTTAGGTCCGATTCTGGATCTAAAACTGATAATCAAACATACATGGATCAAGAGTAACACAGTAAGATGAATGAATTGAGCTTGCACACGATTAAACACAAGAAATCGTCAGGTACAACTCAAGAGTAACCGTAAACTTCTAGAGCAACCAACCCCACAAAAGACCAGCTCCTACACTATAAATACCCATCTGGACCGCAAACTGAGTTTGCGGCCGTAAACACGTTTACGGCCGTAAACGTGTTTACGGTGGTAAACATAACAAAGTTCAAATTAACATAAAGCGAAATTGCAGACACAAAACAAAACACATAACATGCTAAGCCTAGCCCAAACCATTTACATGGCCCTTCACTTTTCATGTGATTGATCATCAGATTTGGTTTTTGTTTTGTGTTTCTATCTATATTTTTCAGTTTTGAGCTTAATGAATGTTTGATTTGAATTCTTGTTAGTCTGATCACCTAGCTAGGATTTTATCATTCTAGTTAATCAGTTAATAGAATTCGTAATTGTTCTTGTCAACTGGTAAAAGTAACAAGTATCAGATTGGTTCCGTGTTGGGATTTTACTCTGGTATAAACTGTAAAAATCATACCTTTACGCTTCCGAGCTTGTTAGAAGTATTGGGTACTGCTGGGAATTTTACATAGATTATAATGCAACTTTTCTGGTTTAATTAAGAGCTTATTTAATTGAACAATGAAAGTTAGGGTTAATTGAAGAGCTTGTTTTGATTAACTAATTTAGGTAACAGAGAATTTACTAGTGCTTGTTAGTTTTTTTCTCAGTACCAACTTAGATAGAACGCATCTCAAATAATCAGATTTGGGTTAGTTACATGATTAGGAAAGTCGCAGCAGAGCTAAAACCGTTTTTATTATTGATTTTCATTTAGTTTAATATCACTGCATTTTTAGTTTTTAGTTTTTAGTTTTTAGTTAAATTTAAAATCCTCCTTTTATTCTTTCTGTTTCTTGACTAGATGTGCCTGATGCAAAAAGGCATTGACCACTAGGCTGTGTCCCTGGGGATTCGACTCTGCTTCCATGTGTTATATTTTTAGTGCAACCAGCAATGATAATTTATTTTCTTAATATGCGCGCGACAACGTGTTAACAAATTGGCACCGTTTCCGGGGACACAGTGCTTTCTAATAGTTTTATGCCAAGAATTTTTCGTTCAGGTACATATTTAGTTTTTGATCCAGAAATCGAGCGAACTGCAAGGAGACTAAAAAAAGAGGCATCAAGAAAGAAACAATCAGCTGGTCTTTTTAGTTCATCATCCTCCCTACCTCCAGAAACCTCCACACCACAAGGCACTCCCTTGTGGAACGAATCAGATCCGTTTTTTCCAAAAAGTACCCTCGTCTTCTCCTCAAAACAGCCCATATAAAACTTACTCCCAACCCTCTTTCATTAAAACTGAAACCACAGACTCTTTAGAAACCAAATCTAAAGGATCAACCATGAGTGGAGACGAAGCAGAAAATACCCTTAGAGAGTGGGTCACTCAAGAGGTCAATCAGCAGCCCCTCTGTATCATTTTTCCGAAAGCCCAAAACTTCGAGCTTAAATATGAGCTGATACACCTTCTCCCTACGTTTAGAGGACTAGAAAATGAAGACCCACATAAATTCCTCAAGGAATTTCATGTGGTATGTTCTGGAATGAAGCCACATGCGATTACTGAAGACCAGATCAAACTAAGGGCATTCCCCTTTTCGGTTCAAGATGCATCAAAAGAGTGATTATATGACCTCCTGTCTAGTTCAATAACAAGCTGGAATAAACTTGCCAAAATTTTTCTAGAGAAATATTTTCCTTAGGCGAAAGTGTCAAACCTGCGTAGAGAGATTCTTGGTATAAAGCAAGGCAAAAGAGGGGCGCTCCACACTTATTGGGAGAGGTTCAAAAAGCTGCTGGTCCGATGCCCTCAACATGGCATTAGTGATTATCAGTTGTACCAGTGTTTCTGCGAAGGCTTGATACCCATGGAGTGGCGACTTATAAATGCATCAAGTGGAGGGTCACTTTCAGACATGACTCCAACTGAAATCAGAGAGCTAAACTAAAAGCTGACGATCGAGTCTAAACATTCTGGGAATGAAGACGAGTGGTATCCAGATCAGCCAAGGGGTGTTAAAGAAGTCAGCAATGTTCATCTGGAAGCTCAGATATCTGAATTGACGAAAGTTGTTGTGCTCTTGACTAAATAAAAAGCCGCTGCAAAGAAACAATGTGGGCTTGCTTGAACACTAATCACCCTACAGATAGGTGCCTAATATTGCAAGAGGATATAGTTGCAGTCAAAGTTGTTGGGGCTACCAACAGAATTTTCAGAATAATTATCCACAGAAACAACAATTTCAGCCTCCACCCGGATTTCAACAGCAGCGAAATTTTCAGCAGCCGGGTTTTCAACAAAATTTTCAGAATCAGCAGAATTTTCAGCACCAGAATTTCCAGCAGCTTTTGCAACATCAACCCAGTAGTTCCAGCATGGCCTTAGAAGATATAGTGAAGAGTCTTGCCACAAGCACCCAAGCATTCCAGACCGAAACTAGAGCTAGTATCAAGAATCTAGACTAACAGGTGTCACAACTTGCCACTTCTGTAGGTCGTCTGGAGTCTCAAGGAAAGTTACCAGGACATATAGAAAACAATCCAAAGCACAATGTGAGTGTTATTTCCTTGAGAAGCAGAAAGACATATGAAGGCCCAAGCTCATCTGAACCAGAAAACAAAGATGAAAAAGAGTTTGAAGAGGTTCTAATGGAAGAAGTAGATGTGGAAGGGATAGAAAAAGAAGTTGAAGCTGAAGAGTTTGAAGAGGTATTGGTTGAAGAAGAATTTGAAAAACTGGAAGAAAAACAAAAACTCCAACACTACCCAAGCCCATTTTGAAGGAGTACAAGCCATTACCTCCATTCCCATCAAGACTGAAGAGTACGAAGCACGAAAGAAATGATGAAGATATTATGGAAATTCTTCGCAAGGTTGAGGTAAATATACCACTTTTAGATATTATCCAACATATCCCACGTTATGCTAAGTTTCTTAAAAATTTATGTGTCTCAAAGAAAAAAATGAAATTTAATGAGATTGTAAAGTTGGTGAAAATATATCTTCTATTTTACAAAAAGGTTTACCTCCAAAGTGTAAGGATCCGGGGATTTTCTCATTTCTTTGTAAATTGGGGAACCTTAATTTTCCAAAAGCCATGCTTGACTTAGGAGCTTCCTTTAACGTCCTCTCGTTTTCTATTTTTGAAAAATTAAAATAGGGATCCTTACAAAAGACCGAGACAATTATACAGTTGGCTGACCACTCAACAGTACACCCAAAAGGCGTGCTGGAGGATGTTCTTGTCCAAGTGGATAATCTGATTTTTCCTGCTGTTTTTACATTTTGGACATGGGAAACTTAGACACTTCAGATACAAACTCTATTATTTTGGGAAGACCTTTTATGAAAACTGCAAAAACGAAAATTGATGTTTTGCTGGTACATTTTCAATGGAGTTTGATGAGGAAGTTGTGAACTTTAAAATTAATAATAATGATTTTCCATCTGAAAATATTTCTATCAATTATATGGGTACCAACAGTCCTTTGTCTCAGGGCTGCGGTGAGTTTTCTAATGTTTCTGTGTAAGAAAAATTTTTAGACATGAAACTAGACAATTATACATTAAAGGAGGTGAACATAGATAAGATTGAGGAGATGAAAGATAATGTGAATTCTGTTGGAGGAACTGGTACAAAGTTGATGGAAAAAAGCTAAGCTTGGGGAAGATGAGAAAAAGGTGATTTCTGACAAGAAGCTAAAAAAGAAAAAGAAGAAGTTGGGTGCTGTCAAGAAGAATGGAAAAAGAAACGGCTCAAAAATCTAAAATTTGAGTCATTTGATAAAAATATGGAGTTTTTCCCGATTGTTGAACAAGTCCCAGATCCACCCATATTGCCATATTTGAAGGGATTTGGAGTTACAAGGAAAAGAGTTGAGCTTCAGAGAAGTCCCAACCACACCAGTTAATAATCTGGTTGGGCAAAGTCGAGCCAACGACTTTAAAAATGGGCGGCTTTCCAGGAGGCAACCCGATGAGTAGTTTTTAGTTTTTATTTTTCCGTTTTCAATAAAGAGATGGTCGCATTCCCAAGCAAGCTTGGGGAAATCAGAGGATCTTCAAAGTCGTTGAAATTCATAATTTTCGTCACATAGTCGTCAAAATCAGATTTCTGCAAACTTATCAGGTACATTATTTCCTAGCTGCACATTTTTGCTTTTATTTTCTTTATTAAGCAGTTCATTCCTCACTAAGCATTGAGGACAATGCATCATTTTAAGCTTGGGAGGGGGTTAGTGTAAAGAAATTTAACTGCATTTTTTTGTTAAAAATTTTAAATTTTTCGGTTTTTCATTTTAAATTTTCAAATTTTGTTTTTCTTTGTGTATTTTATTCTGTTTCATTTGCATATAAAAATTTCGAAAATCCAAAAAAAATACTTTATTTTCTGTTTTTATTTTTCTGCATTCATAATAAAAAAACCCAAAAAGATTTTATTTCTAGTTATTTTTATTTTCTGCATATAAAAAATCAAATTAAAAAAATTAAAAAATTTACATGAGATGAGGATATCTTTTTACATTCGATAGCTCTGTTAAGATGAAATGTGATAGTTACCGAAAATAACAGTCTCATTACAATCAATTTTAAGAATTATCTTTTCAAGTACTTTAAATGTTTACAATATCAACCAACATATGAGTCAGATAATTTTTACAATGAAATTATGGGATGGAAAAACGAACAGTGTTTTGAAAATAATTTCCTTGAATGCCTTAAAAATAACCTAGATTGGATAACCCTTATCATTCCTTGAAGTACTGAACCCTGTAGTTTCTACGCCTTTAGAGGTTGGGAGGGAACTCTCATTATACCCACAAAATAATTATCATTTTTGAAGTATTGAAGATATGGCGGGCCTCAAAGTAAAATTTGTGCCCAGTCAATATATATGTTAGAAATGATACATCAAGCAACTTGAAGAAATCTGCAAGTCAAAGTCAAATCCAAGTCAAGTTCAAGTCGAATTCAAGAAGCAAGCAAGTTAAATCTAAAGAGTTGATCAAGACAAAGAAGATGTGTGGTATAATGAGATTGATCCCTCAATAGTGGAATCATAGGGGTAAGCTTGCATTTTCTGTCCATAATGGAGTTTACCGCGTTTACTGGACGAGTTCGGAAAAAAAGGAAGTGTTAGTCAAGCAAAGTTTTTATAAACGAATTTTCGTGAAATGATTTTTAAAAATATACTGTTTTCACAAATTTAATTCGGTGTAAAATTATTTGCTCAAGCTTGGTTTGACTTATTAAATATGAAATATGAATCATTAATATAAGATATTGAGACTGTTATCTAGGTAGTGATTTCATTGGAGCTTCCTCGTTGTGAAATCTGATCATGTGAACAAAAAAAGAGTGAGGTACTTTAGTTTTTATTTTCTTTTATTTTATTTTAAGTTATTTTTGGGTCATCTACATCTTTCCATTTGTTGATAATGTTATATCTTTTTCTTACTTGAGGGCATGTATGGTTTAAGCTTGGGGAGATTTGTTAGATGTCATTTTATGCATCTTATAGGGTAGTTTTTCTCGTCATTTTAGCATCATATTTTGTACATTTACATGTCATTTAGATAAAAAATGTTCAGCTCATGTCTTTCGTTAGAATTCTCATACTGCTCATGTTTTTATGTTAATTTCAGATAGTTCGAGTGGAGGAGTGCTTTGGGAGCAGTTGTGTGACATCCCCATTTTCACGGCCCAAAAAGACCGATTTTTGTTTATGCTTTATAAAAATCAGAGTATCTCTTTTAATAAAAAAGGTTGCGGAATTTGTTCCCAGTAAAACATGATAAATATGTTTTCAAAGCATTTCTGAAGAAAAGTATTTTTATTCATTTTAACACATTTGGGATGTCATTGTTAATACAGAAACATAAGCATAAACAGAACTTACATTCACTATCACTAGTGATTTATATCTCCTTAATCTCTCTGTGTAATGTGACTTCATATCAACACATGTGATATAAATAAACTGAGTGGGTCAGGTTGGGAAACCTGGAGAGTACATAGGGTTTTCAACCCACAATAATATAATTATTATGCTTAATCATCAAACAAGTAACCCAATTACCCATCCCCATTATCTTCTTTACTCTTAAGTACCTTCCCTAAGGATTTATCCTAAGGGTCGTCTCCTACATCATATTTACCTCTGATCTCCTTACATCGCATTTCCTTATATGTTTGTTTCTAAGGACTCTCCCTAAGGATCATCGCCTACATCGCATAGACAGTATTGATTCAGGGATTACTCCCTCAATAAGTGCCCAACAAGGGTTAGGGTATCATCGCATGAATACGTAGTTAAAACATCGCCTGGACTCGTAATTCATAGGTTAGAGTATCATCGCATGAATACGTAGTTACAAAATCGCCTGAACTCGTAATTCATCACCTACAGTTTATGAACCTGCTGGTGTTTCCACGGAGTTGTCTATAATAGTCCGTGGTCGTCATATATACTCTGGTAGATGACTACATCTCCAAATTGTCGAACAAGGTTATAGTATCTTTCATCCTACATCACTGATTCATCATAACTTATCAATCCTCACCTAATTATCATCACCTATCTCTCATTATTTTATTTCGTCACACTTCAACTATTTCATCTACCCATGTTTTATCCCAACATATTTTTAGATTTATAATAAATATACAATTTAAATAATTTAAACATGTATAAAATCATTCATCCAGCATAGACAGCAAGTATCCAGATAATATGCACACATAGCAAGTATTTTATATAAAATACTTCATATCTATGTGTAAGATGAAAGGGACCATGCACTCACCTGAAAGGTGGTGACTCTGCACTTGAACAACGCTTCGTTATCTCAAAATAATTTTCCCTTGACAAAACCTAGTATCAATACCACTAGGGTTTAGTCTAACGTTAACCGTGACTAATTAATATTCTAGATATTATTACTATTATATAAGAGTTAAGCAACACTCTTATATAACTCATAATAATAGCCCAAATAATTATTTTAAGGTCCTAATAACATTACTATAATTAAATAAAAGCTATATTAAAATAGCGTAGGCGTAGCTCACTTACAACGGGTTTTTTCGCAAAACCGGGAGCCGCTGGAGCAGCGATCCCGAGCCGAAAGGCTCTTCTTCTCGGAGCCGTCGGGCACTCTGGGGTTTCCGCCTAGTGCTAGGGAGGTTCCCTAGGCTTTTCGGGGGGTTTCGGGGCTAGAGAGAAGTTCTAGAGAGAAAGTGAAGTGAGGGGAGGTGTAAGGAATGAACAGGGCATCACCTCTTATTTATAGGAGGCTGGAGGGTCACTCACTTCATGAGTTTTAAGGTTCTCACGTCGTGAGCCAGGCTGGCTATAGCCAGGCACAGCCTGGTGGCGACACGTGGCATCGCACATAGGGTGGAAATCAGCCGATTTTCAAAAATTCATAACTTTGGCATACAAGCTCCGTTTTCGATGTTATTTATATCCACGTGTAGGTAAAAACATGATCTACAACTTTCATTTTGACTCCATCGGCTAATTCTCGGCCGATCTTAAATTTAACAGTAGGAAGAGATTAGACTGTTAAATGACCGCGAAAAATTCGTAACTCCTTCATACGGACTCTGTTTTCGTCTATCTTTTTACCATTGAGTTCCTATTAATGAGATCTTAAACTCTCATTAAGGTTGCGTAAGCCAAAAACCGCTCGAACTAAAATTCGAGTTTCAGGCCGTGCACTGCTATGCCAAATCTTAGAAAATCATAATTTCCTCATACGAAGTCAGATTTGGGCGTTCTTTTTTTGTATGTTCTCGCTTTAACGTATACTAAAACTTTTGTTTAGAGAACTAAGGCTAAAAAGTCCTCTATCTTAAATACACTATTTACGTCTCCCGGTGTCGTGCCGGTTTTGCCGAAAAACTTCGACGGACCATAACTTTTTCGTTATAACTCAGATTTCGGCGTTCTTTATATGTATGGAACCCTTGAGACATATTCTACAACTTGGTTAAGAATATTTATTCTAAATAATCTTTTGTCAAAAAGTCGTTTTCGACCCCTATTATCTCTAAATTAACTAGTCTGGATCTACGGGCGTTACAAGTTGGATGCGCGTTTGGAGCTTAAAATGGAGCTTGGGACTTATGGAGATGTTGAGGAATGATTTCAAGGTGCTTTGGTTAACAAAAATTCAATTAAATTGATAACACAAAGATGGAATATGCAATCGAAAGTTAAAGGATGTTGCTGGCAGTTTTGACCCCCTGTTAGTATTTTGACCATATCTTGAGAACCGTAACTCCGATTGACGCGATTAAAAATGATCTGAAAACTAGACGAAATTTTGGATGTCATAGGCACAACCTGCGATCGTAGGATGTCTCGTTTCGATTGCAGGTGACCCTTCGCAGGTTGCCTTCGAGGTTCTTTTGTGCCCAAAATTCATCCAGAAGTGAAAACTCAAAACCTGTGATCGCAGGTTGTGTACATGCGATCGCGGGTTGGCCAAAAAGTATCAAAATAGCATCCTACTTCATTAAAAAGGCACCAAACATGTTTATGTCAAAACCTGCGATCGCAGGTTGTGTACATGCGATCGCAGGTGCACCGTTTTTGCTACTGGACGTATAAATAGACCCTGATAGCATTCATGTAACCTAAGTTAATGATTCCAGAGGTTCCAGAGGACGAAAATATGATTTTGGAGCGTTTTTCTCCGATTTCAACGATTTCTGAAGATCTGAAGACTCTGGATCATCTCCTACGTTTAGTTTAGTAAGATTTAGTAGTTTGATGTCTATTTTTTATCTGTTTTTATCAGATTTTAGCCATGTCTTGCTAAACCCTAGTTTTCAGTTCTGTAAAGACAAGTACTTTTCATGTGAATAATCATTAGATCTGGTTTTTGTTTTGTGGGAAGACCGGGCATTACACCAATGAATGCACCGCCAGTAAAAAGGGTGTGCTACGAGTTCCGTGAGGAAGGGCACATTGCAAAGGATTGCCCGAAAAAGAAAGAGGCGGCAAGGCCCAACATTCCACCATAGCCAAAGGTGAGAGCCTTCCAGATGACGCTCGAGGTTGTGAAGGAGGCTGATATGTGTATTTTTATATATATTTTTATACACTTTATCTTAATATTTTGGCCTTATTTATTCTATTTTAGAACTAAAAAGTACTCATAATACTTTGAATTATGTTTTGCAGCTAATTGTTGTCGATGAAGCACAAAAGAAAAGACTGAATCGGGAACCGGGCTTAGAAGCTAAAAGAAATCAAAATTGCTGAAAAAGTGAGTACGCCCCGCGTAAGGTAATGGTACGCGCCGCGTACACCTTTGCACCGGATAAACTTGATCGCGTGATTATCTTGAGTACACGCTGCATAATCCTAAGTACGCCCAGCGTACTTAGGTCGGCCACAAAGATTATAAATGTCGATTTTTAGCTAACCAGGAGAGAGGATTCGACTTCTAACCTAATTTAGTCGACAATTAACTTCTGTTAAGCCGTTTTGAGGGTCTAGAAGGCGGCCGGAAGGCCGTTAAGCTAACAGAAGCGGAGATCGGAAGGATTGGAGAGCGGATACATGTTGATTATCATATGGTTTGCTGACGTGACCATGTTTAGCATTCTATTGTGGTACTTTTCTGTATTTAGTTTCTGATTTAGGTGTAAAAACCTTTTACTTTGTGTTTATGATTGAATGAAGCTTTGATTATTAGACTAATTGCTATATTGAATAGTTTATTTGTGTTTAATTTATCTTGCCAAGCTTGTTAAAAGATCCTCATGTGTTAATAATGATTATTTTCTGTTAATTGTTAAGTGAATTGAGTTGCTTGAACATCTGCTTGATTTGCTTGTCTCTTATGATTTTTGATGACCATCGAGATTATAAGACTAGAAATAACGAATGTGAAACTAGGATTAATTTGAGAAATAGTAAGTTAATGTGTGAGCCTTGTTTGATGACCATCAACAAGAGGTTGATTAAATGTCTACATTGATTAACTGTATTTACAAGTCTTGCTTGATACGAACTGAATACTAGGAAGCATGTTAGTTTAATCAACTGATCACTGTTTGAATTGACTTGTTTGCTAAAGGATTAGTTATAGTGAACGCGAATCTAATCATTTTAGGAATCGGTGAACATTGAATAAATGAATTTGTGTATGCAATTGTCTATGTTTTAAGGTGTAATTTATCTAAACCCAAGTACCTGAAGAGATGTGCTTTCCTGTTAGTTTATCGAGAGTTGTTAATTGATTTATTAAACCATTTTATTTATTATTTTCGTGTAACCTGTAACCTATAATCAAATATATTAAATTAATCCACCGTTCCCTGTGATCGACACCCGACTTACCTAAGCTATACTGTAATCTGACTAGGTACACTGCATATAAGTGCATAGATAGTCTAAGTTTGTTAGGTTATAAATATTAAAATTAGTGGGTACTTTTGTGCACATCAGAGGCAGAAGATGTTGCTTCATGTACCTTTCTTGTAAATGGATTACCTGCCAATATACTGTTTGATTCTGGAGCAAACTACTCCTTTGTGTCACATAAGTTTGGTGGGAAACTAGCATTACCTGTAGAAAAACTTGATAATGCCCTGATTGTTGAAGTTGCCAGTGGCAAGTTCATACCTGTTAGTAATCATATTAAGAACGTAGTCATTGCCTTAAATGGGAACGAATTCCATGAAGTTTCATGCTCTCAATCATGTGAAGCTACGATTAAACTTCTTCATGAACATAATGATTTGCTAAAAAGGGAAGTCGAAGACCTAAAATACGAAGGATATCAACTTAGGAAAGGACAGAAACCCCTGAAGGCTGAATTAGAAGCAAAAACCAAAGACTTTAGGAAGCTTCAGGAAGATTATAGCAATAAATGTGAAAATTATGACTATGTTAAGAAACAACTTGCTGAATTAACTACTGAGCTTGATACATTAAAAAGCAAATTTGAAACTGCAAATTTTGATTTTAAAAAATATGATGTATCAAGCGAAGTAGTTGCAAACATGATAGACCATTGTCTGCAATTTAAAAATAACCAGCAAAAAGGTCTAGGGTATGATAGTGTTCCTCCACCTTTCAATCATAACTACACATCCATCCCTATGACACAGGAAGAAATTAACAAGGAGGCGCATCTTCATTATGGCAAACCATCTGGATTTGTGTCAGGAGGTATTCAGGTTGAAGATTCTAATGTTTCTACTTTATGTCCAGGTAAAGTAGCAGAAGATGAGAACAAGGAGAAAACCATTGAACAAACCAACATCTCCTTGAGCTCTGCATCTGTTGCTTCAAACTTAGCTGTTTCTGATCAACATGCTGTTTAAATACAGGCCACCAATTCCAGTGAAATAGAGTGCATGTTGTAGTTGTGCTTTGTGGGAACAATAAGAGACAAGGCAACGATACGCCACCATGGGCAGGAAGAAATAACTTCACAGTGAAGAAAAAGACTTGTTTTCACTGTGGAACACCTGGACACATTGCCAGAAATTGTCCTAATCGCGCATACGTTCCGTTCTATGCACCAAGCTGGCAGAACGCACAAAGAGGGAGATACTCCAAAAGAAACCCCTCAAGGTCACGTTCAGACAATGTTGACTGGAAGCGTAGAAGGCCAAGAATCAAACCCACAAGGCCAAGAATCCGAATCCCAAGGGCAAGAAGGGAATGTCGGCCATGAAGCCCATTCCAAGAGATGCTCTAGTGAAACAATGACCAGTTAGGTCAAAGTCATCTCAACGGCCGACATCAAGATCAAAAGAAAGTACTGAGCCACCCATCAGATCGAAAAAGAAATGGTTTAAACCCAACTACAAATGGGTTCCAAAGGCTCACTCTCCCAAATCTTCCAATGCTTCGAATATTTCTTCATCTTGTGTTTGTGATAAACAGGATATGTCATGGGAGAGAGTACCATGCAAAGATAACAAAGGTCGCCCAATTTCAAAATGGACTGGGTTCCAAAGACCAACTGATCCCGCTCTGTGCTGGAGTAGCTATGGAGGCATCTCTCAACTGTACAACATTCAGAGCTTTGTTTGAGAGTATGTGTCCTTTTGTGGGAAAGGAGGAAAAGAAGAGATCACAAATGGGGTTAGTGCTTAATGTCATGAAGAATTTTCGGATCTAATTTGAGATTAAGCATGCTGTTCTCATACCTTCTGGATGCAAATTCAATCGGTGAACTACTGTTTGCGTTTTCTTCTCTATACTCCTGAGTTTATCTTAATCTGATTCATTTCAAATACAATTTTTTTCTTATAGTTTTTCGGTAGTAAGTATTGTTTGGGAAGTGATATCAAGAAAGTGATAACGGGGAGTCTAAAACATGTGTAAAGGACTGAATCTGAATTGTCTAGGCTCTGTGTTCAATGTGCTGGTAGGCACGAAGGATTTGACTGTGGATTTATTTAGGATTGTTTGGACTGACCATACGACGCTCGCGTAGATTGAGCAATGAGATAAACACGGAAACCCACGGGATACACTAAATTAATATGCATCTAGAACTGTGGCTCGACTTTTCCTTGATGTACGGACTTATGTCCTTAATTCAAGTTCGGATAGGGCGACTTCGGGGTTCTGATAAAGTAGGTATGTAGAAATTATTTTCTTGCTTTCTATATGTCAGTCATATGTTGCCTCCTCTGCGTGATCGGAAGATCCGACCTGGATTGCAACATATGCAACTCTATTTCTATGCACCTCCTTATCTATGAAATTCTTTCTATCTGTTAGCCATATGTTGTCCCCTCTGTGTGATCGGAAGATCCGACCTGGGACACAGCATATGCAACATTCTACCTCTAAATCCCTCATCCTAGTTAGCCATATGTTGTCCCCTCTGCGTGATTGAAAGAGATCCGACCTGGGACACAACATATGCATTTATCTCTAAATCTGACTTCCTCCTTAATAATTGTTTACTCACCTAAAGTAAGGAGTCCTTAGGAAGTTCTTGATAACCAGGGTATATCGGGAAGTGGGGAACACGTTATAGTGCAACTAAAACTGAACCATTTAGAGGTTGTCTGTAGATCTCGCTGCTTAATTTAAGTGGACAACAATACCCATGGTCGTCGTCAGCTAAATGATTTATTTAGAAAAGTTTATCAATATCCTTCGTGTTTAAGTGGACTACAATACCGACAAATGGGTGTTTACGGCTATAAACCCATTTATGGCCCATATTCCCTAACTATATATATAGGTGTTAGATGGTTGAGGAGGGATTGATGAACAGAAGAGAGTGTACGACCAAGAGAGAAAGGAGCTTATATATGTGTGTGTGAATCTCATGTAAAGAAGCATCATTCCAATCTATTCATTACATTGAAGAGTCATATTCTTCTTCTTCTTCTTCTCTTCTATTTGATCTGACATCATCTGTTTGATTGGGATTTCGCACCATCAAACGGATCTGATTGATACACAAGCAGATTTGGGACCTATTATTGGTATCAGATCTATTTATGAAGGTGAAGGTACTCATAAACAAGTTCAGGCTGTCTCACAACTTTGATCCCAAATATATATTTTTTTTGTTAAATTTGTTCATAGTTTTCCTCTATGCACAAATTTAGGGGGAGAATTAAAAAAAATTCAAAATTCAAAATTCAAAAAAAAATTCAAAAATCAAACAAAAATCAAAAAATGAAAAACCCAAAAATATTGTGTGCTAAAATTTTCTTTTAGTTTTGTTTTGTCTTGAATAGTGAATTCAGGTGAAGATGAAACTCATGGAGTTTGTGTCGAAGATTTCTGAGTCAAGGCTTCATCCGTGATCATCAAAGAATTCTCATTAGAAGGAGCAAGAAATGAAGATTACTCTTTCGACATTCAATCTTTCAACCCCAGAAGCAAGGAGAAGCTGAAACTGAATATTATGTGACAGATTGCATTGAAGCCTCCTCAATCAGTCTGCTGCTATCTTGAACCTGCTGAAGTGATCCAGAAGATTTGTTCTCTCTGATGTTCTCTCAGAAGATTCTCAAGCTGAAAGCGCTATCTTTCAAGAATCAGTACAAGAAGCCTCCTCACCCAATGTGCGTTCAATGCCAAATTATGAGGAAAAGCTCAAGTGATCAAGATGAAGTCATTCATTGAAGATTCATCAAGTTCATCTTGAAGTTGTGAAGAATTTGAAGATAAATGTTGAAGCCAAGCTTACAATGAAGATGAACAAGAAAGCCAACTACTTTTTAAGGGGGGGGGGGGCTTGTTGGGTCATTTAAGAAAAGAAAGCTATAAACCAAGGGGGAGATTGTTGGGTCAAAAATATGGTTTATACTTTACTTTTCTAGGCATTAATAGTTTTTGGTCGTGTAATATATTTTTGTAGTTGTATTTACGGCCAAACGGGTGTTTACGGCCGTAAACCATTTTATGGCCTCCATTCCCCAAGTATATATATAGGTGTTAGGTGGTGTGACAACCCGACACTTTTTCGCTGAGCAATCGATCCATATATCTATAATTCACTTGAAGTTTAGCATCTTTTAATAGTATATTGGGTCCGCGCGAGTGCGTTAGGCTTAATATATCATAGATATGGACCATATGAAGGATTGGGAAGGGTGTTGCATCACAAAATCCAGCCAAACACACCAAGAGAGGTGTGTGCGGCCGCACACTAGTGTGTGCGGCCAAGCCAGCCGCACACCCACCAGCAAACCCCTCCAGCCTCACACTCAGCCCTATATAAAGTGGAGGACCCCCTTCCATTCACTTTTGGCTGCATCCTTTCTCTCTCTATACTTTCTCTCTCTAGAAAACCACCCAAGAACACTTAGAAGACCTCCAAAACAGGAAGACCACCATCATTTAGCTTGTCATAGAGATAAAACACTTGAATCCAAGCCTCAAACTTATAGTGTTCTTCATGTTCTTCATCCCATGAAGGAGTGCGGCCGCACACCTTCATCAGGTGGCCGCACACACTCATAACACCCTCCAAAGTGAGAGTAAGGCTACACAATCGAGACATAGGACTCAAACAAGGAGTGTACGGCCGCACACCCCTGTGTACAGCCGCACACACACCATGTACGGTCGCACACTCTAGTGTGCCGCCTCACACACAAGTCTGGGCGCATTCCCCAGCCGCACACTCATCTTTATGGCTATACACTCACCCTAACACCCACATTTGGCCTTAAATTTGTATAGATCATTGAGTATTGAACACGGGACACTTAATCCTATTGATTTCAATCCTTTAGGGTGATTCCCCATCATGTCTAGT
The DNA here is from genome assembly GCF_051521515.1 of Lactuca serriola. NCBI lineage: Eukaryota > Viridiplantae > Streptophyta > Magnoliopsida > Asterales > Asteraceae > Lactuca > Lactuca serriola. Next base: position 17,721,107 of record NC_136415.1, on the reverse strand, counting down.
CATGAAACACCCTAGCACTAACATATATATGTGTCACCATATGATTAATAGGGACTACTTGTGTACAGAAAACCCGTTGACACTCGACACTCATACGAATCGCACACTCAAACCCTACCCTAACGGTGAGTTCATACCCCTTAATTTACCTTTCAAATGTTTTAAATTTACTTTTATGGGGGGGGGGGGGGGGGGGAATACAAGTTGAATCCAATATATTACAGTGTCAATCACATGTGATTTAAAACTTGCTATCAAAAAGGATTTTCTATATTTCGAAGTACCTGTTCAGTAAAGTTATTTCAAATGTTTGTCAAACTCATTTTCATACATCAATTGTCTTAAAACAATTTTTCAATGTTTTCAAATCTTAAATTATTTTCAAATCATGTCTACACCAATATATTTATATAAGTAAGTATTTAAGGACTTAGAACTGATAACTGACCTTATTTCCTGTTCTTGTTTGATTATGGACTTAGGGTGCTAGGTTATCTGTCCGACTGTCGTTGAATACTTAGTTATATATCTTGTATATTTGTGTTAGATATACAAGTTTTCACTCTAGTTCGATACTCCTACATATCGAAGACACTCAATCACATACTCTATTTAACTATACTAGGTATAGTTAAGGATTACCACTCAATTTTGATATTACTATGATACACAATATGGTCAGTACAATTACAAGACTTTAAGTACAATACACTATGCAAAGAGTACACTATACACTATACTAAGGAAACACTATCTACTATAAGGAGAAATACTATAAACTACATTAAGAGAACAAAGCACGGTATACTAAGAGAACACTATGTACTATATGAGAGAAAATACTACAATAGAATGTGATGCACTATTTCTCTATACGACCTGTCGTTATGCGATTGTCGGGTAACCATCGTCTCCTGGAGGGAGAGCGACACTACATGTATAGATCTATACGGGACGGATTTTCCCCCATCTCGACTGCTAGCTACAGTCTGAGCCTTTTAGGCCCAGGGATGACAAGACACTACTACACTACTGGTGACCTGGAGGGTTAGCTGCTATACTACTATCACTCAGTATGGTTACATACGAGCTCTCATTCAAACCTTAATTAAACACACATCCCGAGGTGTACACACAATTAATGCTACCCAGAGTTTACATTCACTATTACATATAACCGGCAGGGACATTGTTGGGGTGAAACTCTAATCTTTCTCTATAATGAACGAGTTAAAAACTGTATTTTCATTACTGATATTTTCACGAGGAAACTATTACATTTTCAAAGAAACAAACCTAAAATTAACCTAGTCTTGGTAAAAGACTACTTTCGCTGGAAAAATATGGGATTTTCTAAGAATCAAAATACTTTCAAATTTTGATAACAACCATTATTCTACATGATTGTAAACATTTTTATATAAGTAACGACACTAAATACTTATGAACTCACCAGCTTTATGATGATACTCGTTTTCAAAATAACTTGTATTCTCAGGTCAACAATAAGCAGGTACTGATGCAGTTTTGGGAAGATGCAGCACATATAAGACTCATATTTTATTTTGTTTATACTTTTGGTGTCTATATAACTGTACAGAACACGTTTGTATTACAATTATTATATTAATGCAATGGATGTGTTTGCTTGTTTTTACTATTATGCATTGTTATGATACTGAACATGACGTCCTCCACCCCAGAACGTATTCCGCCGTTCTCGGTTTTGGGGTGTGACCGGTGGTTAAGGAGGGATTGATGAACAGAAGAGAGTGTACGGCCAAGAGAGAAAGGAGCTTATGTGTGCGTGTGTGTGTGTGAATCTCATGTAAAGGGGCATGTGCGAGAGTTAAGTCACAACATTAGAAACCATATGGGAGTTTAGAACCTTTACCTGTACCCATGGGTAAATGGGAAGACATCACCATGGTTTTTGTAACTAAACTGCCCAGAACAAAGAACGGTCACGACATGATTTGGGTGGTTGTGGATCGTTTCACTAAGGGTGCACACTTCATAGCGGCCAACGAGAGGTGGTCTATGGATAAGCTTGCGAATGCTTACGTGAAGGAAATTGTAAGACTTCACAGTGTTCCTCTAACATATGTATCGGATCGTGATAGTCGTTTCACGTCGAGGTTTTGGCGAAGTCTACAAGAGGAATTGGGTACGAAGTTGTGTTTGAGTACGGCTTACCATCCACAAACTGATGGTCAGAGTGAAAGAACGATTCAAAAACTAGAAGATATGCTAAGAGCATGTACTCTGGAGTTCCAAGGGAACTGGGACGAGCACTTACCTCTGGTAGAATTTTCCTACAACAATAGTTTCCACTCGAGCATCAGGATGGCGCCTTATCAACCTTTGTACGGGAAGAAGTGTCATACGTCGTCTTCTTGGCTTGAGGCTGGAGAGAAGCAGTTTATGGGCCCCAAGGTAGTCCATGAGACTACTGAAAAGCTGAAGGTGATTAGGGAAAGGATGTTAGCAGCTCAGGATCGTCAGGAGAGCTATGCTTACAAGAAAATACAACTGATGACTTTTGTAGTTGGGGATTCGGTTTTGCTTAAAGTCTCGCCGTGTAAGGGACTTATAAGATTCGGGAAACGAGGAAAGTTGAGTCCAAGGTTTATTGGACCATTCAAAGTTCTTCAAAAGATTGGGAACCAAGCATAGATGCTCAAATTTCTCGAAGAACTATATGGTATTTATAACACCTTCCATGAGTGTTATTTGAGGAAGTTCACGGGAGAAGTTCTTGACATAATTCCAATCTCAGAATTAAGAAAGGATGAGAACAAGAGGCTGATTGAAGAGCCTGATACAATTGTTGACAGTAAGACTAAGAAGTTATGATGCAAGATGGTCGACTTAGTGCTAGTCCGTTGGAAACATTCAAATGGGCCGAATCTCACTGGGGAAACAGAGAGTGACATGATGAGTCGCTATCCGCATCTATTTACTGATGCATGATTCCGGGACAGAATCATCCTAAGGGGGAGAGAATTGTAGCACCCGTGTTTCAGGGCTAAGCAGTAGTAGATGATGTAATAGTTTAAGTTAACTATTGTAACTCTTTTTGAAGTAATAAAGATAAATTATTTGAGTATTATATGAATTATGTGCATTTATGAGCTTATTACTTATTTATAAATGTATAGTAAATAAAGGATAAAAATAAACGTCAAAATTAAAGTGTGAGATAAACCTGATATTTGTACAAAAAGTTGTAGTGGTCGAAAAAAGGATTCCTGGGATATAAAGAATGTTGAATTCCGATTTATAACAAGGAAGTTATGACCCGTCGAAGTTTCGCGACGGAACCGGCACGGCACCGGGAAGCGTAAATAGTAAATTTACGATAGAATGACTTTTAGCCTTAGCGATCTAAACGAAAGTCGTAGAATATGTTAAACCGAGAGCGTCCGTAAAAACGAACGCCCAAATCTGACTTCGTATGAGGAAGTTATGATTTTTCAAAGTTTCGGCTTAGCAGTGTACAGCCCGAAGTTCGAATATTAGATCGAGTGGTTTTTAGCCGACACAACCTAAACGAGAATCGAAGATCTCATTAATAGTAGCGTAACGATAAAAAACTGATGAAAATGGATGTCGGATGAAGAAGTTATGAATTTTTAACGGACCAATCCTGTCCCGGCCTGTTAAATATAACTTTTAAAATAAATTCAAAGTTACCTGACGGAGTCTAAACGAAAGTTGTAGAGTATGTTCCGCCTACGCGTGGATATAAAGAATGTCGAAAACGGAGCTCGTATGTGAGAGTTATGATTTTTAGAAGTCGGAAAGGAAAATTGCGAGACTCATGCAAAATTGATGACGTAGCATGATCTAGGCCGTCGCTTGATGATCACGCCTCGCTTCGGATGAATGACACCTCGCGTTCGGTACGCCCAGCATCCGAGATCGGGTACGCGCCGCATACAGCTGCTTTCCGCGGTCCACAAGCCTCCACGTTGCACCATCCAAAGTTCGCCAAGTGCTGACCTTATCTGAACTATGCCCCACATAGCCGAGGACTACGCCCAGTGTACGTCTGAGGCTGGAGCCTATAAAAAGGGTGCGAAGTTGCTCGGATTTTCCACACATTTCTCAACTCCTTTCTCTCTCTACTTTCTCTCACTACCCCCCTAACCCCCTAAGCCTAGTTAAACCACTTAACATCTAAAGGAAGTCCCGAGGCTCCCGGAGTCCCGAGAAAAAAAGGGTCTTTCGGTTCGGAAACGTTGCTCCAAGCGAAGCCCGGTTTTTGAGAAAACCCGTTGTAAGTGAGCTACGCCTACGCTATTTTTAATATAGTTTCTAATTAATTATAGTAACATTATTAGGACCTTAAAATAATTATTTAGGCTATTATTATGAGTTATATAAGAGTGTTGTTTAATGTTTATATAATAGTAATAATAGTTAGACTATTAATTAGTCGCGGTTAACGTTAGACTAAACCCTAGTGGTATTGATACTAGGTTTTATCAAGGGAAAATTGTTTTGAGATAACGAAGTGATGTCCGAGTACCGAGTCACCACCTTACCAGATGAGTGCATAGTTACTTTCATCTTACACATAGATATGAAGTATTTTATATAAATTACGTGTTGTGTGTGCATATTATCTGTATACTTGCTTTCTATGCAGGATGAACGATTTTATACATGTTTTAAATTATTTAAACTGTATATGTATTTTATATCTACAAAATGTGTTGGGTGAAACATGGGTAGATGTAATAGTTCTTGTGTGACAAAATAAAATAATGAGAGGCCTCATTATAGATGTTATTGATGATCCAGTCATCTAGCGGAGTATAGATGACGACCACAAACTATTCTATACAGTCAAGTGGAATGCTAGCAGGCTCGCAACCTGTAGGTGTTTATTTGAACTATGTGTTCACCAGCAGTACTCCATCCCCCACATGGTTGCCTTATTTGACATGAATTGTTGAGGAACTCCTGAAGCATGTGTTGTCACCCCGATGAAAATCCTTAGGCTAGGTCCCTTATGATAGATGTTTTAGGGACGTAAAGTGAGGATAACGGGAACGGGTACTCGGGTTTGTTTGGTTGATGAAAATAATAAATTTAATTATTGTGGGTTGAAAACCATATGTGCTCACCAGACTCCCAAGCCTGACCCACTCAGTTTCTTATATTACAGGTAGTGGCGCATGAGCATAGATGTTTGGATGAGAGATAAGGGATTATAGACCTGTAAATACGAAATAATGTAGTAAGGCTTATGTTGTACTGTTTATGCTTTTGATCTGTATCGAACATGACATCATGAGTCTTTTAATGAAATACATTTCTACGGAAATGCTTTGATAAATCTTTATCTTATTTTGTTTTGGGAACAAATTCCGCAACTCTTTTATTTAAAATGTTACTTTGATTTTAAATAAAGCGTAAACAAATCAGTCTTTTCTGGCCGTGAAAATGGGGATGTCACAGAGACTCATAAGTCTCTCTTTTTTCTATACACCCGGGAGCCACCAAGATGTATCAGGATTTAAGATTTAGCTAATGGTGGCAGTGTATGAAGAAGGAGATAGCCTGGTGTGTAGAGAGGTGCTAGACCTATAGGATGGTCAAGGTCGAGCATCAGAGGTCGCATGGGAAGCTGCAGCCTTTGGAGATTCCCATATGGAAGTGGTAACAGATCACCATGGATTTTAGAACCAAGTTGTCGAAGACGGTCAAGGGTTTTGATGCTATATGGGTCATCATGGATCTATTGACCAAGATTGCCCACTTTTTGGCCCTTCGGGAGAGATCTTTGGCCGAAAAGTTAGCCAATGTGTATGTCCCGTAGATTGTTGCTTGCCATGGGGTACCGGTCTCCATTATTTTAGACAAAGATGATCGGTTCACTTCCCGATTATGGAAGAAGTTCCATGAGGAACTGGGCATGAGACTACATTTCAACACGACTTATCACCTGCAAACTGACGATCAAAGTGAGCGGAACATCCAGACCCTTGAGGATATATTGCGGGCCTATGTCATAGATTTCAGTGGGATTTGGGATTCCTACCTACCTTTTGTAGAGTTTTCCTACAACAATAATTATGACTCCAGCATTGGTGCCCGACCTTTTGAGCTCTTGTATGGATGGAGGTGTCGTACCCCGGTTTGTTGGGGAGAGGTTGGTCATAGGGTCATGGGAAGGACCGAAGTGGTCCTTTAGACCATGGAGCTTATTCAGCAGATCAGGCAGAGTTTGCAGTCAACTCAGACTCGGCTGAAGAGTTATGCCGACCGACACCAACCAGAGTTGGAATTTCAGGTCGGTGATATGGTATTACTGAATGTATCACCTTGGAAGGGTGTGATACGCTTCAGGAAGAGGGGGAACTTGGGTCCCCGGTATATTGGACCATTCCATGTGATCGCCAGAGTAGGCAGGGTGGCCTACCGATTGGATTTACCGAGTGAGCTCAGTCAGATCCATAACACTTTCCATGTCTCTTAGTTGTAAAAGTGTGTGATGGACGGTGAGGCGGTGGTTCATTTGGATCATATTTAGGTCGATAAGCACTTGAGTTATATTGAGACACCGGTGGCTATTTTGGAGAGGAAGATGAAGATCCTGCGCAACAAGGAGATACCTTTGGTAAAGCTTCAGTTGCAACATCGGAGAGTCTCTGAGTGGACCTGGGAACCGGAGGCTGAGACGCGAGAGCATTATCCTGAGCTATTCTTGTCGGCCGACTTCGAGGATGAAGTCTAGTTCAAGTGGGGAAAATTGTAACATCCCAATACGAGTTACTTCTAATTTTGACCCTATATTTGAATAGTATTGCATTTTGGCCCCTGAAGTTAAGAATGAGTGCAAAAGGGCCCATAGTGGCATTTTGGTAATTTCAGAGTTTTGGGAGTACAATGAGCATATGTGTGTACGTGTGTACATCTCGTACACAGGGCGTCTGTGCAAGATGTCCAAACCCTAATTTATAGGGTTTTTTTTCCATATATAAATAACATTATAACTTCATGCTTCATAATATCAGTAGCCTCCCTCTGTGAAAAATGTCTTCAAGTAACCTTAAGTGAGAAACGTTCATTTTCAACCCATTAAGAGTGTTTTGGAGGTGTGTTGGAAGAATAAGAAGGTGGTGAGAAGAGCTTGGAAGCATTTTAGATCTGAGATTCCCTCCATGTGTGCAATCTCCATGAGGTATAAATCTTGTAACTTTATCTCTCCATCTGTAGATCTAGAAATTTCATTCCATTAAGTTACTTTTGTCCCAAAATGGTGATTCTTGAGCATAGCATGTTGTTGACCAAATAAGTCGTCCTTTTAGACCTTAAGAAGATTCTTAAGTCATAAAAATATGGTCTTAATGGTTTGTTTTGTTCCATGCACTCTTTAGAAGGTCTTAATGCATTAAAATGTTGTACTTTGGGGTATTGGGCACTTAATGGACATGCAAAGTAATAAATTTGGAAACCTTATGACTCTTGAGGATAATTTAGCCTTGGATATGAAAGTTAGATGTAAGAGATTAAGGCGTTAAGCTCTTAATGAAGTTTTGAGAAGTCTAGGCGTACGCACTGTATAACTTGGGTATGCAGCGCGTACGCGGTCAACCCTCCCATTTGCGGTCAAGAATTGAGTACGCCCCGTGTACGAGTTCTTTGTCGACTCGGTTGGGATGAGTCGGCTGGGTTGACTCAATTGACTTGTAATTCTGACTAAGTTTGACCAAGGGCAATTTAAGAATTTATGATTATTTTATTAATGGTAAATGTTTGGACATTTAGGACTTGAGTGGAGCCCGTATTCAGGATCGGAGTATTGACCAATTTCTTCAGGCTATGAGGTGAGTCCTCCTCACTATACTTACAGGCGGAAGGTACCAAGGCCGGCCTAGTGGATTGGATATCCTGTTATATGATAGTATGTTATTATGTTGTATAGATCTGTTAGATCGGTATCATGGTATATAGGATGTTAGCATGCGGTAGTGATCTGTAAATTTGCATGTCATATGATGCCTGGTTATATGTTTATCTGTTATGTGTACAACGACATGTTATGGTTGGTTAGGTTGAGGCAGTCCTTCTTTGTGCTGAAGGACAAGATACCCAAGGCGTTCCGGATAGACTGTACGCCCTGTGAGGCGGTCCAGTCTGGCCGAAGGCCCGACGAGTGGTCCAGATAGGTTATAGGCCCTGTGAGGTAGTTCAGTCAAGCCAAAGGCTCAAGAGCGGTGCATATAGCTTGTAGGCTCTGCGAGGCGGTCCAATCAAGCTGAAGGCTCAGTTATGCATGATGTTGTTTGATATGTTGTATGTGGTGGTACTTTGGGGGAACTCACTAAACTTTGGCTTACACTTTTTAGTTTATTGTTTCAAGTACTTCTGATGATCACGCAAAGGTGAAGGCGTAACCATAAACATCCTTTGTTTATGGTTTTATGATTTTAGGATACTCTAATATGGATAAACAATTTGGGAACAATGATTTTGTAAACATGTTATGACTATGGATTGTTTTTAAAAGTTTAAATTTATTGTGATTTTTGAGTTGTTATTGTTGAAGGAAGCCATTGGCAACTAAACGAGCTTTGTATTTTTCAATTGCTTCGTCTGGTTTTCGTTTAATTTCAAAAAACCCATTTGAAAACAATGGGTTGATAAGAAGCTCGAGGAACAAGTGCCCAAGTACCGTTTTGCATAAGAGTGTTGAATTCAAGGTCCATGGCTTGACACCAATAAGGATCTTTTAGATCCTGATGGTGAGTGTAAAGCTGAATAGTAGGTGGTATTGGATGAAGGGTGGTAGAGTTGATAAAGGATGATTTATAGTATTTTGGGTTCTATTTTATGTTGCCAGGAGGTGGAGGAGAGATTGGAGGTGTGGGATCGATTTCAGTGGAATCAAGTGTAGTGTTTGAGGAGTTAGATGAGAGTGATGTTTGGGAAGTGGTGTGTAGCTCTTGAGAGGGAGGAGTGTTGTTGTTGGGAGGTATCAGTGTAGAAGGAAATGATGTGGTGGATTTGTTTTGAGAAGATGATTGTGAGGCAGGAGTTAACAGGGAGTTTGGAGTGGACGGTGAGGTAGGTGTAGATGGTGGGTGAGGGTGGATGGCACTACCGGTGAGGTGGTATGACTGGGTAAATAAGTAGGGTTAGGTGGGATGATAGACATGTGTTTCTTAAGGATGTCGTCAAGTCTAGGAATTAATTATGCAGAAGAGGGATGAATAGATGGAATTTGGATTGAATGAATTCAACATGAAGATAGTGGTATAAGCGATGTGTTTGAGGATCAAAACATTTGTAGGCAAATTTTGAGGTGGAATAGCCAATGAATATACATGGTGAGGAACGAGGTTGAAGCTTTGATGTTATATACAGTCGTAGCCAAGGATATCATAGATACCCGAATAGTTTTAGTTTGGTGTAGTTGGTTAGTTGGTTGAAAAGGTGTTGGAAAGGCGTTTGATTATTTAGGAAAAAGTGTAGGAAGTCTGTTTATGAGATAAATGGCTATTTGAAAATCATGGGACTGAAATGTGAGAGCTAGATTGGCATAATGAAGCAGAGGGAGGCCGATTTAAATGACATGGTGGTACCGATGTTCATCCACCCCATTTTGTTCCGGGGTATGGGGAGGCATAGTGTAGCGAGAAATTCCATTGCTTTGAAGAAAGGGATGTAGATTGGTGTATTCTCCTCCATTATCGGTGAAAAGAGATACCAAAGGTGTTTGAAATAATTTTTCAACAAGTGTTTTAAATTGTGGAAAAATGATTACCACATAAGATTTCCTTTTCATAAGATAAATCCAAATGTATCTAGAATAGTAATCAACAAAGATAACATAATAGGTGAAATGTGACAACCGTCAAAATTTGAGTCGGTTCTAGATTTAACTAAACTTAGTTGCACATATAGGCACGACACATACCAGACTTAGTAACTAGAAGCTAAGATATAACCTACTAGAAACTTGGAAACAATTAGAAACGATGGACAGTGTACATAGATTTCACATTGATATGTGAATTCTACAACTACTTAACTGTAATGACTATCCATATTCGGGTCGCTCTTTGACTCGAACACCTTTTCATGAATCATATACATACATCATGCACTTGACCTAGTGGTATAAATTAGGTTTGAGTCTCGTTGTAACTTTAGTTAAAGTTGAAAACTAGGGCTAATATACTTGATTCCTCAATTTCGCTTGAATCTCGGAATCACTACATAGAATGCTAATAAATCAATAAAAATAAATTACAAACATTATTTTTAATTTGAATAAGAGTTATGAAACTCTAAAATAGTTTTAAGTCTCAAAGATTCTATTTATTTCAATATCCAAAGATTTACAAACTCTCAAAAACCCTAAATGCCCCAAAAACCTAAATTTATAAAATTAAACCCTAAAAATTCTATAAAATAGTTACGAACCTTATAATTTGATTTTATAATAATTAAAATTATGAAGATGAATTGAAGAAAAGAAAATTTTAACTCATTTACATTTACCCTTGATTTATAAATCAAAAATCAAGGTTTCATGAATAAAAGTAGGTTAGGGTGTATTTTATAAAATAAAAAGAGAAATAGGGTATTATACCTCAAAAATTTCGGACCTCTCTCCTCACTCTCTTACTTGAAAACCCTAATACTCTATTTCCCCAAAAATACAAATCATTTCTCCTTTTCTCCACACTTCATTTCTCTCTCACACTCTCACACACATTTTCTCTCTTCCTCCCCATAAGAAACACAAAATTTTCTAGCAAAAAAACCCAATAACACTCCTCAATCTTGAAATCTTCATCATATTGTGGTGTTCTTGAAGGTAAATCGATTTCTATTTCAATATTCCTTCAGGTTTTACTATTTCTTCTTTTCCATAAACACTTTTCTTTGAGATTATTCATATGCATGTTCATAACCATAATTTTTATGATTATGGTGATATTATTTCACCCAATAACCAACATGCATGTGATTATCTTCAAGCTTAGAGGCTTGATTATCAAAGTTTGTTGTTAAAAAGCATTCAAATAGGTTCATACATGATTTATTCCCAAATAAATATCTAAAACTTCTTTTCTGACCAAATCCAATGTTTCCCAGAGTTCCATCAACAAAATGAGATGTTCTACAAATTTTCAGAAAATAATTCATTTCTCTCGAATTATTATAATTATTGCAAGAAAATAGGGCAATAATTCAGATAAAATACTTTCTGAGGTCTATAACTCCTAGTTAAATTTGTGGATGACCCCTAAAGTTAATTATGACATCACAATGAGTTTCATCGATTTTTGTTACTATTTGCTATGATTTTGAAATTTCTTTTTGTTTTATTCAAATAAATCATAAAACCACTTTAAGGAATTTGAAAAGTCTATATATCAATTGTCGCAGCTTCTACACTATGTGTAATAATCAGAAAAATATTTTCTGAATTTTTTTATAATGCATACCTATTTTTCCCGATTTTTGTATTTATAAGGGACTAATAATGAGAAAATTAGTTTTACTCATCCAAAATTCATGAAAATTTACCAGAAGACCTTAGAATATATAGAAAATCTAAATACAAATTATGATGATTTTTCTATTCAGTATACTATTTTTTCCCTATTTTCTAAGATTAAATACACTTAAATCCACAAAATTGGATTACACTCTATAAAAATCACCATTGGTATTTTTCCCGGATTATGTACACTATAAATGAAGTTTTCAAAAAGTTTGGTAATTTACTTTAACAGTTTAATAATTATTCATGAGTTAATGATTATTTAAGTGAATAAAATCTAGAGAAATATCTAAACTGTATGGAAACCAACGTTTTTATTTTTCCCAGTTTGTATATGTCTAATAACATAAGTAAAAAAAGTTTGGGCAGTTTTGTAAACTTTTTTCTATTTATTAAAATTTTTATTATAATAAATGAAAAAAATCATAAAATGGGTTAAACAGTTTAGCAATCCATTTTTACATTTTTCCCAGATTAAGTATGTTCAATGACATTATTATAAAAAGTTTGAGAATTTTTATCATCTGGATACTATTTTTCATGAGTTTATATTTTTATGAAGGCTTAAAAATTTGGAAAAATAGTTAATCACATCAAAAATTCAAGGGAAAATTTCTGGAAGACCTCTACTATATTTGGAATGAAAATGAAAAGTTTGACAAATTTTGGAAATTGTTTGATAATATTTTGGATTTTTAGGAGCTTAAAACACCTTTAAATGTGTTGAAATACCCTTAATTAGTACTAGAAAGGTTACCCCCGCTACGTCGGGGCCAGAAGCTTTCAATGTTGCTTCCGAATCGATAAATATGATAGACGTAGAAAGTGCAAGGATGACAAGCCCGGACTTTGCCCCGGACCGTTTTGTTCATGTTTTTATGAAAAAATGTAAAAGTTTTGACTGCAAGGACCAGAAGCGTGAAAATGGCTAAAGAATTAAAGCGGTAGGAATTAGCAAGTTTTTAGAAAAGGGATCAAAGTTGCCGAACCTTTAAAGTTTTGTGGCCAAACTTTAATATTAAAAGGTTCCTAAATAGAAATGGGATCAAAGTTGTCAAACCGTTAAAGTTTTGTGGCCAAACTTCAAATATTAAAAGGTTCCTAAAAAAATGTAAAAATATCGATTCTAAGGACCAAAAGTTTCAAAATGGCTAAAAAATGAGGACCAAAGTTGTCAAACCGTTAAAGTTTTGTGGCCAAACTTTAAATATTAAAAGGTTCCTAAATAGAAAAGGGATCAAAGTTGTCAAACCGTTAACGTTTTGTGGCCAAACTTTAAATATTAAAAGGTTCCTAAAAAATGTAAAAATATCGATTACAAGGACCAAAAGTGTCAAAATGGCTAAAAAATGAGGACCAAAGTTGTCAAACCGCTAAAGTTTTTGTGGCCAAACTTTAAATATTAAAAGGTTCCTAAATAGAAAAGGGATCAAAGTTGTCAAACCGTTAAAGTTTTGTGGCCAAACTTTAAATATTAAAAAGTTCCTAAAAATGTAAAAATATCGATTACAAGGACCAAAAGTGTCAAAATGGCAAAAAATTGAGGACCAAAGTCGCCAAAGTACAGGGACCAGTTCTGCCAAAAAAACAACATAAAGTCCAAGGACTAAAATAGACAAAAATTGTGGAAGTTCACTATTCATAAGAAATAATTTCCATAATATATATATATATATATATATATATATATATATATATATATATATATATATATATAATAATTACAAAAAATCTGGAAAATTAATATCCAAAATTGTCTTAATCACATGAGTTATAAAATTTCACAATTTCAGAAAAATGTTTGAAACTTATCAATATTAAATTTTGACACAATATTGGCATAATTCTATTGTAGCAGTAAGTATATTAGCATTAGATTTCAACTAGAGATTCACTAGTGTATACCATTATTGTAGGATTCGGTAGTGATACAAGTGGAACTTAGATCAATGCATTGTGAGTATTCACCAATCCCTTATTTTCGGTTTTTAAATGTTTTGGGGTGGAAAAGCATGTCCTAAACTTTTTATGTTCGTTGTATTTATTTGACTCGTATGAAACTTGGTTGCTATATTTCGTATGTATGTGTATGTTACTTTAGTTCATGAGGACTGTATCGCGGTTAAGTCCCTAGAATCTCTAGACACAACTCATTAACTCTTGTGAGCCTATGGTTATTATGGATAGGGCTATCAGGAGGTACACAACTCCTCACTTGCACGATTCGCTTGAGTGCATTTTACCATTTTATTCACTATGTTTGCGATACACATAGTAGTCAATAGGGCACGATTCGGTCATTAGGCTTGGGTTGTGAACTCATGAATGGAAACTTGATGCACATACGAATCTTTATGCACATATGAAACTTGTATTCTCTTGTTAGCAACGACACTTGTATACTTATTTTAGCAATGAAACTTGTATACTTATTTTAGCAACGAAACTTTTATGATTATTATAGCAACGAACTTTGTTTCTCATTATAGCAACGAACTTTGTTTCTCATTATAGCAACGAACTTTTATTACTGAAAACTTATATACTTGTTTTAGCAATGAAATTGTTTGCTCCTTGTAACAACGAATATTATTTCGATTCTTGAAAACTCATTTTAGCAATATACTTTTATTTATGGAAACTTTTATCAAAACTTTTATTTCGATTCTTGAAACCAATATTATTTTTAATCTGTGAGTACTCACCGACTATTTTTATAGTTGACACACTCGTTTTACATGCTTTTTCAGGAATCATCTAGTAAAAGGCACGTAGAGACACAACATTTGTAGGAGCATTTGCATGTGTTGACTTTTAAATACATTGTAATTTCTTTTAAAAAGTTGTTCAAACTCATTGTAAATTTGTAATGATTTTTAATACTATGGTTGGTGTTGTGTTTAAACTTTTTCTATGAGACCCTTTGTACTACCACACCTCGTGTTTCCGCTTTAGCAGGGTGTAACATAAAATGATCAATTGATTGTTGAATAGGTACTCATACATCAGAGTAAACAAGTTGTAGTGGCTTAGTTGTAACAAATGAGTTTTGACCAAATGGAAATTTATGAATTTTATTTATTGAGCAAGAGGAACAATGTAAACTTGAAGCAGACAATAGTTTAGAATTAATACCTAGACCTTAAACAATTGACCTAAACACTCTCGTGGATGGATTACCAAGTTTATGATGCTATTGAATTATAGAGAGGGTGGTGATGACATTGACATGAAGGTTTGATGGTAAGGAGAAATGGTAATGTAACACCTAATTCCAGGTACGTATTTAATTAAGGATTTATTCACTTTTGTATAGAAACTTGATGAGTTGGAGGCCCCAAACTCGCCAAGTAGGAATGGAAATTGGACGCGGGTTGTAAAGTCTACTCGACGATTTGAGAGCCTCAACTCGACGAGCAGGATTGGCAGAGTGAAACCCTAATTTTATGGGTTTTGCACCCTATTTAAACACCTTAACCTCCAAAGGATGGTCTCATTTACAGCCTCCAAGTCCCAAACCCTAAATCACAAAACCCTAATGCCTTGTGTTAGCTTGTGAGTCATTTTTTAGAAAAACTTGTGTATTGGAAGCTTGTGGAAAAAGAAGAAGCTTGAGGACTCAAGAAGGAGTGAGTAGATCCAGAAACTTCATCTCATCCTTGTCACTTTTTGGTAAGCAAGGCTCAAATTTGCTTAATGATTTCTTAGATCTCTTTATTTTCACTTTTATTGGATTTAGACTAAGTGTTATTGTGATAATGATAGTCGAGGAGTCATTGGAGCAGCCGTTAGAGATTCCTTACCGCGAGATTTTGCAGTCAGCTTTACGAGGTGAGTTTCCTCCTGGTTTAAATGGGCCGAAGGAACCAAGGTCGGCTTGTATATGTTATGTGTATTGATTAGTAGTTCAGTATGGAAGGGGACCATATCTCATAGATAGTTGAGTGTGGGCGAGGCCCGTATCTCATAAACATTATTTGAGTATATATATAGGATTGATTAATAGATTTGATTATACTTGTTGTTTGTGTGATACTTGTATGTATGCTTAGTAGCTGAGTGTGGGCAGAGCCCATATCTCATAGTTAGCCGAGTGTAGGCGGGGCCCGTATCTCGTAGTTATCCGAGTGTGGGCGGGGCCCGTATCTCGTAGTCAACGGAGTGTGGGCGGGGACCGTATCTCTTAATTAGCGGAGTGTGGGCGGGGCCATTATCTCTTTGAGTGTGGGCGGGGCCCGTATCTCCTAGTAGCATGATTATGTGTATGGCATGTGGTAGTTTGGGGAGACTCACTAATCTTCGTGCTTATAGTTTTTAGTTTTGGTTTTAGGTACTTCCAGTAGCAAGGGGAAGAGCTCGGGATGAATGCAGTGCACACACCATGATTTTAGCCTGGGATGTTTTTACTCTAATATGTTTGACAGATGTTTATGATATTTTGGGATACATGACTTAAGATGTTGATGTGATGAATTGTTAACTATGGTTTTATTAATGATTTAAAACGAAATTTTTGGACCGTATATTTGGGGTGTTTCAAGTTGGTATCAGAGCCTTGGTTTGAGGGATTCGGGCACACTCTCGGGTGTGTCTGAACTCAAACTGAGGACTTGGTAGAAAATTTTCAAAAGAAAACCATTTTTATCAAAAGGATTTTGGAAAAGAGAAAAAGGGTGTGGTGCATGCAATCAACCGAGCTCAAGTAAGTTCTCCCAAATTACCCATACAAGTTTGTTATGTTATGATTATGAGAATCGCATGCTAGTAAACGAATACGTTAATTTACATATTACGAGCACTAAATAATTTCAGAAGGTTAGGTCTAGCCCCATTTCGCGGTTCTTGTCTGAGTCCAGCTATTGTAGGGTAGGACCTATCATTCGAAGAATTATATTCTTAGTAATATGTAATGGTATTCGCGAGCTAGTTAAGGAGAGATAGCAGGGACTTCTTATGCAACTGATGGTGGAGAGTGGGTTGGAGATTACCCTAGGGCAAGCCTAGGATGATATTAGCAGAAAGCAGTAGTAGTAGAAGGGACTTGGTGGAGTCAAGACAGTTCTTGAGGAAAGTACGGATAGATATGGAAGGTAGTATGGGCCCGTACTACTAAAAGCAGAGGATCCATACTCGAATCAAGGAAGGCTAAGATGAACCCAGGGAACTTGTAGTATGCGAGATCCCTCGAGTTATGATGAGTATATTGATGTTTGTTATGGTGTATTTTCAGTATGGTGACGTTACACACTAGACCAGTTGACAGTTTAGGTGCCGGTGAGGGATCAGGCTCGGGCTCTAGAGTCGGGCAGCTCGATGATCAGATGAAAGAGTTCATTTCATCTGAGGTCACGCGCAGTATTTTTGACCAGAATCATGTGATCTTCGGTTCGGTCAAGGAGGGAATCTTGGAGATACTTGATGAGAGGTTGGGTGCATTCCGTACCGAGATGGCGGCTTTGCTAGGGGCGTGCACGATGACTTTCAAGGAGTTCCGAGCTTGTGGAGCTCCAGACTATCATGGGGCTCGGGACCCCATTGCTAGTAGCAGGTGGTTGGCTGATGTCGCTAACTCCTTCCGTACAACTGATGTCCCGATGGAGACAAGGTCCGACTTGCTTCTTTTATTCTGAAGGACAGGACACGTGACTGTTGGTAGGAGGTTCAGGATTGAGTTTGCACCTGTGATTGAGGTGCAACAGCTTGCTAGGGAGTTCCAGGACCTCCGAAAGACGACTGAGACGGTGATGGAGATCACCACTATGTTCATGCCTGGTATCATGAGATATTGAGGAGGAGTATGTGGTGGACGAGGAGATGAAAAATGCATGGTATCATGAGATATTGAGGAGTGTGATATCCTGTAGTTTGTGATCCGATCTAGCTGCAAGACTCTAGAGGATACAACTACCAGGGCTAGAGAGAGAGAAAGAGAGAGAGAGAGAGAGAGAGAGAGAGAGAGAGAGATTGATTTAGAGATGAAGGGGACGAGGAAACCAGATATGGCATCTGGTATAGAGGGTTCTGGCAAGAAGCCCAAGGTAGATTCCAGAAGGAAGGGCCAGCAGGGCCGTGGCCGCTATGGAAAGTGTGGTAGGTCGCACGAAGGGATGTGCAGAGCTAGTAGTTCGGGTTGCTTCAAGTGTAGCGGAACTGGTCATGTTAGCAGGGACTATACTGCTATACTGCTACCGCCGCCGCCCCGACAATATTTGATTTGATTTGCTTTCAGTGTAATCAGAGGGACCACAAGAGGTCCCATTGTCCAAGTTTAGCAGCATTAGGACACGTGGCGACACCCACTCCTGCTACGTTGAGGCTTACTGATGGCCGTTAGGGCCTGGCAGAGGCGCCAGTGGCGAAGAGTAGGGCCTTCCAGTTGACAGTAGAGGAGGCACGTGCAACACTCAACGTCGTGACGGGTATGTATCTTCTCATTATCTCTTTATTGATATTTGTTTTTGCTTATGTTTATGTGTTTCATTATAGGATCGTTCCTTGTGAACGACATATCTGCTCTGGTATTATTGGATTCGGGGGCTACCCAATCTTTTGTGTCCCTTACGCTCAGCAAGCGGTTTGTGGGAGCTCCAGGGGAGCTGGACTTTCTTCTAGATGTAGAGATAGCATATGATAGGAATGTTCAGGTTGTGAGGGTTTATCGGGGATGTACAATGCAGTTATTTGATGAGCGATTTCCTATAGATTTGGACCCCATTCCCCTATGATTGAATAAGGTTATAGTGGGCATACACAGTTTGAGCCCCAATGGGGCAGTGATCGACTGCGAGCAGTAGCTTGTGTGGGTTCGGACCCCAAGTGGGGGAGCTTTAGTGATTCAGTGCGAGAGGTTGTAGGGTGGACCGACTTTATGTTTAGCAGCGAGAGCGAGGTGCTACCTTTAGCAGGGTTGCGCAGGTTATGTCGCCTATGTTATGGATACCCGGGATAAGGGTATTACAACCATGGATGATGTACCGATTGTATGGGAGTCCTCAGACGTGTTCCTAGTGGGTTTTCCTGGGGTACCTCTGAAGAGGTAGGTAGAGTTCAGGATTGATCTAGTCCCTGGTGCGGCTCCGATAGCCAAGGCACCATATCGGTTGGCTCCTCCCGGGATGTAGGAGTTTTCTACACAAATGCAAGAGCTGTTAGACAAGGGATTTATCAAGCCAAGCAGTTTGCCATGCGGAGCCCTGATCCTGTTTGTGAGGAAGAAGGATGGGTCACATCGGATGTGTATAGATTACTGGGAGCTGAATAAGGTAACGGTGAAGAACTGTTATCCCCTACCAACGATTGATGACTTATATGACCAGCTTCAGGGTGCATCTTGGTTCTCCAAGATTGATCTCCGATCGGGTTATCACCAGATGCGAGTCAGGGACGACGGCGTGTCGAGACAACCTTTCAGACTCGCTATGGTCACTATGAGTTCGTTGTGATGCTGTTTAGCCTCGCCAATGCTCCTGCTGCGTTCACGGATCTCATGAACCGCATGTATAGACCGATGCTGGACCGGTCTGTGATAGTCTTCATCGATGATATCTTGGTTTATTCCAAGACTCAGGAGCAACATGAGGAGCACCTGAGGGAGGTGCTGGAGACACTGAGTAGGGAGATACTTTTCGCAAAGTTCTCCAAGTGCGAGATCTGGTTGCGTGAGGTGCAGTTTCTGGGTCACCTTGTCAACCGGAAGGGTATTATGGTTTATCTGGCCAAGATAGAGGTCGTGATGCAGTGGGAGGTTCCGAGGTCTCCATCTGAGATTCAGAGTTTTCTTGGTCTAGCGGGTTACTTTCAGAGATTCATCCATCATTTCTCCAAGATCGTTGTTCCTCTGACCCGACTGACCAATAAGTCGGTGACATTCCGATGGGGGCCTGAGCAACAGACAGCCTTCGATACTCTCAGACAGTGTTTATGCAAGGCTCTGATTCTGACTTTGCCTGATGGCATTGATGACTTTGTGGTTTACTGTAACGCTTCGATCACAGGCATGGTTATAGTGTTGATGCAGTAGGGTCACGTGATAGCATACGCTTCGAGGCATTTGAAGCCTCACGAGGCGAACTACCCAACGGACAATTTGGAGTTGGGGGTTGTAGTTTTCTCCCTCTAGATTTGGATGTATTACCTCTATGGGGTTCGTTGTGCCATTTACACGAACCACAAGAGTTTGAGGTACCTCATGGATCAGTCGAATCTGAACTTGAGGCAGTGTCGGTGGTTAGATGTGGTGAAGGATTACAATTGTGAAATCCTTTACCACCCGGGCAATGCCAATGTGGTGGTTGATGCTCTTAGCCGCAAGGTAGTGGCGACTTCGATATGAGATGTATGTCTGAGGATGAGAGTGATTACTCCATTGCTAGAGCGGATCTGGGAGGCGCAGGTTGAGGGTATAAAGGAAGAGTGCCAGAAGTGTGATAGGATCGTAGGCCAGGTGGCCTCATTTGACTATGACAGTCGTGGGTTGTTGACCCTACATAGGAGGGTCTAGATTCCATACTTGGGCGGTGTACGACAGACTCTAATGGATGAGGCCCACAATTTGAGGTTCTCCATCCATCCCGGGGCAATGAAGATGTATCGGGATCTTCGCCCTAATTACTGGTGGCCCTGCATGAAACGGGACATAGCATTATACGTAGAGCGGTGCTTGAATTTCTAGAAAGTCAAGGCCGAACACCAGCGACCTCACGACAAGATGCAGTCGTTGGATATTCTCGTGTGGAAATGGGAAGATATTACTATGGATTTCATCACGAAGCTTCCAAGGACCGCACATGGAGTAGATTTGATACGGGTCATCGTGGATCGGTTAACCATGAGTGCTTATTTCATCCTGATCCAAGAGAGTATATCGGCTGAGAAGCTAGTCGAGATCTACGTTCGCGAGGTAGTGGCACGTCATGGAGTGCCGATTTCGGTTATGTGAGATCGAGATGTTCGTTTCACTTCTAGATTTTGGAAGCGGTTCCATGACAAGATGGGTACTTGTCTTCACTTTATTACCACTTTCCACCCTCAAAATGATGGGCAGAGTGAGAGGACGATTCAGCCTCTAGAGGACATGTTGCGTGCGTGCGTATTGGATTTTGGAGGCACTTGGGATACGAATCTTCCGGTAGTGGAGTTTTCGTATAACAACAGCTACCACACTAGCATAGACCAACCTCCCTTCGAGATGCTCTACGGGAGGAAGTGCAGGATACCAATATATTGGGGTGAGGTCGGTTAGAGAGTCATGGGGAGTACCGAAGTGGTACTCAAGACCACTGAGAAGATTCAACAGGCCCGGAGCAGACTTCACACTGCTCAGAGTCGGCAAAAAAGCTATGCTGACAAGCACCGTTCAGACTTGGAGTTTCAGGTAGGCGACATGGTTCTCTTGAAGGTGTCACCTTGGAAAGGTGTCATATGGTTCAGGAAGCATGGTAAGCTGAGCCCCAGGTACATCGGTTCGTTCAGGGTCTTGGCTCGGGTGGGCCGAGTTGCTTATCGTTTGGATCTTCTAGCATAGCTCAACCAAATTCACAACATTTTTCATGTCTCCCAGTTGCGGAAGTGCTTAGTCGAATACTCCACAGTCGTGCCGTTAGAGGGTATATAGGTTGATGACAGCCTGAACTAAATCGAGAGACCGGTAGCCATTCTTGACATGAAGACGAAGGAGTTGACGAACAAGAGGGTGAAGGTGCAGTGGCAGCACCGCAAAGGCTCAAAGTGGACTTGGGAGCCCGAGGAAGAGATGAGGGAGCACTACCCAGAGTTATTTCCCGACGCAGCAGACTTCAAGGACGAAGTATAAGACAAGTGGGGGAAAATTGTAATGCCTAGTTCCTGGTATGTATTTAATTAAAGATTTACTCACTTTTGTATAGAAACTCAACGAGTTGGAGGCCCCAAACTTGTCGAGTAGGCTGGCAGGGGTGAAAGCCTAATTGCGGGGTTTCGCACCCTATTTAAGCATCTTAATCCCCTCATGCTAGCCTCATTTCCAACCTCCAAGTCCCAAACCCTAAACCCAGAAACCCTAATGCATTTGTGAGCTTGTGAGTGATTTTTGAGAAAAACTTGTGTATTTGAAGCTTGTGGAAGAAGAAGAAGTTTGAGGAATCAAGAAGGAGTGAGTAGATCCAAAAACTTCATCCCATCCTCATCAATTTTTGGTAAGCAAGTCTCAAACTTGCTTAATGATTTCTTAGATCTCTTTATTTTCACTTTTATTTGGTTTTTGGTCCAAATACCTTGATCCTTGGGAAATGGACGTCCCAAATGAGTATACTTCAAGATCTACGACTTTAACGGGCTTTCATGGCATAAAGGTGCAAACTTTATGTCCATTGAAGCCCCATGTAAGCTTTAGGATGTCATTTTGGCATTTTAAGCTCCTAGAGGCCATGCATGGAGAGAAAGTCAGAGACTTTACGTGTTCATGTAGTGTCTAGGGTCTAGATCTCAATTTTTATGCCTTAGCTAGAGGTATTAATGGCTTTTGGATCAAGATCTAGGTCTTAATTAGTTAAGGTTTGAGCTAAACCCATTAAGGAAGGGTATTTACGGGTAAAGTTGGAAACTTTACCCTTAAAAGGACATTATCAGTCTGTATATGAAGTATGGAGCTTAATCTATTAAGATAGCTCATAAGATTGAAGAACTCAACGAGTTCATAAAGGAACTCGACGAGTTGGGTCGAAATGCCCCGACCCTGTAGAAGGAAAGACTCGACGAGTTTAGGACGGACTCGACGAGTGGACTTTGAAAGTCCTGGTTCTACTGATAGGAGAAACTCGACGAGCTCATAAAGGAACTCGATGAGTTGGATACCGATTCCAGGGTTTCTGATTTATGGAACTCGGCGAGTTGAGTCAACCCAAAATGTTCACTTTAACCAGGGGTAAAATGGTCATTTTACCCTATGAAGGATTATTGGATTTTGACTAAGTATTATTGTGATAATGATAGTCGAGGAGTCGTTAGAGCAGCTGTTAGAGATTCCTTACCGCGAGATTCCATAGTCAGCTTTACGATGTGAGTTTCCTCCTGGTTTGAACGGGTCGAAGGCACCAAGGTCGGCCCGTATATGTTATGTGTATTGATTAGTAGCTGAGTGTGGGTAGGGTTCGTATCTCATAGATAGTTAAGTGTGGGCGAGGCCCGTATCTCATAAGCATTATTTGAGTATGGATATAGGACTGATTGATAGATTTGATTATACATGTTGTCTGTGTGATACTTGTATGTATGCTTAGTAGTTAAGTGTGGACGGGGCCCCTATCTCATAGTTAGCCGAGTGTGGTCGGGGCATGTATCTCGTAGTTAGCCGAGCGTGGGCGGGGCCCGTATCTCATAGTTAGTCGAGTGTGGTCGGGGCCCATATCTCGTAGTTAGCTGAGTGTGGGCGAGGCCCGTATCTCGTAGTCAGCGGAGTATGGACGGGGCCCGTATCTCCTAGTAGCATGATTATGTGTATGGTATGTGGTAGTTTGGGGAGACTCACTAAGCTTCGTTCTTACAGTTTTTAGTTTTGGCTTCAGGTACTTCTGGTAGCAAGGGGAAAAGCTCGGGATGACTATAGTGCACACACCATGATTTTAGCCTGGGATGTTTTTACTCTAATATGTTTGACAGATGTTTATGATATTTTGGGATACATGACTTAAGATGTTGATGTGATGAATTGTTAATTATGGTTTTATTAATGATTTAAAACGAAATTTATGGATCGTATTTTTGGGATGTTTCAGGTAAACATCCTCAGTGTTCCCCCCCCCCCCCCCCCCGGTATGAGGCGCGCCCCCGTGCATAGATCGTTCGCAAAATTGAGAGGGAAATATTTCAACTGAAACATGCTTATTCTTACATAATTTTGCCACAGAAATAATATTTCTACGCAAATGAGGAACACACAATACATTAGGTAAAGATAATGTTTTGTGTGTTGTGTGAGTGTGCTTTGAATCAACATAGGAAATATGTAAACCTTTTCCATCATCGAGTATAATTTAGTCGGGACCACCGTATTCGGAGACATTGTACAGGGTGGGACGATCAGATGTTATGTGATGAGATGCACCTATATCAAAAAACCAGGTTAGTGAGATGAGAGATGAGCGATCTGATGTTGTGACATTAGCAACCGGAGTTGTAGCTTGAGGATTAACAATAAAGATGTTATATTTGAGAATTTTTTTAGTTTGCAACATTTTTTTAGTATGATGACTAGGAATATTGCAAAAGTGACAAAAAGATTACTTCAATTCTGACGATGTTCATGCTGATTTATAGACCATTTGGACCGATAATTATGTTGTTGTGATTGTCTCCCACTGGTAAAGGTTCGTGGGTTCTGCTGAAATGAGTTTGAAGACTAAGATCTTCCTTGTTTGGTAGGTTGTATAGTTAGTCGCGTGTGGACAACATAACATCAACAGTGGGTGTAGTTTCTTTGAGTCCTCTCTCAAAATCAACTAATTTATCAAATAGCTCCGGGTAAGAGAGTGGTGTTTCATGAACCTTAATAGCAACAACAATAGCATTGTATTCATTACCGAATTAGGAGAGAATGTGAACAAGGATATCCTCTTCTGCAACCGGGTTTTGTGCGAGAGCTAGGTCATCGACTATATTACTTATATCCTAAAGAAACTCCTGAATCGTGTAGCTTCCTTTTGGATTTTTGACAAATTTTGACTTGGGAGATATTACACGGATTCGTGAAGCACTAGCATAACTCGAATTGAGTCGGTTCCAAGCATCTTGGGTTGTGATTGTTGATGAGATAAGAGGTTGTATAGGATAAGAGCAGCTCCCTAAGATTGTATTGGTTCTCATTTTGTCATGCATATACCATAACATGTAATCAGGATTTTGTTTATCACCTTCTATGGTTTTCGGTGGCTGTTTGGCGCTATTGATGAATAATTCAAGATCAAGGCCGATTAAGGTAGATTCGACCTGCTTACGTGCAACACTCGAATTCAGGTATGTTACCTTTTAGTCCTTGGGATAATAATTTTATTACAAAAGAGGTCCCTTTGAACGTTGGGAGTACGTCTATATACGCTTAGCGTACATGGGCTTGGCGTAGCGGGAGTCTAAGCCACATACGCAGGGCGTACGAGGAGTACGTGGGGGGTATGTGGCCAAAGCTAAAACTCTAATTTTAGGACATGAGCCTTATTTAAACACATTTATAATTCTTGGACCCTCGTCCTTATCGGCCTCCACTCCATTTGAACGACCCTAAAACCCTAGTTGCCATTGAGAGTGAACTTTGAGCTTGAAAGCGACTTTAGTGGCCTTTTTGGCGTGTTTGCAAGAAAAAGAAGTTGGTGAGCAAGCCTTGGACGTGGTTGGGCTTCAAGATCCTGAATCTACGTCATCTTAGGAAGCTTTTGAAGGTAAAAAGAGATGGTTTTTTTCCATAAGAACATCCTATGTGCTCATACAAACCCTAATGCTTGGATCTAGGTTTCTCTATTGTACATGCAAGTTATCCAAGACTATAAACCCTAATTCTAGCATACAAGTAATCATATTAACATAATAATGGGTTTAAGATATTACCTTGATTGTTATGTAGCAATAACAATCACAATTCCTCCTTGTAATGACTTTAGAAAGCTTAGAGTCACAAATGTCACTCCTCTAATGGTTCACAAACACCAAGAGCAGGAGGATGAATAAGAGAAGAGAAGGAGGTTGCCCAAAACATGTGGAAACCCTAGAAGGAAGCTTTTCCACGTTTTTAGGGCATAAGGGTTCTATATATAGTGAGGCTATTAGGGTTATCTAACAAGGAAACCCTAATTTGGATGCTTAAGCCCTAAGCAACCCATGGACTCCTTTCCTTAAAGGCCTTGGACGATTTCTAATGGGTTTCCCCATAGAATTTGCCCATCCTTATAATATAAGGCAATCCATGGCCCAATTGCAATTATCTTATAATTACAATTCTAGTCCCTTGAGTTTAATTAATCTCTTTTAGTCACAAACTTAATTCTTATTAATTCTTGACTAATATTAATTAAACAATATGATTTCTCCTTTAATATATTATTCTGATAATATATTAATAAATCATATTTAATCCTTTCTCTCCATAATTCATCCTATCAAGTTGCTTTGGTGAAGGCAACCCAAAAGGACCATGCACCATCGGGTCAAGTACATACCAAAATAGTTATGGACTTAGACACTAATCCAACAGTCTCCCACTTGGATAAGTCTAATAACTATTATGCGTATGACTTCAGATCCTGATCTGCAATTGTAGCTTTCCAAAGCCGCTGTCAACTCTGATCCTATCAGATACGCGTGTCCTTTAGATAAGGGATCATATATTCCTCCATTCTAGTTATCGTATGAGACATGATTTCTAATCATTCTCTCTGTACTATTTCTTGACTTCCGATTTATGACGACTGACTAATTGAACAAATCAAATTAGCCCTAGCCCGGCCGAGCATTGTCATCATTAAATCATCGAGGGGCCCAAAGATATCGCTTTTATCCTACTTTGGATAAAAGGAACGGATAAACTTTGATTCAATGCTCGCTTGCACTCACTCACCGAATCACACACAACAATATGTTTTATGACACCAAGTTACTGGTGCGTTTACATATTATCAATATGCAACCGACTCGCAAGATACAACTCACACATCTCGGTTTCAAGAATATAAGATGTTATCGTCTCACCAATCACTCGTGATACAATTCATGGAGTGATCCAAGTGAGCGTGGGTTTAATCCAATGCTCAAATCATATTCCTAAGCACTCATGAACGTTGCAGCAAACATTTGCTTATGTCTAATACTCTTTAGACAATCCACACACCAATTCATGATAGTCTTCATTCATACCTACTTCCAACATATGAACGCTGTGGCCTGTTCGAATAATTTGACTGTTCTTAACTAATTAAATTATTCAGGAAGTCAAAACATGCAAAGTGAAACACAAGAATAATACTAATCTCATATGGCCTCAAACCTTTGAGCATAAATAAAACACCTTTTATTTATCACCATATCGATTACTCATTATTTGTTGTTTCGGGTAATCAACTTCTTACTCGAATTATTACTACACTTGTCCCATGCTCTTAGCATGCACACAATGTTTACCTATGGTTCTTACTTTGTGAAAAAGATCAAATGAACACATTTCCAATCATACTCATTTCACAACTCCCAATCCTTTTCACAAGTGAAAGAATATCAAACTCTTGACACTTATGGAATATGTTAGATTCTAACATTTTATGCAATGATTCTTTTGTAATATCACTGCACTAAAGTCACAATGACTATTGCCAATGAAATTACAAAGTCCTATATCGGAGATAATTCCATAAATGTGATGTCTCTCACTCAAAGTACATTCCTTTGATCATCCTTTTGCATAAAAGTTTCTAATCTAGACATTGATTCTCAATATCCAACTCCCAATATGGAAAACTTTCCATACTTACCATATGACAACTCATTCTTAATAGAATCTTATCTATTCATAATAATGTCGATATGGTCCATCCAATACTATACTTCCAACTACTCACAAGCAACCAATCCTTAGCGAACTTTGGATTGTCCTTTGATATTTGTTTAATTATCTTAGTCAAAACCGATTCTTGTCCTTTTCCCTCTAAATGCGCTAGACATTTGGAAAATTTTAGAATGGTCAAATATTATAGTATTTGCAATCGATCCTATACCCGAAGCGTATGGGAAACGATGTATAATGTCTTACATAAAGATTTGACACTTTATCAATCTTCTGCCATAATATTTTATGTGCTATGTTCTCACAATTTGAACTATGAAGAGGAATGTCGTAATCATAATCGAAATTTGAGAACACACTATGTATCTTTGACTAAATTTGTTAACATTCCACAACCTAAGCCTTTAGATTTGAAATGAAGCATAATATTCTCTCCCTTAATTATAGCAAAACAACTATTCAACCCTTACAACTTTGCAAGGTATGACTCTTGTTTTCTATGATTAATATTGCTAACTTGCAATACTTTCCTTAATAATCATACACTCATAACATTTATGCTCCCACTATCAAGATGATTATTATAAACATAACACTTATGCTCCCACTAGCTTTGACATGTATTCAGAAACCATCTTAACTTCCAGAAAAACAATGCCTATTGAATTTCTTTAAGTTCATATTTCTAATACCCAATGCTTTGATAATCTTTTATCAAGGCTTCTTAAACTTATACACCTTTGCCATAGATAGCTTATATGTGTGTCTAAACAATTGAGACTAATTTCCAAATCTCATAATTCGAATCATGGAAAGGGATACCGTAACCATAATCGAATTCGAGAATACAATTTCACAATCACTATCTTCTTAAAATCTCTATCAGTGAAAGCATTTCCTCACAGTCATTTTCATGAAGGAGGGAATCGTATGACACTTAGATTTTAATGGTGTATGTGTTCCTATCCATGTGAATTTGTCAAAACCAAAGTTTACAACAAATTCAAACTCATATGGACCGAACTTTCTTAATCTTGATTGCTTTCCTTATGGTAGCATAGCTGCCCACCATGTCTTCCAAGTGGTTAAGCAGTTCACCTTTTCCTATCAATGTATTTTTTCATTGATCAAGGTCCTTGCCTTTTATGCATTCAAATGAGAACTCATAGAACTCACATGCATAATTAACTTAATTGGAACGACACAGAAACAAAATAATGTCAACACGATAGGTTGTAAACGTCAACTCGTGTGCTAGTGATGATCGATAAGGTCTATTTTGATTTGTTCTTGAAACCTTTCAAGACCATTAAGACTCCCACTGACTCCTTGACATATAAGATTCTTTTGTCAATAAACATTTCTTGACAAACAAATATTCAAGAGGTAGTGTAGTTTTTGTCAAAACACTTCATAAATTGGTCCTAGTTGATCTTTTTCTTATCCAAGACATCACAACTTTCCACATTTGATGAATGTTATAAACCTTTCTAATACTTATCACTCAATGTCACAATCTTAACTCTAAGACTTGCTTTGGAACGAAGTATGATTGACTTTCTGATTTTAACCATTTCTTCAATTCTTGATTCCTCTTCTTAGACATACAATTGTACTAAGACTCACTTAGAGGATTAATTGAGATATGGTTCTTAATCATTAAGACCTATCATAAAGCATAAAAGGTACTCTCCCTTCTTCTTAGAATGGAGAAACTTTTATCTTTCTGCCTACTTGATTCTTCTTATTCGTTCTGCTATTGATCTAAACCCTTTAATCAATTCAGAATTACACTTAATCTTGTAAGTATAATCACATTTACTAAACCTTTAGTAAATCGTGACGAATATCTTTATTATTCTTGTGGTGGACTTGATCAACACACAACTTTGTGTACTTGATTTCCTAGTTCTTCACTTGACAATTTGTCAATGAATTAGTCTAATTTCCAAATATGAAATTTCTCATCCATCGTGCAACCAAGTTGCATGATTCCAAGTTTCTGTCCAATTGAAACTTGGGCGATGAGAAACTTTCCCTATTCGGTAAATTTCTGACATTTTCACAAATAACATAATTAAGAATCAAATCCATTATTGCTAATAATAGAAACATTCTAACATCAATTTTTCATACACGCCATTGCAAGGATAAATAAATAATATAAAATCAAAATTTATTTTATTGCGGAAAAATTTGTCCTTACAATGCAATTCATTGAAAAACTACGCTAATACATATTTCTTAGCAATCTTATTCTAACTCTAAGTAGTAGCTTAAGAATATAATCTTTAAGTAATGCGATCGAAATCCATTTCTTCACGATTAGAGTCCGCTCACTTCTTCCCTTAAGCTTCCTCTCTTTTCTTCGATCCTACAAAACATCAATTGTAATCTTATCACATTATGTATTAAGAATCTAGAATAGGAGCTTAAAAGAGTTAGTCAATGGATTTTACCTAAAGCAGAGCCATACGTTTTGACTCTCCCATCTTTTAGATCTCTTAGGTAAATAGGGCAGCTTCGTCTCCAATGCCCCTTCTCTTGGCAATAAAAGCAAATTGACTCTTTTGGAACAGCACATGGAACTACTTCAGATATTGCCTTTCTCTTATGATCAAACTCTTCGATCATGGCATGTCTTTCGTGTCATTTCCTATATCCATAGAGGTCTGGAAGGCAGATTCACCAATCAACTTTGCTTTTCCATTGCGCCAAACCATTGCAGATTCAGCGGCAATAAGCATGTAGGTGAGATCTATAAGGGTCACGTCGTGGTTCATCATATAGTACTCTCTTACGAACTCACTATACGAGTTAGGAAGTGACTGAAGAACCCACTCAACAGCCATTTCCTTAAGGACAACGGATCCCATCATTCCTAACTTATCAATGTGTGACTTCATCCCTAGGACGTGTGCACACACCGACTTTCCTTCTTTATGTTTACTTGCCAAAAGGGCTTGAGTGAGCTTGAACTTTTCAAGTCTTCGAACTTGTGGGTTAGGAAGAATAATTAGAGGAGATGGAGGAAGTGAAGCATGATCTCTTGTTCCTCAATCGAATCGTGGAATATCATCTTCATGCGGAATGCTTGTTCCACGGGATTTGGGAAGATCATAGTTGTCGTACTTTGACATCTACAAAACGGGAGAAAACGAATTCAAGTTAGTTGATTGATTGAGTCCTTAGTAAATCACCCAAATGAGATACTAAGGCTAGGACCCAACACAATATGCTACAACCTAGAAAAGAGATGTCATAATCTAGTTGCAGAATATTTGAAGGTAAGTGAATGACGATTCACTAATTTCCACTATGAAAAACGAAAAAGAAATTTAAGTTTTAAATCTATGAAAACTCCTAGATCCTTTGAGATTCATTGAACATTTCAATGGCATGTTTAAATCTCGATATGCCCCTCTAGTTTGTGACTGGGATGCCGAGGATCACAAAGTGGGTGTGAATAACCATGCAAACTTATATGGTGCCCTCACATGTTACAGTCACCTATTCGATGTGCCGGTAAACCACACACACCCACCGAACTATGAAAAACATTGAGTCACCATTTGCTACCTTTGCTTAGAACCATTTAGTGTGCTGGTTAACCACACATGCTCCACTAACGTCTTCGCAATGGCACAAAGTGTAATTTCTTGGAATTGCATCAATTCACTTTTTCCTAAGTAACTAAGATTGGGAATTTGTAAAACATTTAGTTACTTTTGTACTTCATTATACTTATAATGGAAGGTTTGTCCTATCCTACCCGTTCGGCTAACGACCCTCCACTAGTCAAGAGTGCGGTGGGTAAGAGTGTATACCCATTCAATCGCCATTTTATAGGCAATTTCCTTAAACACCCCTTATAGACTAGCTTCGTGAATGAGGCCTACTAACGGTAAGACTGACTTTTACTCATACATATATATAATGTTAGACTTTTAATGTTATATATATAGTATAGGGTGTATTTTACACTTTTACAATACTAGGAGGTCAAATTTAACAATTATACTTTTAATTCAATTAAATTGTAAACCTAAACTTTTATGGATTTATTAAACCTCTTTTAATTATACACCTTAATTAATTAATAAAACCATAAGGGTGTGATTTGAACTTTTCAAAACAATACAAGGGTTTTAGAATTTAACATTCCTAAATTAAACTTTTAATCAACTTTTAAATTCCAAAACTTGAGGGCAAGTTTTGAAACATCTCAAAACATTAGGGTTTAGAATTTAAATATTTCAAAATCAAACTTTTCAATCAAAATTTAAATTCCAAAACTTGAGGGCAAGTTTTGAAACATTTTTCAAAACATTAGGGTTTCAACTATTTAAATTCTAAACTTTCAAGTTCTAATTTAAACTATAAAACCTAAAAGGATTGATTTGAAACTTTTCCAAACTTTGCTAAGAATATTCTAGATCACATAATTCAAATAAAGCAATTAACTATAATTGGTGGTTATCTAATTATATCTAGTTCAAATTCTTGCAAGATAATGATCAAATAACTTTCATAACTTAACATTTATCAAATAAGGTAACAATTATCTAATTAGATGACCAAAATCTTTTATTTTGACAAGGATAATCATAAGGAATCAATAAAATTCGAATTTTATTAATTTTAAACAATTATGGCAATTATCCTAAGTCAAAATAGGCAAAAATCCCGAAACAGCCTCCTTCTGACACTCGAACTCGCCGAGTTCCTCTATGGACTCGCCGAGTTGGAGCTACTCGCCGAGTCCACATTGGAACTCGTCGAGTTCATCAGACAGGGGGGGGCAAAAAATCAATTTTACAGCTTGAATAAAAAAACAAGGCATCAATACAATAGAAACCAATCAAGGCTCTGATACCACTGATGGTTTTTTGCCATAAGAACATCCTATGTGCTCATACAAACCCTAATGCTTGGATCTAGGTTTCTCTATTGTACATGCAAGTTATCCAAGACTATAAACCCTAATTCTAGCATACAAGTAATCATATTAACATAATAATGGGTTTAAGATATTGCCTTGATTGTTATGTAGCAATAACAATCACAATTCCTCCTTGTAATGACTTTAGAAAGCTTAGAGTCACAAATATCACTCCTCTAATGGTTCACAAACACCAAGAGCAAGAGGATGAATAAGAGAAGAGAAGGAGGCTGCCCAAAACTTGTGGAAACCCTAAAAGGAAGCTTGTCCACGTTTTTGGGGCATAAGGGTTCTATATATAGTGAGGCTATTAGGGTTATCTAACAAGGAAACCCTAATTTGGATGCTTAAGCCCTAAGCAACCCATTGACTCCTTTCCTTAAAGGCCTTGGACGATTTCTAATGGGTTTCCCCATAGAATTCGTCCATCCTTATAATATAAGGCAATCCATGGCCCAATTGCAATTATCTTATAATTACAATTCTAGTCCCTTAAGTTTAATTAATCTCTTTTAGTCACAAACTTAGTTCTTATTCTTGACTAATATTAATTAAACAATATGATTTCTCCTTTAATATATTATTCTCATAATATATTAATAAATCATATTTAATCCTTTCTCTCCATAATTCATCCTATCAAGTTGCTTTGGTGAAGGCAACCCAAAAGGACCATGCACCATCGGGTCAAGTACATACCAAAATAGTTATGGACTTAGACACTAATCCAACAAAAAGCTCATACCTTGTTCATCCTTTTGATAATTAGAGCTAGGGTTTGTTTATAAGCTCCTTTTTGATCCATGGATTCTCTTTTGTGAGTTTGGGCAACTCCAGAAGCTAGAAATGCTAGATCTTAGTCCCGTTGGCATGTTAGAAGCATAAAAATGTTATCTTGGTGATGGATATGAAACCATGCATGAATCTAGGTCCTTTAAGCGGGCTTTGATGAAAAGAAATGGATGTTGGACTCCCATAAGACATGCTAAGGCATAAAGTTGCCAACTTTATGGCCTAGGAACCTCTTAATGGCCGAGATCTAATAGTGGGATCAAGTGACTACATAGATTAAGCACCAAATGGCTGAAGGGGTGGAGTAGCGCAGTACGCTAGGCGTACCAAGATGTACACAACGTGTACTGCATGGCGGGTGAGTACGTTGAGCGTACTGGGATTACGCCCCGCATGCACTCCCAATGAGCTTTTGGTTTTGTGTTGGGCGTTTGGGTCATTTAGGCCCTATTTGGTTTTGGGCATTGATCTATTTAAAGTAGGTGGGCCTTTGAATTTGCTAATGGGCCTTAAGGGGCATAGTTGAGCCTTTTGGGCCTCGGAGCCCGTTAATGCTTTTCGGCCAGGAATAGTTAGACCCATTAAGGGGAAAAAGCATTTGAGCCCTTATTTTAGGAGTTTGGACTTAGGGCTTAGTCCCATGATTTGGGATTGTGACCAAATTATGATTAAGGCTAATTGTTTGTGTAGTGTGGGATCTTCTTGTTTAGAAGTCGAGCATCTTGTTGCTTCCAGCAGATTAAGGTGAGTTTTCTCATTGTATCAATGGGTCGAAGGCACCAAGGCCGACCTATTATTTGTTTATAAGATACAGATTACTTGCATGCTATGTGTATGAAAGACCAGGGTTTGACCCATGGAATCTATATGAAAAACCAGGATCTGGCCCCTGGCAGTTGCATGAAAGACCAGGATCTAGAAATTGTATGGAAGTCCGGGATATGGCCCTTGGCAAGAATTATACGTAAGACTATAGTTTGGCCCACAATTCTAATTTGTGTGTTGTTATGTGGTACTTTGTGGAAAACTTACTAAAAATTTGCTTATAGATTGTGTTTATGGTTTCAGGTACTTCCGGTACTAAGGGGAAGGGTCTGACGTGATGACACAACATTCTCTCTCGTTATTTCCGCATTTTGATATTGTAGTCTGTTGATGTGATTTTCATATATTATGATGGTTTTGCAACAATTATATACCTACAATACTTGTTTTAAAAATGAAAAAATTTATCATTTTTTTAGGGTTGTTACATTACGCCATACAAGAACATTGACATGAGTGAGTCTGATTGGAAAATGAGTCGCATCATAGAGTTGAACCAGTTTATCCATTGACAACCGATTAGAGTTTTAGAGGTAAAGGTTTGACTCGTTTGAGGTGGATGTTAACTTGAGGATGTATTCTAAGAATCGTGTATGATTTACAATGGGTACATGACATTTAAATAGACAACTCTACAAGGAAATGAGAATTCCTAGGAGAGACATAGGAATTACAATTAATGAATTACAATAGCTTTTGACTAGCTTTTGACTTATTTGATTTTGGATTGGTATTGATACTTAGTGATCAAAATATGTCTGACATGTGGTGACACAAGATCAATTTGTCCTTGAGAGATGAATTTCATCTCTACACCGGTTTCAGGTCGGTTTTAACATAGTCTGGTATTTTTAGGATTGGTTTCGGAACGGTTTGGTCTTTTCTAGACTAATCTTAGACGGCCTCGGTTCGGTCTTTTCTAGACCGGTTTTTTTTCGGTCCACTCCTTTTGGTATTAGTCTCATTCTTTTTCATCACCGACTTTACGTGTGCCTGTTTAGGTTCCATTTCAGGGTTTTTCGGTTTGATTTTGGTATTTTTCAGTTTTCGATTCCCGTTAACAAATGTATGATTAACACCAAAATTATACAATAAGATTTACTAAAAACGATACATTAAAATATAATAACACAAAAAAAAAATGAGTGAGGTTGGATATATATATATATATATATATATATATATATATATATATATATATATATATATATATATATATACTAGGGACGTCTAAGGCCGTGCTAAGCACGACCCACGGAGGGTTCTTTGTAAAATTCTGCAAATATTTCAACACGGTAATTATTGGTGTATAGCATTTAAGTGTCAGGCAATACAGTTATAGTTGTTGAATGGAAAAATACCATACTTTTCCTGATGAAATTTCCATTTCATAAGCATTAAGACTTAAGAGGCTGGAATCTGATTAAAATCTCTCTATTCTACATAATTGTTGAATGGAAAAGAAGCATCAATTTGCCAGATTAAAACACGCAGTTTAACTACTAAGCAGACAGATAGACAACATGAAGGAAATCACTACAATTTCTATTCGATTGTACCAGTCTTGACATCTGAAATCTGAAATCAAAACAAAGATCAAAGAACTATATTGAACTTAGAATTTCCATAAACAAAAGGAACTGTTTTGATTTTTATCAAGTGTTATTAACAAATTTTGTTGCAATTTTCACAGAACAAAGTTGAAAATCCAAAAGCATTATAGATAATACATAAAATCTGAATAAGTTAAATATCAAAAATGATTTTAAAACATAACAAAGTAAAAGAATCTTATACGACCAAAACCAACATATTAATAGTTGCAATGATGATAACGTAAATTGGCGAATTTAGTTTTTAGATATTAGGAAATCATAGAAGAAACATGCCACCAAGGTTTCAACATAAGATGCCCATATTTCATCAGCAACCCAATGACCTAGTATTAGAATAAAAAAACATCTCAAATAAATATTTAATCAAATAAAAACATTTACAACTTTATTACAATTGTACGGAAAAAAAATTACCTTCGTCCATGCCTTATATATATGCTTCCACATCGGCAAATTAAAGTCAATAATTTTATAATTCTAATTAATATAAAAAAACTTAAAGTCATACTTTATAGACAACTCGTTAGCCGAGGGATCAATAGCTAATTAACGTTGCAACAAAAAAAAAACTCATCAACATTTCCATGTCAATTCTGAAATAAAAAACAGAACTAAAAGCAAAATCATAAAACATTTTTGTTATAAAGCACATAGCCTATGTCGGTAGGATTAAAGTACGTTCCTATTCTTGCAATTTTCCCAAAACATTATATGAATCTATGTGATATGTTTGATATACCAGAAGAAACATAGGAAAGCCGCTATACAAAACAAGTTGGTTTTAGAACATAATCATGAAACCATATTTGCATGACTCAAACTTAAAAATAAACAATTGAAAAGCGACGCACGCAACCAACCTTGAACTTTCCATCCAGTTAGAAGGGAGAATTATATTATAGACTGATAATCATTTTACTTTACAAAACATGTTTAAATAACTTATATGTTCAATAGAAAGGATGCATCCAACAAGAACCTAAACGGCGAAGACTAAATGGTGCAAAATATGTCAAACTTAAAAATGATACAAGCATTCTAGCGCCATTTAACACTACAAAAAACTTTTTTTAAATCACATAATTTCAACAAAAAAAGTCAACACCATAATCCACTGAAGAACGGAACTACAATTATGGAACAACAAATCCTAGAACTTATAGCTGACAATGTTATTTCTCGCATCTATATTTCATATATGCAATCAAATTGGGCTTTTGTGTGGAATAGAGAAGTGGAAAAACTCACTGCGTTCTCTAGATAGAGACAAAAAAGGAAGAGAAATATAACTAAAAATGACAGATTAGTGACGAGAGAACATACCAGGCCCTGCATTTCGAAGCTTGCGTCAAATTCCTTCACCACCACCGAGAATGAAAATGCAAAAATATCAAATATATTAGAGCAAAATCAGTTAAAATTTAAAACGAAACAACCTATGAATAGAAACGGATGTAGACAGACAATCGACAATTCAAGTAAATCCTAATTGACTTGCCAGTTAAAATTGTTAATGCATAAGAGATGAAGATAAAAAATCGATGGGCATATAGACGTTGGAAGGGCTAGGGATGTTATAATACACAATCGATCAGCTTTCGGCATTGATGACAGAGGAGTGGTGGTAAGGAGTTAATAGAAGAAGATTCTTTCATGCGCCAATTTACTTCACCAAAGCACAATATGATAAGGGGGAAGCAGAAAAAAATGGATGGCAGATCGGTGTGTTCTTTGAAGTAGAGGAAAGAAAACGGGTAAGCAGTGAGAAATGAGAGAATGAAACGATCGAGAGAAAAGAAAGTCATGTATGGCGGTATATTTGGAAAGGAAAAAAGAGAAGTGGACAGTTGTATTCTCTCTGGTATCGATGCACGTGGCCAGCTAGAATGAGACAGTGGCAAGGCTACATGCATGACTCACCAGTCTAAATGGAAGATGGAGACTGGAGGGAGAAAACCATTGGCAAACCTGGGGTGAAGAAACAAATGGAGGCGGTGAGAGTGGAGGAAGAGTGCCTTACACGCCAAAAAAAAAACCTTAAGTGAGATACACACAACCTCTTTGAGCGGTAAAATTCCAGAAAAATCATCCTTAATTCCACAAAAATCCATCAAAAATCCACAAAAATCACCCCTTTATTCCACAGGCATCCATCTCATCCCACTTTCCTTAATTTTTAATGCACCAGCCTTATTTATATATATAAGATATATATATATATATATATATATATATATATATATATATATATATATATATAGAGAGAGAGAGAGAGAGAGAGGGAGAAATAGATAAATAAAACACAAAAATTATATGTATATAAACTTTGGCTTCTGGATATTTTTTAGACTAAACTTTTATTGATCTCGAGTCCTTATCTGATTAGTTTTTCTTAAGTGTCGAAACGGTCTGGTCTCTTTTGGAATCGGTCTCGAACTGTCCGAAATTTTTTGGACCGGTCTAAGCCTGGTTTTTCGGTATGTTCTCATTGATCAGGTCGGTATTGGTCTTTTTTCAGGTCCAATCCAGAACCATTTTTAACTCATGTCTATGTGCTTCAACAATATATAAATGGTCGCCATAGACAAATCATCGTGTTCCCTGAAATCGCATAAAATATTAAGCTTTATAAGGACAAACATTTTTAGATATTACAAAAGTTGCATAAAAATGATTTCCTTGGGTATTACATATAAAAAAAGTAGACAATCTTCAAGCAAAGATAAACAACTGGATCGGGACAGAGACACAAACCTTACAACATTAAAAGTAATATTGGACTGGTCTTGGGATGGGGTTTTCTCGAACTCTACTCAACCTTTCGGCTTTTGTGGATGAGATTTGGCCCGGTATTTATGGACCGATTGTATCGAAATTTTATCAAGATTTTGTATTTTATAAGTCATCAACACTTTTGATTTATATAAATGGAAATATACGTAAAAAGCTATTATTATTTTTTTGAGAAAATGATCTTAATAGCTAAAAAATTTAAAGTTTTTCTATAAAAATAGCCAAAAATTCAAAAAATAATCAAAATATCCATGGTTTTCACACGCGGCCTTAACATTTTCGCAGGTGGTGACGTGTGGAAATCTTATTTTTCTATCAACTTCAAGCTTTCGTAACTATTCAATTTTTATCAACTTCAAACTTTTATAACTATCTCATATTAACTCCGTTTGAGTTGTTTTTTATTGTATTCTTTGTAACAAGAGATTTTTATTGTCGCACTACACTTCAAATTTGGAATTCTGAAAATAAGTTTTTTTAGCTCCAAAATATGTTATTTGGTGAGATATAAAAAAAATACTCACCTTTGATCATTCTTAACTTTTGCATATGAATTCCTTTTTAGTTGATTTTTTATGTGTTTGTAACAATGTCTATCTATGTACATATTACATTTCTAATTTCGATGTCAAAAAAAAAATACATTTTAGCTCAAAAATAAGCTATTTAGTGAAAAATATATAAAAAAAAAAACTTTATAAATTTCACATATAAAACTTCATAACAATTATTAGACCAATCACAGAGATAAACCACAAAAAATCTATAAAAATAAAAATAAAAAAATTACAGGTTACCTAAAATTTTGGAGATGTTAGACCTACTAAAATTTAAAAAACAATAATACTCCCTAGGTCCCAATATTATTGTCCACAAACAAAAAACACACAGATTAAGAAAAACATTAATTATCATTAACTTTATTTAATAAAATGACAGTTTGGTACTTACTTTACATTTAATCTACCTCTTTAATAAATGAAACCTAAAAATGACACGTGTCAGTTTTTTAGAATATTTCTTTGACATGTGTCATTTTTCTATAGTTTTTATTATTCTTTTTTGGTAACAAATCAAATTCAATTCGAATTTTGAAATTATAAAATCATATCCTAATAACATTATTATGTTTATTTTGGTTAACAAATTAATTTATAATTACCTATAATCGACAATATTTTTTTTGTTTTTAAAAAATAATTTTTTTATCTATATAAAGATTTTAAATATACCGACCGTGGTTTCCACGGGTTATAACCTAGTGTTCTATTAAATGGTTAGTTGGTTAAGTAATGATGAATGATATTTTGGTAAAAATGTTATTTATTTTTAGAAGTAGACTGTTATTTTGGGACAAAACAAAAATGAAAAATGGACTATAACTTTAGGACGGATGAAATAATAAAATAAATCTCCAGTGGGGACTTACGAAACTCTAAAAAACAATCATAGTCCACTTAGATTTTTCGAAAATGCGATTTGCAAAAAATAGGTATATCATGATTATTTTTCGTATTCTTGGCTGTTTATAGAAATACTTTAGAAAAAATGCTATTACGGTCATTTTTTTGTTTAACTATTTGTAAATTATTTTTTATATTAAAATTATCTTACTTTAAAAAAATACATCATGATATCTATTAAAATAAAGAAAGTCACAATGTATTTTTTTTTTGTTGTATTTTTTTTTATTAACTTAGAAAAATTAAAATATACTACATTTTTTTATACTTTCTGTATTTTTTTTTCTTGTCTTGTGTTGGGTCTAACGCTAAAAAATACCAATGTTAAATTATACAAAAATTATGCTCAATTCTTAAATTCTGAAAAATATCATATAAGCTGCAAATACCTAAGAACATATTATTATAAATCGAAATAGTTAAATTACAAAAAAGAAAATCATATTATGGGAACAAATTAATCATTCATAAAGAAATGAAAATAATACACAATATTAGAAAAAAAAATCCAACAAAATACGAGTTTAATAACGTTTTATAGTTCCAACAACCTTTTCTGGAAAAACATTGCATTGAAAAAAAATCTATAATTATGGTCAAATATGAAAAATATATTGAAGTTGCATGACATAAGGAGAATATGAGTAGTTAAGAAAAATCTTCATACAAGTTTTTCGAAAACCCATGATTGCTTTCAAACAAAAAAACAAGGGAAAATGACTTAAGATGGTAACTACCTCTTATCCGTGTTCACATATTGACAACTTTTTTTTTTTTTGTACATAATAAAGCAACTAACTTGTTTTTGTTTAAATTACACCAATATTACCGGCTAATACCTGTTTTAGCCGGTAACTCAAAAGGAAAATGACTTAGGGGGTAACTACCTCTTATCCGTGTTTACATATTGACAACTTCTTATTTTTTGTACATAAGAAAGCAACTAACTTGTTTTAACTGTGTAACATCCCAAAAATCATGACCAATTTTTTTTTAATTTAATACTAAAACCATAATTGTCAAACCATTAATTTAATACTCCAGCATCGGGCCTCGCCCGACATCAGGCCCAGCCTGGCATCGAGCCCCACTCGGTATACAGATCTGTCTCCAGACCCCGACATTTGAACACATACAATCATATAGCATGCTAACACATAAAGAAACATACTCTACGGTATCCCTGTCCTAAGAAACATACTCTGCTAATAATGAGATATGGAACTTCGTCTGTACTCAGCTAGTTCCAGCTAGGGCTTCAGCAGTGCAACGTGAGTCTCCTCACTATGTGAATGGGTCTAAGGCCACAATGCCAGCCCATGTAGTCTATGACTAGGAAGACCCAGGGGTTAGTCCTAGGCATTGTATGCTAGTATGTTATTACAGACCAAGGTCTAATGTCGGGCGGGTGCCCGAGGAATGTTTGCATGTTAGATTATACTTGTTGTCTGTGTGATCTTGTATGTGTCTGGTAGAGAGGTGAGTGTGGGCGAGATCCCATATCTCATCACTAGCTAAGTACGAACAATGTTTCGTATCTCATTATTAGCAGAGTATGTTTCTTAGGACAGGGATACAGTACAGTATGTTTCTTTATGTGTTAGCATGTTATATGATTGTATGTGTTTAGCGGGCAGGGCCCGGAGACAAGCGGGGCCTAAGAGAGAGAGATCTGTATACCGAGCGGGGCTCGATGCCAGGCGGGGCCTGATGCCGAAGTATTAAATTAATGGTTTGACAATTATTGTTTTAGTATTAAAATAAAAACGAAATTTTTGGTCATGATTTTTCGGATGTTACACAGTTAAAACAAGTTAATTGTTTTCTTATGTACAAAAAATAAGAAGCTGTCAATATGTGAACACGAATAAGAGGTAGTTACCCCCTTAAGTCATTTTCCTTTTGAGTTACTGGTTAAAACAGGTATTAGCCGGTAATATTGGTGTAATTTAAACAGTTAAAACAAGTAAGTTGTTTTATTATGTATAAAAAAAAAGTTGCCAATATATGAACACGGATAAGAAGTAATTACCCTCCTAAGTCATTTTCCCAAAAAACAAAAACCGAGTACAATATTTAAAATATGGTTTTTTTCTAAATGAGAGGGGTTATTTATTTAGATTTTTTTATCATTAGAAGTTTCACTCGAGGGGTGTTTGATATAAAAACATCCACAATCATAACTCTCAAATGCTGACATCATTCAATGTAAGAATTTATCAAACCTTTCATCTTTTTTCATGTTTCATCGATGGTTGACTATTTAAACTTACTAAATACTGTTTAAATAGTTTGTAGAGTTCGTAATAGGACGTACCGGGTCCAAGGACGTATTCACCGTGTGAGCACGTAGGTCCTAAGACTTTTTTTTAATAGAACATTGATATATTAAAAAAAACATTTAATTTTTGTTAGAAGACCTATATAATTATTTTTGGCAAAAGAAAAATTATCATCGGCCCATATATATTACAATTAACAGTCCAATATCTTAATCCATTTTCAATAACCAATAACCCAATCCAATTATTTTTTAAAAAAAAAACAAAACAATATAGAAACGTAACGTCGGATTTCTAAATTCCAATTCCAAAATCGAACGTAACCTCGTGGTGTTGTCCCTTGTTGATCGTTTCCTAAATTCCGGTTCCAAAATCGAAATTGATCATCGCAAACTTCTCTTGCTCCGTTCGCCGTCCGACCAGGCTGCCGGCTGTACGCCCGGTCGCCCACCGTCGGCCGCCTACCGCCGCCTCCCACTCTCTCCCCAACCATCCAAACTCCAAGCCTCCAACGACAGCATCAAAGGCGACAACAACTAAGTGATCAAAACTCAAAAGGTTTGTAATTGTAAATTGTAACCTTGTAATTTGTATAAATTATGATTGTATTATTCATTGATTTGTATAATTTAATTTGATTAAGGTGTAATTAGATGACCCACATATCTATGAATTGTGAAATCAATCAGATTTATTGACTTATTGTCTTGAGCTCTTGATTAGTTGATTAACATTTGTTTAATATCAATTCAATTTAGACTTGAATCTTGTAACATTCTTGATTTTATGATTTGTGTATTTGATAACAAATATTGATGATGGTAAATGGTTATTAGTTTGATACTTTTGTAACATTTAGTTTCATAATTCAATTTCAGAATCAAGAATGTCTTTGCATAAGTTTTATAAAAAGAAAGAAGATAGTGAACAACAACATAAGTATACGAAGGTGAATTTAAATTCACTACCCGTTGATCCTTTTGAACGACCAAGTATAGAATTTTATCATGTAAACCAAAGAGATGTG
Organism: Lactuca serriola; assembly: GCF_051521515.1. Classification (NCBI taxonomy): domain Eukaryota; kingdom Viridiplantae; phylum Streptophyta; class Magnoliopsida; order Asterales; family Asteraceae; genus Lactuca; species Lactuca serriola. The sequence goes on along the minus strand of NC_136415.1, from coordinate 17,678,317 downwards.
TAACACGTAGTTCATGATATGTATTTAATTAAAGATTTATTCATTTTTGTATAGAAACTTGACAAGTTGGAGGCCCCAAACTCGTCAAGTAGGAATGGAATTTGGTCGCGGGTTGTAAAGTCTACTCGACGAGTAGGCTAAGAGGGGTGAAACCCTAATTCCAAGGTTTTGCACCCTATTTAATCATCTTAATCCCCTCATGCTAGCCTCATTTCTAGCCTCCAAGTCCCAAACCCTAAACCCAGAAACCTTAATGCATTTGTGAGCTTGTGAGCCATTTTTTGTTGAAGTTTTGTGTGTGTTGAAGCTTGTGAAGGAAGGAAAAGCTTGGGGATTCAAGAAGAAGTTAGTAGATCCAGAGACTCCATTTCATTCTCATCATTTCCTAGCAAGCAAGTCTCAAACTTGCTTAGTAACTACTTAGATCTCCTTATTATCATTTTATTGGGTTTTTGGTCCAAGGAACGTGATCTTTGGGAAATGGACGTCCCAAGTGAGTATACCTTCAGATCTAGAACCCTGAAGGGCTCTCATGGCATAAAGGTGCAAATTTTATGTCCATTGAAGCCCCATGCAAGCTTTAGGATGTCTTCTTGGCCTTTTAAGCTCCAAAAGGCCATGCATGGAGAGAAAGATGGAAGCGTTACGTGTGCTAGTAGTGTCTAGAATCCGGATCTCAGTTTATATGACTTGGTTTAGAGTATTGATGGCATTTGGATCAAGATCTAGGTCTTAAAGAATTAGGGTTCGGGCTAAACTCATTATGTAAGGCTATTAACGGGTAAAGTTGGAAACTTTACCCTTATAAGGACATTTTCAGTGTATATGTGAAGTATGAAGCTCAAATATGAAGATTAGGGGCTTAATCCGTTAAGATGAAGCAACAGACTAAAGAACTCAGCGAGTCCATAAGGGGAATCGACGAGGTATAATGATTTGTGCTGATTCTATAAAGGGTGATTATGTAAAGGGCAGAACTCGACGATTCTGTGGAGGGGGTCGACGAGTTAACTCGTTTTATCACGTTTCTGATGAGCATGGAAACTCGGCGAGTCAGAGGGATGATTCGACGAGTTGAATCAACTCAGGGTGTTGACTATGACTGGATGTTGACTTTGACCTTGACCTTGATTTTTACCAAGGTTGACCCGTGAAGGGGTCTTGAGTATAGGATGGTATCTAAGGGGTTGTTTCTGTATAGGGCGTGAGTAGAGCCGGTTGCAGGAGCAGAGACGTTTCAGCTATTTCACCCGACATTTGAGGTGAGTTTCCTCCTGGTTTGAACGTGTCAAACGTACCAAGGCCGGCCCGTATATGTTTTGATTAGTAGCTGAGTGTGGGTGGGGACCGTATCTCATAGATAGTCGAGTGTGGGCGACACCCGTATCTCCTAACAGTATCTGAGTATGGATATAGGATTGATTCATAGATTTGATTATACTTGTTGTCTGTGTGATACTTGTATGTATGCTTAGTGTTGGATTAGTGTCTAAGTCCATAACTGTTTTGGTATGCACTTGACCCCATGGTGCATGGTCTTTTTGGGTTGCCTTCACTAAAGCAACTTGATAAGATGAATTATGGAGAGAAAGGATTAAATATGATTTATTAATATATTATTAGAATAATATATTAAAGGAGAAATCATATTGTTTAATTAATATTAGTCAATAATTAATTGGAAATTAGTTTTGTGACTAAAAGAGATTAATTAAACTTAAGGGACTGGAATTGTAATTATAAGATAATTGCAATTTGGGCCATGGATTGCCTTGTATCAAGGGGTGGACGAATTCTATGGGGAAACCCATAAGGAAATCGTCCAAGGGCTTGATTAAAGGAGTCTATGGGTTGCTTAGGGCTTAAGCATCCAAATTAGGGTTTCCTTGTTAGATAACCCTAATTGCCTAACTATATATAAGACCCTTATGACCCAAAAACGTGGAGAAGCATTCTTCTAGGGTTAGAACACGTTTTGGGTAGCCTCCATCCTCTCTCCTCTTCATCCTCTTGCTTATGGTGTTTGTGAACCATTAGAGGAGTGATATTTGTGACTCTAAGCTTTCTAAAGTCAATACAAGGAGATTTGGGATTGTTATTGCTACATAACAATCAAGGTAACATCTTAAACCTATTCTTATGTTAATATGATTACTTGTATGCTAGAATTAGGGTTTATAGTCTTGGATAACTTCCATGTACAATAGACAAACCTAGATCCAAGCATTAGGGTTTGTATGAGCACATAGGATGTTCTTAAGACCAAAACCCATCAGTGGTATCAGAGCCTTGATTGGTTTCTATTGTATTGATGCCTTGTGTGTTTATTCAAGTTGCAAAATCGATTTTTGGGCTCCCTAGCTGATGAACTCGGCGAGTACCACAGTGTACTCGGCGAGTAGGCCTCAACTCGGCGAGTACAGTGTGGTACTCGGCGAGTTCGAGCGTCAGATGGAGCTATTTTCGGGATTTCTTGTTGTTTATCTTTGAAATACTTGCCTTTATCATATTAGATCAATATAAATCCGATTTTATGATATATATGACTATATTCTTGATCTAATTGAAGATATTTATCAATTAATAAAATATTTGTTTCCTTATTTGATAATGGTCTAAGTATTTTGATTAAATTGGTAAATTGTTTTGCAAGAAATCATTAAATAAATCAAATATGGATAATTATGTGATTAAATGTTAATTTAGGTTATTTGTTATTTGAACCTTGTGTTATGAAATGTTTCATATTTTCCCCCCTTAGGTTTTATAGTTTAAATTTGAACCCAAAAGTTTTGTTGTTTTGAAATTTAAATAGTTGAAATCCTAATGTTTTAAAAAGGTTTCAAAACTTGCCCTCAAGTTTTGAAATTTAAATTTTGATTAACAGTTTAATTTTGATGTATATTCAAATTCTAAACCCTAATGTTTTGAAATGTTTCAAAACTTGCCCTCAAGTTTTGGAATTTAAAAGTTGATTAAAAGTTTAATTAGGAATGTTAAATTCTAAAACCCTAGTATTGTTTTGAAAAAGTTCAAATCACACCCTTATGGTTTTATTAATTAATTAAGGTGTATAATTAAAAGAGGTTTAATAAATCCATAAAGTTTTGGTTTAAAATTTAATTGAATTAAAAGTATAATTGTTAAATTTGACCACCTAATATTTTAAAAGTGTAAAATACACCCTATACTATATATAACATTAAAAGTCTAACATTATATATATGTATGAGTAAAAGTCAGTCTTACCGTTAGTAGGCCTCATTCACGAAGCTGGTCTATAAGGGGTGTTTAAGGAAATTGCCTATAAAATGGCGATTGAATGGGTATCCACTCTTACCCACCGCACTCTTGACTAGTGGATGGTCGTTAGCCGAACGGGTAGGATAGGACGAAACCTTCCATTATGAGTATAATGAAATACAAAAGTAACTAAATTTTTTTAATAAAATTCCCAATCTTAGTTACTTAGGCAAAAGTGAATTGATGCAATTCCATGAAATTACACTTTGTGCCCTTGCGAAGACGTTAGTGGAGCGTGTGTGGTTTACCGGCACACTAAATGGCTCTAAGCAAAGGTAGCAAAGGGTGACTCAATGTTTGTCATAGTTCGGTGGAGCGTGTGTGGTTTACCGGCACATCGAATAGGTGACTGTAACATGTGAGGGCACTATGTAAGTTTGCATGGTTATTCACACCCTCTTTGTGATCCTCGGCATCCCAGTCACAAACAAGAGGGGCATATCGGGATTTAAACATGTCATTGAAATGTTCAATGAATCTCATAGGATCTAGGAGTTTTCATAGATTTAAAACTTAAATTTCTTTTTCGTTTTTCATGGTGGAAATTAGTGAATCGCCATTCACTTACCTTCAAATGTTCTGCAATTTGGGTTACGGCATCCCTCTCCCGAGTTGTAGAATATTGTGTTGGGTCCTAGCCTTAGTATCTCATTTGGGTGATTTACTAAGGACTCAATCAATCAACTAACTTGAATTTGTTTTCTCCCGTTTTGTAGATGTTAAAGTTTGACAACTATGGTCTTCTCAAATCCCGTGGAACAAGCATTCCACATGAAGATGATATTCCACGATTCGATCAAGGAACAAGAGATCATACTTCACTTCCTCCTCCTCCTCCAATTATTCTCCTAACCCACAAGTTCGAAGGCTTGAAAAGTTCAAGATCACTCAAGCCCTTTTGGCAAGTAAACATAAAGAAGGAAAGTTAGTGTGTGCACACGTCCTAGGGATGAAGTCACACATTGATAGGTTAAGAATAATGGGATCTGTTGTCTGTAAGGAAATGGCTGTTGATTGGGTTCTTCAGTCACTTCCTAACTCATATAGTGAGTTCGTAAGAGAGTACTATATGATGAACCGCGACGTGACCGTTATAGATCTCACCTATATGCGTATTGCTGCTGAATCAGCAATGGTTTGGCGCAATAGAAAAGCAAAGTTGATTGGTGAATCTGCCTTCAAGACCTCTATGGATATAGACAATGGCAACGAAAGACATGCTATGATCGAAAAGTTTGATCATAAGAGAAAGGCAATGTCTGAAGTAGTTCCATGTCATGTTCCAAAAGAGTCAATTTGCTTTTATTGCCAAGAGAAAAGGGCATTGGAGACGAAGCTGCACCGATTTACCTAAGAGATCTAAGAGATGGGAGAGTCGAAACGTACGGCTCTAATATAGGTAAAATCCATTAACTAACTCTTTTAAGCTTCTTTTCTAGATTCTTAATACATAATGTGATAAGATTACAATTGATGTTTTGTAGGATCGAAGAAAAGAAAGGAAGCTTAAGGGAAGAAGTGAGCAAAATCTAACCGTGAAGGAATGGATTTCGATCGCATTTCTCGAAGATTAGATTCTTGAGCTACTACTTAGAGTTAGAATTAGATTGCTAAGAAAGATGTATTAGCATAGTTTTTCAATGAATTGCATTTTAAGGACAAAATTTTTCCGCAATAAAATAAATTTTGATTTTATTTATTTATCCTTGCAATGGCGTATATGAAAAATTGATGTTTGAATGTTTCTATTATTAGCAATAATGGATTTGGTTCTTATTATGTTATTTATGGAAAGTCGAGAATTTACCAAATAAGGAGAGTTTCTCATTGCCCAAGTTTCAATTGGATAGAAATTTGGAATCACGCAACTTGGTTGCATGATGAATGAAAATTTTCATATTTGGAAATTAGACTAATTCGTTGACAAAGTGTCAAGTGAAGGACTAGGAGATCGAACACACAAAGTTGCGTGTTAATCAAATCCACCATAAGAGTAACAATGATATTCGTCATGATTTACTAAAGGTTTAGTAAATATGATTATACTTACAAGATTAAGTGTAATTATGAATTGATTGAAAAAGTTTAAATCAATAGCAAAACGAATAAGAAGAATCATGTAGGCAGAAAGATAAAAGTTTCTCCATTCTAAGAAGAAGGGAGAGTAGCTTTTATGCTTTATGATAGGTCTTAATGATTAAGAACCATATCTCAATTGATCCTCTAAGTGAGTCTTATGGTTAAGAAGAGGAATCAAGAATTGAAAAAATGGTTAAATCAAGAAGTCAATCATACTTCGTTCAAAAACAAGTCTTAGAGTAAAGATTGTGACATTGAGTGACAAGAATTAGAAAGGTTTATAACATTCATCAAATGTGGAAAGTTGTGATGTCTTGGATAAGACAAAGACCAACTAGGACCCATTTATGAAGTGTTTTGATAAAAGCTACACTAACTCTTGAATATTTGTTTGTCAAGAAATGGTTGTTGACAAGAGATTCTTATATGTCAAGAAGTCAGTGGGAGTCTTATTGGTCTTGAAAGGTTTCAAGAACAAATCAAATAGACCTTATCGATCATCACTAGCACACGAGTTGAGGTTTACAACATATCGTGTTGACATTAATTTGTTTCTGTGCCGTTCCAATTGAGTTAATTATGCATGTGAGTCCTATGAGTTCTCATTCGAATGCATAAAAGGACAAGGACCTTGATAAATGGAAAGTACATTGATAAGAAAAGGTGAGCTGCTTAACTACTTGGAAGACATGGTGGGCAGTTGTGCTACCATAAAGGCAAGAAATCGAGATTAAGAAAGTTCGATCCATATGAGTTTGAATTTGTCGTAAACTTTGGTTTTGACAAATTCACATGGATAGGAACAAATACACCGTTTAAATCTAAGTGTCATAAGATTTCCTCCTTCATGAAAATGATTGTGAGGAAATGCTTTCACTAAGAAAGATTTTAAGAAGATAGTGATTGTAAAATTGCATTCTCGAATTCAATTATGGTTACGGTATCCCTTTCCATAATTTGAATTGTGAGGTTTGGCAATTGTTTACACACACATATGAACTATCTAAGGAAAAGGTGTATAAGCTCAAGAAGCCTTGATAAAAGATTATCAAAGCACTAAGTATTAGAAACATGAACTTAAGAAATTCAATAAGCATTGTTTTTCTGAAAGTTAAGTTGTTTCTGAATACATGTCAAAGCTAGTGGGAGCATAAGTGTTATAATAATCATCATAATAGTGGGAGCATAAATGTTATGATTGTATGATTATTAAGGCACATATTGCAAGTTGGCAATATTAATTATAGAAAACAAAATTTATACCTTGCAAAGTCGTAAGGGTTGTAAAGTTGTTTTGCTATAATTAAGGGAGAGAATATTATGCTTCATTTCAAATCTAAAGGTTTAGGTTGTGGAATGTTAATAACTTAATCAAAGAAACATAGTGTGTTCTTAAAATTTCGATTATGATTATGGCATTCCTTTTCACAATTCGAATTTTGAGAACATAGCAAATAAAACATTATGCGTCGTGTCCCATATGCTTCGGGTATAGGATCGATTGCAAATGCTTTAATGTTTGACCATTCTAAAATTTTCCAAATGTCGAGCGCATTTAGAGGGAAAAGGGACTAGAATTGGTTTTGACTAAAATAATTAAACAACTATCAAAGGCCAATCCAAAGTTTGACGAGGATTGGTTGCTTGTGAGTAGTTGTAAGCATGGTATTGGATGGACCATATCGACATTATTATGAATAGAAAAGATTCTATTAAGAATGAGTTGTCATATGGAAATTATGGAAATGTTTCCATATTGGATGGACCATATCGACATCATTACAAATAGATAAGATTCTATTAAGAATGAGTTGTCATATGGAAAATATGGAAACGTGCCCATATTGAGAATTGGATATTGAAAATCTATGTCTAGATTAGAAAATTTTATGCAAAAGGATGTTCAAAGGAATGTACTTTGAGGAATTGTCTTGTAACAATGTCCGATAGAGAACTTTGTAATATCATTGGCAATAGTCTTTGTGACTTTGGTGCAGTGACATTACAAAAGGATCATTGCATAGAATGTTAGAATCTAGCATATTTTATAAGTAACAAGAATTTGATATTCTCACACTTATGAAAAATGATTTGGAGTTGTGAAATGAGAATGATTGGAAATGTGTTCAATTTGATCTATTTCACAAAAGTAAGAACCATAGGTAAACATTGTGTGCATGCTAAGAGCATGGGACAAGTGTAATAATTCTAGTAAGAAGTTGATTACCCGAAACGACAAATAATGAGTAATCGATATGGTGATAAATAAAAGGAGTTTTATTTATACTCAAAGGTTTGAGGCCATATGGGATTAGTACTATTCTTGTATTTCACTTTGCATGTTTTGACTTCCAGAATAATTGAGTTTATTATGAATAATTGAATTATTCGAACGGGCCACAGTCGTTCATATGTTGGAAGTAGATATGAATGAAGACTTTCGTGAATTGGTGTGTGGATTGTCTAAAAGAGTATTAGAAATAAGCAAATGTTTGCTGCAACGTTCATGAGTGCTTATGAATATGATTTGAGCATTGGATTAAACCCACGCTCACTTGGATCACTCCATGAATTATACCACGAGTGATTGGTGAGACGATAACATCTTATATTCTTGAAACCGAGATGTGTGAGTTGTATCTTGCAAATTAGTTGCACATTGATAATATGTAAACGCACTAGTAACTTGGTGTTATAAAACATATTGTTGTGTGTGATTTGGTGAGTAAGTGCAAGCAAGCATTGTATCAAAGTTTATCCGTTCCTTTTATCCAAGGTAGGATAAAAGCGATATCTTTGGGCCCCTCGATGATTTAGTGATGACAAACGTAAATGCTCGGCCGGGCTAGGGCTAATTTGATTTGTTCAATTAGTCAGTCGTCATAAATCAGGAATCGAGATATAGTACAAAGAGAATCATTTGAAATCATATCTCATATGATATCTATAATGGAGGAATATATGATCCCTTATCTAAGGACACGCGTATCTGATAAGATCAGAGGTGACAACGGCTTTGGAAAGCTACGATTGCAGATCAGGATCTGAAGTCATACGCATAATAGTTATTAGACTTATCCAAGTGGGAGACTGTTGGATTAGTGTCTAAGTCCATAACTTTTTTGGTATGTACTTGACCCGATGGTGCATGGTCCTTTTGGGTTGCCTTCACCAAAGCAACTTGATAGGATGAATTATGGAGAGAAAGGATTAAATATGATTTATTAATATATTATGAGAATAATATATTAAAGGAGAAATCATATTGTTTAATTAATATTAGTCAATAATTAATTGGAAATTAGTTTTGTGACTAAAAGAGATTAATTAAACTTAAGGGACTGGAATTGTAATTATAAGATAATTGCAATTTGGGCCATGGATTGCCTTGTATCAAGGGGTGGACGAATTCTATGGGGAAACCCATAATGAAATCGTCCAAGGGCTTGATTAAAGGAGTCTATGGGTTGCTTAGGGCTTAAGCATCCAAATTAGGGTTTCCTTGTTAGATAACCCTAATTGCCTAACTATATATAAGACCCATATGACCCAAAAACGTGGAGAAACATTCTTCTAGGGTTAGAACACGTTTTGGGCAGCCTCCATCCTCTCTCCTCTTCATCCTCTTGCTTATGGTGTTTGTGAACCATTAGAGGAGTGACATTTGTGACTCTAAGCTTTCTAAAGTCAATACAAGGAGATTTGGGATTGCTATTGCTACATAACAATCAAGGTAACATCTTAAACCTATTCTTATGTTAATATGATTACTTGTATGCTAGAATTAGGGTTTATAGTCTTGGATAACTTGCATGTACAATAGAGAAACCTAGATCAAGCATAAGGGTTTGTATGAGCACATAGGATGTTCTTAGGACCAAAACCCATCACTTAGTAGCTGAGTGTGGGTGGGGATTGTATCTCATAGTTAGCTGAGTGTAGGCGTGGCCCGTATCTCGTAGTTCGTCGAGTGTGGGCAGGACCGGTATCTCGTAGTCAGCGGAGTATGGGAGGGGCACGTATCTCCTAGTGGTGAAGTGTGGGCGGGGCCCGTATCTCCTTGAGTGTGGGTGGGGCCCGTATCTCCTAGTAGCATGATTATGTGTATGGTATGTGGTAGTTTGGGGAGACGCACTAAGCTTCGTGCTTACAGTTTTTAGTTTTGGTTTCAGGTACTCTGATATATTTGACAAATGTTTATGATATTTTTGAGATACATAATTTATGATTTCTATATGATGTTTGATAACTATGGTTTTCTTAATGATTTAAAAATGAAAATTTGGACTGTATTTTTGGGATGTTTCAAGCTGGTATCAGAGCCTTGGTTTGAGGGATTCAGGCACACTCTCGGGTGTGTATGAACTCAAACTGAGTACTTGGTATAAAATTGTTAAAAGAAAAATCATTTTTACAAAAAGGATTCGAGAAAAGAAAAAGGGGTGTGGTGCATGCAATCAGCCGAGCTCAAGTAAGTACTCCCAAATTATCCATACAAGTTTATGTTATGATATGCTTATGAGAACTGCATGCTAGTCGCTAGATTAGGGCTAAGGATCTAGGAAGGATGTCTTATATGCCTTTAATATGTGTAAGAGCTTTATAAACTGCATGCTAGTACTAATTAGTCAATGATATGATGGCCTGATTAGGATATGCTTGATTATGTTTACTCGGTGCTCGAATGTTGCTTGCTTTGTGCTTTTAGGAGTTCTAGTTATCTCTAACTAACTAGTAAACGAATATGTTAAATTACATATTGCGAGGACAAAATAATTTCAGAAGGTTAGGTTTAGCTCTATTTCGCAGTTCTTGTTTGAGTCTAACCGTTGTAGGGTAGAACCTTTCATTCGAAGAATTATCTAGTCTTATGATATGTAATGGTATTCGCGGGCTAGTTAGGGGGAGATAACAAGGACTTCTTTTGCAGCTAATGGCGGAGAGTAGGTTGGTGATTACCCTAGGGCAAGCCTAGGATGAGATTAGCGTGAGAACAATAGTAGCAGTAGAAGGGACTTGGTGGAGTCAAGGCGGTTCTTGAGGAAAGTACGGATAGACGTGGAAGGTAGTATGAGCCCGTACTACTGAAAGCGGAGGATCCGTACACGAATCGAGGAAGGCTGAGATGAACCTAATAAACTTGTAGTATGTGAGATCCCTCGAGTTATGATGAGTATACTGACGTTTGTTATCGTGTATTTTCAGTATGGTGACGCTACACACTAGGCCAGTCGGCAGTTCAGGTGCCGCTGAGGGATCAAGCTCGAGATCTGGAGTTGGGCAGCTTGACGAGTAGATGAGAGGGTGTTGGATAAGGTGTCTAAGTCCATAACTATTTCTGGTATGTACTTGACCCGACCCGACCCGACATGGTCCATTTGGGTTGCATGGCATCATGCATTTGGATAGACTAAATGAGAGAAATAACACTTGTGGTTTATTAATATATTATAAGTTCTAATATTTAATATATTATAAGTTCTAATATATTAACAGTATTATTTAATTAGTATTGATCAAGAATTAATTTGGAATTAATTAAGTGATCAAAAGATGACTAATTAAATATATGGGTTGATTATGCAAATCATCCATAACTTGTATAGTGGGCTAAAAGGCTCCATGGATTATCAAGTTGGGTTAAACCCATAGGATGCTCCATGGATGCTCCATAGGAGTTACAAACCCATGGGTCATGAAAATGAAGAGTCATGACACATTAGGGTTTACATGGTGTAACCCAAGATGTGTCACACTATATAAGAAACATGTTATCTACCAAAATCGGTTACACTAAGAACATAAGAGGGCTAGGCCGATTTTACAAGTGTGTGCATTCTCTCAAAAGTCATTCCAAAGACATTTGGTGTTGTGTGAAGCATTTGAGGCATCACACTTGGGGTGCTAGGCTCTCAAGGTTTTCAAGGAAGGAAATCAACTACAAGGTATGTAATTCTAGCCATCCTTTTAGGATAAAAGTTCCCCATGTATGCTAGATAGGATTATGAACCTTGGAAATCATATTTTGCATGTATTTTAGACAAACATAGATCCAAGGTTTATTAGGGTTGCATGTACACTTAGGAAGTGTTAGAATGCTCAAAACCCATTAGTGGTATCAGAGCCTAGGCTTGTTTGTGAATACTTGATGCAAAATAGTGTTGAAAATCGACTTTTTTGCTGTCTGCACAGGGGACTCGACAATTCTATGGGGAGGACTCGACGAGTCCAAGTGAAAATGCAACCAACTCGACGAGTCAGTTCGTGCACTCGACGAGTTGGCCATGCAGAATGCAGAAATTCGATTTGTGCTGCTAGAAATGGACTAGAAACATTACCCTAAACTGTTTTGGTGTTATAAAACTTGTTTTAGATGGTGTAATGGTTGTTCTAATCCATTTACAATGGCTAATATCAATTTCTCATGATTATATGTGTTCATATGTTCTTGAAATGTTGATATGAATATTCATGTTCTTATGAGTTCTTAATAGATCATAGGAGTTACTTGTTTATATGATTAATTCATGATCTTTATGTGTTTTAATGGAGTCCATAACTTGTCCTCAAGTTATGGATAACCAAAAGTCTCTTTGTGTTAAAAGCCATTAAAAGAACACATAAGTTATAAAATGATGAGTCTTCATTTTAATAACTCATAAGTTATGAATGTGAAAGGTTTTGTAAAGTTACAAAACTTGCCCTCAAGTTTTGGAACATGTAAAGTCACTTAATAAACTTTAGTTCCAACCCTTAGATTTTTAAAAGTTAAAAATCAACCCTTATACTTTATAATATTATAAGTTAATAATATATATATATATATATATATATATATATATATATATATATATATATATATATATATATATATAAGATCAAGTCGTCTTACCGCTAGTACACCTCGTTCACGAAGCCGGTCTATAAGGGGGGTATAAGGTTGTTGCCTATATAATGGCAACTTAATGGGTGAACACTCTCACCCACCGCTTCCTTGATCGGTGAAGGGTTGTTAGCCGAACGGGTAAGACAAGGACTTATAAACTTTCATTAAAAGTATAAACAATATTATAAAATAACTAAATGTTTTATTAAATTCCCAATCTTAGTTACTTTAGGAAAAATGTGAATAAGATGTTAATCCATGAAATTACACTTTACACTTTGTTTAAGTCGTTGGTGGAGCGTGTGTGGTTAACCGGCACACTAACTTGGACTTAACAAGGGAGGTAAAGGGTGACTTAAGGTTTATCATAGTATCGGTGGAGCGTGTGTGGTTAACCGACACATCGATTGATTTTCATGGTTACTTCACACCTCGTTTTGTGATCCTTGGTATCCCAGTCACAAAACTTGGAGGGCACACTCGAGATTGAAACATGCCTTTGAAAAGTTCATTGAATCTCAAAATAATCTAGGAATTTCTAAGAACCAATTAAAAACCTAATATTTATATTTCGTATTTCATGGTGGAAATTAGTGAATCGTCATTCACCTACCTTTCAAATATGTTATAGCTTGGATTAAGGCATACCTCTTCTAAGTTGTAATATATTGTGATTGGATCCTAGCCTTAATATTACATTTGGGTGTTTTATTAAGGACTCTCTTTATATCTAAACTAATCTTGTTCTCTTCTTTCAGATGTCTTCCAACAACACTGCTTCTGGATCAAACCCTATTGGCTCCTTTTCCCTCATGAACCTATGTGGGAGGGTCATCTTCGATGGTTCCAACTTCATGGATTGGATCCGGAACATCAGGATGGTGACTCGTTACGAGGACAAGGAATATGTCCTCGATAAGGAGCTGAAGGAGATCGACGAGACCACTGATACTCCATAGGAGATCGCTGACTTCCGGACTCATGAAAGAGATGCCACCAAAGTGGCATGCATCATGATGGCCACCATGACAGCAGAACTCCAAAACTCCTATGAGGACTTCTACCCTTTTGAAATGCACCAAGATATGATGGAAAGATACCATCAGAGTGCTCGTCAAGAGCGGTATGAAATAATTTGCTCCATGATAACAACCAGGATGAAGGACGGAGACTCCGTCACAAGCCACATGCAGAAAATGCAAAGGTATGTGGATCATTTGCTGAAGCTTAATGTGAACTTCCCTGAGGAGCTTCCAATAGATATCATTTTGCACTCCTTACCTTTGTGTTATGATCAATTCCGCATGACATACCACATGAATAAGGAAGAAGTCACACTTAGCAAACTTCAGGGACTCATAAAGACCGCAGAAACAGGTCTTAAAGGTAAGTCGGTTGTTAACACTCCGACTACTACTCCAAACTCCGCCCCTGTCATGGCAATCGGGAAAAATAGAGGAAAGAAGATGAAGAGGTCTTAGAAGGGTACCGAGGCTAGGACCCTTGACGACTCTTCTTCAAGTGGAACCAAGAAAGGTTTCGTCACTCCTTCTTCTAACCCAAAAGAAGCTGAGTGCTTCTATTGCCATGAAAAGTCGCACTGGAAGCGGAACTGCCCAAAGTACCAGCAAGATGTGAAGGATGGGAAAGTTAAACCTAACCATGCAGGTATTTACACTATCTTATCTAATAACTCACCCTATTCTAACTCTTGGGTCCTTGATACCGGTTGCGGTATTCATATATGTTCTGATTTGCAGGGACTAAGAAGAAGTGAGAATGTGGAGCATGGAAGAATAAACTTAATCATGGGGAATAGGAAATCTTTACTTGTCACCAAGATTGGAGTTTATACTTTATCGCTAAGTAGTGGGTTTAGTTTAGATTTGAATAAATGTTGTTACTCGCCAGAAATGACAAGAAATATTATTTCCTTTCATGCATTGTATAAACAAGTTTTTACCTTTTCGTTTGACAATGAAGTTAGTTCGATTAATGCTTTCTTTAATAATGTTCTTTATTTTAAAGCATTACCTTGTGATGGTGTGTATGAAACTGTATCTGTTGTAGATAACTTAGGAAATAATGTATTGTGTATTGATTCTGTTAATGATAATAACTTGGATAAAGCATCATTATGGCATTGTCGTCTTGGACATATAAGAAAGAAACGCATAGGCCAATTCCAAAAGGATGGAGTCTTGGAATCATTTGACCTAAAGTTAGATGATAGTTGCGAATCATGCTTACTTAGAAAAATGACAAAGTCTCCCTTCACTGGTACTTGTGAGAAGGGTGAAGGTTTGTTGGATCTCGTACACACGGATGTGTGTGGACCCTTCAAACATGCCACAAGGGATGCTAATCGTTATTATTTGACTTTTATTGATGATTACAGTAGATATGGATATGTCTACTTAATCAAGCATAAGTTAGAGACTTTTGAAAGGTTTAAAGAGTTTAAACAGGAAGTCGAGAATCAATTGGGAAGGAACATTAAGATGCTTTGATCCGATTAAGGTAGTGAGTATCTTAGTTCAGAGTTCCTCGACTATCTTAGGGAATGTGGGATTGTCTCAGAATTGACACCTCCCAGGACACCGCAGTTGAATGGTGTGGCTGAGAGGCGTAATCGAACCTTGTTGGATATTGTTCATTCCATGATGAGTTCAGCTTCGCTACCAATCTCATTTTGGGGGTATGCCTTAGAGACTGTCGCCCATATCCTTAATCTAGTCCCTACAAAGAAAGTTGCCAAAACTCCTCATGAGATGTGGACTGGTAAAGTACCCAAACTAGACCACATCAAGATTTGGGGTTGTGAGGCTTTCGTGAGACGCGAGACTCGTGATAATCTCGAAACTCAAAGTGAGAGGTGTATTTTCATCGGCTACCCGCAGAAATCATTTGGTTATCTCTTCTATAGACCTAGTGACAATGTGGTCTTTGTAGCTAGGAGGGCTATCTTGAGAGAGAGAAAGAGAGAGAGAGAGAGAGAGAGATAGAGAGAGAGAGAGAGTTCATAAGCCAAGGAAACAGTGAGAGGTAAATTGACCTTGAAGAAATTCAAGAGTCAAGTGGAGAAGGAACTTCAAACCCTAGCACTCAACTTGAGGAGGAAACTCCTGTTGAGCCAATTGACAAGTCTGTACCTCTGAGGCGTTCCACGAGAGTTAGGAATGCACTTGAGCATTACTATGGATTCCATATTACCGCGGAAGGTGATACACTTATCAGTGATGAGACACTGATAGGTCTGGATGAACCTATCGGTTACGCGGAAGCCATGGAAGGCCCGGAGTCAGCCAAGTGGAAAGAGGCAATGGACAGCGAGATACAGTCTATGTATGACAATCAAGTTTGGAACTTGGTTGAGAATGTACCAGGTCGTAAGACTGTAGGGTGCAAATGGATCTTCAAGAAGAAGACCGACATGGATGGTAATGTACACACCTATAAGGTACGACTGGTTGCAAAGGGTTTCTCTCAAACTTCGGAGTTGATTATGATGAGACCTTTTCTCCAGTAGCCAAGATTAAGTCTATTAGGGTTATTTTATCCATATCTGCATTTCATGACTACGAAATATGGAAAATGGATGTCAAAACCGCTTTCCTTAATGGAAAGTTGGCTGAGGATGCTTACATGAGTCAGCCAAAGGGTTTTGTTAATATAGAGTACCGTAATAGAGTGTGTAAGATTGAGAAATCCATTTATGGATTAAAGCAAGCACCTTGCAGATGGAATATTTTCTTTGATGAGAAAGTCAAAGAGTTTGGCTTTTCTAGGAGTGAAGATGAATCTTGTGTATATGTCAAGGCTAGTGGGAGTATAGTTAGTTTTTTTTTGGTATTGTATGTGGATGACATACTACTCATAGGAAATGACATCCCAACTCTACAGGAAGTTAAGTCCTGGCTTGGGAAGTGTTTCTCTATGAAGGACCTAGGGGAAGCTACCTATATTCTAGGGATAAGGATCTTGTGAGACCGGAGTAAAAGACTAATTGGACTTAGTCAGAGTACCTACTTGGATAAGGTGCTGAAGAGGTTTAGCATGCAGGAATCCAAGAAAGGAGAGTTACCCATCCAGAGTAACGCTAGATTGAGTAAGAAACAAAGCCCGAGTACTGAGGCTGAGATAGCATAAATGAGTCGAGTACCTTATGCTTCGGCTGTAGGATCAATCATGTATGCTATGACGTGTACTCTACCTGATGTAGCCTTTGCTTTAAGAATGGTTAGCAGGTATCAGGGGAACCCTGGCAAGGCACACTGGACTGCGGTAAAGAATATCCTCAAGTACCTACGGAGGACTAAGGACTGGGTTCTTACCCTCGGTGGGAGTGATGACTTGAGAGTTGTAGGGTATAGTGATGCTAGCTTTCAGACTGATAGAGATAATTTCCGCTCTCAGTCAGGCTGGGTCTTTACCTTAAACAAAGGAGCAATTTCTTGGAAGAGTTCCAAGCAAGAAACAGTGGCTAATTCAACTTGCAAATCAGAGTATAGAGCAGCAAGCGAGGCAGCAAAGGAGGCGATATGGCTGAAGAACTTCATTGGAGACCTTGGAGTTGTGCCAACTATAAAGGAGTCAATGGAAATTTTTTGTGATAGTGAAAGTGTAGTTGCCTTATCCAAGGAACCAAGGGATCACGGGAGATCTAGACACATCGACAGAAAATACCATTTTATCAGACATCGAATAGAAGAATGACTCCTCGTGGCAAAGAGGGTATCATCAGATGAGAACCCAGCAGATCCCCTCATAAAGGGACTGACTCGGGTTAAGCATCTCCAACATGTTTGGAGCATAGGGCTGAAGGATGATATTAGTTTTAGTAGTTAGATAACTTTTGAAATTTGTAAAGTGTAATTGACATTTGATGATGAATAAAAGGTGTGTTCATTTATGAGTAAAGTGTTGCTATCTCTTGTCAATCGTTTACTATATTTCTTTTGCATGTTTTGACTTCCAGAATAATTTTGTTTGGTATATCATATTATTCGAATCTCCACAGTCGGTCATATGTTGGAAGTAGGTATGAATCAATACTGTCATGAGATGGTTGCAAAGGTCTAAGCTGTTGGACATACCTACAACAATCATGAGTGCTCATAAGTTCTGAGCATTGGACTCAACCCACGCTCATTGGAATCACTTCATGGAATTTATCTCGAGTGATTGTGAGACGGTAATATCATATAAGTCTTCAAACCTAGAGATATGATTTGTTACCTATGAGTTGGTTATGCATTGATTGTATGAAAACGCATTGGTAACTCAATGTTATAAGACATGCTTTTGTGTATAATTCAATAAGTAGTAGAGCAAACATATGAGTCGAAGTTTATCTGTTCCTTCTTGGATTAGAAGCTGATATCTGGGCCCCTTGATGATTTTGTTTTGACCTATGTACCGGGCCCGGTCAGAACTAAGTTGATGTGTTCAATTAAGTTCTAAGTCAAATAAATTGGAAATTGGGAAACAAACTGTTGGACAATAAGTAAGACATTGTTCCATGTATTTGTTCGGCTGATATCTAGAACAGAGGATTATATGATCACTTATCTTAAATGGCGTATCATCATCTTCTCAGTTCCGAGAGACCTTGAAAGAGCTATGATTTCTGATCGGTTCCTGAAGTCATACCTGCAGTTATAGTTATTAGACTGTTGGATAAGGTGTCTAAGTCCATAACTATTTCTGGTATGTACTTGACCCGACCTGACCCGACATGGTCCATTTGGGGTGCATGGCATCATGCATTTGGATAGACTAAATGAGAGAAATAACACTTGTGGTTTATTAATATATTATAAGTTCTAATATATTAATAGTATTATTTAATTAGTATTGATCAATAATTAATTTGGAATTAATTAAGTGATCAAAAGATGACTAATTAAATATATGGGTTGATTATGCAAATCATCCATAACTTGTATAGCAGGCTAAAAGGCTCCATGGATTATCAAGTTGGGTTAAACCCATAGGATGCTCCATGGGAGTTACAAACCCATGGGTCATAAAAATGAAGAGTCGTGACACATTAGGGTTTACATGGTGTAACCCTAGATGTGTCACACTATATAAGGAACATGTTATCCACCAAAATCGGTTACATTAAGAACATAAGAGGGCTAGGCCGATTTTACAAGTGTGTCCATTCTCTCAAAAGTCATTCCAAAGGCATTTGGTGTTGTGTGAAGCATTTGAGGCATCACACTTGGGGTGCTAGGCTCTCAAGGTTTTCAATGAATCAAATCAACTACAAGGTATGTAATTCTAGCCATCCTTTTAGGAAAAAGGTTCCCCATGTATGCTAGATAGGATTATGAACCTTGGAAATCATATTTTGCATGTATTTTAGACAAACATAGATCCAAGGTTTATTAGGGTTGCATGTACACTTAGGAAGTGTTAGAATGCTCAAAACCCATCAGAGAGTTCATTTCATCTAAGGTCACGCACAATATTTTAGACCAGACTCATGTGATCTTTGGGACGGTCACAAAAGGGCATCTTGGAGATACTTGATGAGAGGTTGGGTGTATTCCGCACCGAGATGGCGGCCATGCTAGGGGTGTGCATGATGACTTTTAGGGAGTTCTGAGCATGTGGAGCTCCAGACTATCACGGGGCTCAGGACCCCATTGCTAGCAGCAGGTAGTTGGCTGATGTTGCCAACACATTCCATACGAGCTGATGTCCAGAGGGGGACAAGGTCCGACTTGCTTCCTGTCTTATGAAGAACAGGGCACGTGACTGGTGGGAGGAGGTCGGACATGCCATTAGAGATGATGCAGCTTTAGATGCGATGACATGGAGTGACTTTTTGGTCACATTCAGGGTCGAGTTTGCACCTGTGATTGAAGAGTAACAGCTTGCTAGGGAGTTTTAGGACCTCCGACAGACGACTGAGACGATTACGGAGATCACCTCTATGTTCAGGGAGAGGGCCCTTCTTGTTCTATAGTATGTGGCGGATGAGGAAATGAAAAGGCTCGGTATCATAAGATGTTGAAGAGCGATATCAGGTAGTTTGTGAGTCGATCCAGCTACAAGAAGTTGGAGGATATGATTTCCATGGCTAGGGAGAGAGATTGATTTAGAGATGTAGAGAAAGAGGAAACCAAATGCGACATTTGGTGTGGAGGGTTCAGGCAAGAAGCCCAAGGTAGATTCTCGAGGGAAGGGCCGACAGGGTCGAGGCCGTTACAACAAGTGTGGTATAACATCCTGTTTAAATAGAATAATTAAATAATAATTCCGGAACCCCGAGATGTAATTTTATTAATATTTTATATTATTATAATCCAAAACCAAATAATAATTAATGGGGTGTTGGTTTCGGGAAGCCAAATGATAAGATTTGAATCTCCGGGGGTTAAAGTGTAATTTCGGGAATTATTTTGAAACGTATTTTGGAAGTCAGGGTGTGTTTGGTATCATTTGATCTTAATATGAAAGGATTTTGGATGGGTGGGGCAAAAAGGGTAAATTATGTACTTAAGTTGAAAAGATTTCTTATGGAGAGGGACTAAATGGTTAAATATACAAATGTTTGAGGATGGACATGGGTGAACCCGTCACCCCCGTTAGCCTCATATATATTCATCATAACCCACATGCAAACCCTAACCCTAATCCCTTCACACCAGCTGCCACCCTCCCTCCTCCATTCTCCAGCCGTCACCTCCTTCACCCTGCTACTTCAACTCCGGCGCCGTACCACCCTTATGCCACCTTTCACTACTGGAGTTGCCACGATGCTGAAGCTGGAACGCCCATCGTTAACAACCGACGCCGGCGACCACCAGAATTTGTCACTCTTCTCCTTCTCCTTCTTCTCTTCCGCCTTATCTTCTTCTACTTCTAGTTCTTGCCGCTGGACATCGTTTGTAATCGGGGAAAACCACAGAGACCGACATTGTGGTTGTTGGATTAGTGTCTAAGTCCATAACTATAATTGGTTTGTACTTGACCCGAGAGTAGCATGGTCCATTTAGGTTGCATATCATCAGGACAATTTGATAGGATGGACTTTTGATAAGAGGTTATTTATGATTTATTAATATATTATAAGTTCTAATATATTAATATGAAATCATATTATTTAATTAGTATTGATCAAGAATTAATTTTGTGATCAAAAGAGACTAATTAAATATATGGGGATTGATTATGTAAATCATTCATTCTTGTAATGTGGGCTTATGATCCATAGTTCTTTGTGTTGGGCTAAACCCATATGGTGACCCATGGATGATCCATGGAGTTTAAACCCATGGAGCATGAAGAATATGGAAAGTCATGCACATTAGGGTTTACATGGTGTAACCCTAATGTTGCCACACTATATAAGAAACCCCTATCTCATGAAATCGCCCCATGCATGTCTTCTTGGAGAGCCATAGCCGATTTTGAGTATAAGACTTCCTCTCTCAAGTTATCCTTTGTCCTAGATGTGTTGTGATTCCATTTGAGGCATTCATATTGTTGGGTCAAAATATTGTTTATACTTTACTTTTCTGGGCAGTTGTATTTTTGTGTAATATTTATGAATTTAGGGCTATGTTTACGGCTGAGTTTACGGCCGTAAACTCATTTACGGCCCATGTGTGTCCGGCCCATATTCAAGTATAAATAGAGGTGTTAGGGTGAGGAGTAGAAATTGATGAACTAGATGAAAACGAAGTAGTTTACGACCAGAGAGACAAAATTGTGTGTGTGAATCTTTTGTATCTGGATCATAATTCTAATCAATTCATACATAGATTCATCATATTCTTCTTCTTCTTCTTCTCTTCTATTTTATCTGACATCATCCGTTTGATTGGGATTCCGCACCATCAAACGGATCTAACTGATACACAAGCAAATTAGGGACTTACAATTGGTATTAGAGCCAAGTTGTATCAGTCAAAAGGATTTATTGTTTCATCCAAATATCGAATATTTTGTGTTTACGGTCCAAGCTTACGGCTGTAAACACCGAATTCTTGGGCCGTAAACACTATTTTGGGGCATTATTTGATCTTATTTTCAAAATATTTTTGCATTTTTAGATAGATCTCGCAAAAATAAGGGGGGTTTGTTCTTTGTGTTTTTCATAAAAAGGGGTTTTTGATCGAGTTTTGGAGCTTCAAAGTCTAAAAATCGTTGTTTTTCACGTAATCTTGAAGGGTTTTCGGCCGGAGGTTACTGCCGGAAACAGTTCACGGCCGGAGTTTACGGCCGGAAACTGTTCACGGCCGGCGACGGAGTTAGTGTTTACGGCTAGGGTTTCCGGAGTTTGCGGCTCGGCTCGGTAGATCGGCTCGGACGTGGCGGCTCGCAACTTGCGGCTCGGCTTGGTGAATCGCGGCTCGGTAGATCGGCTCGGTGGAAGACGGCTCGGCTCAGTGGCCGGCTAAGCAGCAGCTCGCATCAGTGGTTCAATTAAAAAGAAGACGCGGCATTGGGGGCGCTGGGGATCGAACCGCGACCTCCAAATCCCAAACACAACACCTTACCATCTCAACTAGCAAGCTTGTTGTTTTATTCCTTCGAAATTTAAAACATAAACCGTCTTTTTCGCTTCAAGTTTCGCAATTTTGACACTTTTAACCCCAAAACTCAATTCCTTTTAATTTTAAATTTGTTTTTCATCCAAAATAAAATTAAAAATAATAATAATAAATTGTTTTTATTTTTTCTTTTATTTTGGCTTTTTACTTAAAATTTTAATTTTGACTTTTGAAGTTTGACCTTGACTTTAAACTTTGACTTTTTTGTTTAACTTTTAAAATTTCAAATTTAGCTTTTCGGTGTGACTTTTGAGTTTGATTTTTTAAGATTGACTTAAAAAAATGGCATTTTAAATTTGACGTTTAATTTTTATCTTAGCTTCTAGTTGTGCTTTTTAATTGATTTTAAGGTCTACGAGGGAGTTGAAAACATGAAAGAGAGTCGTCAAGATATCTTAAGACAAAATTTCAACATGTTCGATTATATCCCTGGAGAAATCCTGGAAGCTCAGTTGCAGCGATTTACCACACTTACTACTGAGATGAATATAGCTTGGATCTTCTTGTCTAAATCTGAGATAAACAAAAGGCTATTGAATTCACTTCCAAAATCATGGGATATGAATGTAGCTGTCATCAAGAAGACAAAAGATCTCAATCGTCTTAGTATTGTTGAAGTAATTGAAGAGCTTGACACTTTAAAGAGTTCTGTAAACCTTCCGGTCAATGAAGTGTCATGTTCTCATTCATGTGAAGTTTCATGTTCTCAATCATGTGAAGATATGATTAAATTTCTTTGGGGTCAAATTGATTTATTTAAAAGAGAAGTTGAGGACCTGAGATATGAAGGATATCAACTTAGGAAAGGACAGAAAGGCTGAATTGGAAGCAAAAACCAAGGACTTTAGGAAACTTCAGGAAGACTACAGTAAAAAATGTGAAAACTATGATTATGTAGTCAAACAAAATGTTGAGCTAGTGGCTGAATTTGAATCTTTGAAAGGAAAGTTTAAAACCGCCAAACTTGATGTTAGAAAATATGATTTCTCAAGTGAGGTGGTTGCAAATATGATAGACCAAAGCATGCAGTTTAAAAGGAATCAAAACAAGGGTCTAGGGTATGATAGTGTACCTCATCCTTATAATCATAACTACACATCCATCCCTATAACAAAGAAAGAAATTGACAGCGAGGCACATCTTCAATATGGAAAACGAGCTGGATTTGTGTCAGGAGGTGTTATTAATATTGAAGATACTAATGTTGCTACTTCTTGTGCAGGCAAAGTCACAGAGGATGAGAACAAGGAGAGTTCTTATGAACAAACAAACGACCCCTTGAACTCTGAATCTGTTACTTCTAATCAACCTACCGTTGGTAAATACAGGCCACCATTTCAAGCTAGACAGAGTGCCTGTTGCAATTGTGCGTGTAGGAAAAGTAGGAGACAAGGCAAGGATACGCCACCAGGGGCAGGAAGAAATAATTTCCCAGTCAAGAAAAGGACTTGTTTTCACTGTGGAACACCTGGACACATTGCCAGAAACTGTCCTAATCGCGCACACGTTCCCTACTATGCACAAAGGTGGCAGAACGTGTCAAGAGGGAGACACTCCAAAAGATACCCCTCGAGATCACGATCAGACATTGACGACTGGAATGCCAAAAAGGCCAAGAATTCAACTCCCAAGGCCAAGCATCCAACCCACGAGGCAAAGAATTTGAATCCCAAGGGCAAGAAGGGAATGCTGGCCAAGAAGCCCAATCCAAGAGATGCTCCTGTGAAGCCAAGACCAGTTAGGTCAAAGTTATCTCGGCAGCCGGCTTCAAGTTCCGAATCAAGTGCCGAGGCACCCATCGGATCCAACAAGAAATGGGTTAAACCCGAATATAGATGGGTACCAAAGGTGAAAACTCCCAAATCTTCTAACGATTCTAATATTTCTTCATCTTCTGTTTATGATAAGCAGGATATGTCGTGGGAGAGAGTACCCTGCATTGATGACAAAGGTCGACCCAGTTTCAAAATGGACTGGGTTCCAAAGACCAACTGATCCCGCTCTGTGTCGGAGCAGCTATGGAGGCATATCATCAGACTTCGGTTTGTTGGTAGTAGCTGTTCCAGGCACATGATAGGAGGCATCTCTCAACTGTACAACACTCAGAACATTGTTTGGGAGAATGTGTTCTTTGTGGGAAAGGAAGAGATCACAAACGGGGTTAGTGCTTAATGACATGAAGAATTTTTGAATCTGTTCTAAGATTATACGTGTTGTTCTCAGACCTTCTGAATGCAGATTCAATCGGTGAATTACGGTTTGCGTTTTCTTCTCTATACTCCTGAGTTTTTCTTAAGTTGATTCGCTTTAAAGACTAATTTTTGTTTTAGGATAGTTTAAATTTGCGCATTTACTTTCGTTTCTCTCCCATGCACAAATTTAGGGGGAGAAATAAAAACAAAACAAAAAATTAGAAAATTTTCAAAAATTCAAAAACATTAGAAAATCGGAAAATAAAAAAAATTATGGTGTTAATGGAATGTGTTTGAGGGAGATGTTTTGGGAAGTGATATTATCTAGTGATAACAGGCAAACTGAGTCTGCGTAACGTACCCAAAGTTGAAGGGTCTATGCTCTGGTTTGATGCGTCGGTAGGCACGAAAAATTTTAAATGGACATGACTAGGGAGAGTTGAACTTAGGAAATTTATAGACTTGACAAATCTTGACCTAGTTAGATCCATTCAGCCTGACAATACGACGCTCGGATAGGTTGAGCAGGGAGATATATATGGGAATCTACTCGTCACATTAAATGACCCTGTACTTGGAACCATGGTTTAACTTTTCCTCGATGTGCGGATTCTGTCCTTAATTCCGGTTGGATGGGGCGACTGGTAAATTCCGATAAATTAGGTCTGTAGAATATCATTTTCTTTCTTTCCGTCTGTTAGTCATATGTTGTCTCCTTTGCGTGACTTCCAATCCGACCTGGTACACAACATATGCAACTCTATTTCTCTGCAGGCTATATATATATATATATATGTGTGTGTGTGTGTGTGTGTGTGTGAAATACTTCTTATCTGTTAGCCATATGTTGTCTCCTTTGCGCGACTTCTAATCCGACCTGGTACACAGCATATGCAACCTTCTTCTTCTCAACCCCTCTGAAGTAGTTAGCAATAGAATTCTGAATCTCTTCTCTCTCTGAATGGTTGTCTGCTCACCCGGTGTAAGGAGTACTCTGGAAGCGGGAAACACGTTCTAGTACACTTAAAATTGAACTCATATAGATTGTCTATAGATCTCGCTGCTCAATTTAGGTGGACAACAATATTCCTGGTCGTCGTCAGATGAATGGTCCTTAAGATATAATATCTAAGAAATTAGGATAAGATAAAATTTTTTTAGGAACTTAAGTTTACCTGTCTTGTAACAAATAGTATGTCTTAAATTTGTCACAATTTTTCGTGTTTAAGTGGACAACAATACTGACAATCGACTAAACAAAGATGTGAATATGAAAGGTACCGACAAGCGGATAAAGGCTGTCTAAAAACATTGATCCCAAATCACTCTTAAAGTTAGATATCATTTTTATTTTTGTTAAATTTGTCATAGTTTCTTCTAATTTAAATATTAGGGGAGAATTAAAAATTAAAAATAATGAAAATAAAATAAAAAAATCAGAAAAATTCAAAAATCAAAGAAAAATCAGAAAAACTAAAAATCAAAAAATAGTGTTATTTCTGTTTTATTTCTTGTTCAGAAAACTCAAAAATCCAAAAAAAAAAATATTTTTGCTTTTGTTTTAATTTGTTTGCTAAGTTTTCTTTTAGTTTTGTTTTGTCTTGAAAAGTGATTTCAGGTATAGATAAGACTCATGAAGTTTGTGTTGAAGATTTCTGAGCCAAAGGCTTCGTCCGTGAGCATCAAAGAATTCTCATTCGAATGAGCAAGAAATGAAGATTATTCTTTCGACATTCAATCCTTCAACCCCAGAAGCAAGGTGAAGTTGCAATTGAAGATTATGTGACAGATTACATTGAAGTCTCCTCAATCAGTTTGCTGCTATTGTTGTACCTGTTGAAGTGATCCAGAAGATTTGTTCTGTCTGATGTTCTCTCTGAAGATTCTCGCTATCTTTCAAGAATCAGTACGTCAAGCCTCCTCACCCAACGTGCGTTCAATGCCAAATTCTGAAGAAAAGCCCAACTGCTCAAGATGAAGTCATTCATTGAAGATTCATATGTTCATCCTGATGTTGTGAAGAAATTGAAGATAAATGCTGAAGCCAAGCTCTCATTGAAGATTATCAAGAAAGCCAACTACTTTTTAGGGGGAGCTTGTTGGGTCAATTAAGAAAAGAAAGCTATAAACCAAGGGGGAAATTGTTGGGTCAAAATATGGTTTATACTTTACTTTTCTGGGCAGTTGTATTTTTGTGTAATATTTATGAATTTAGGGCCATGTTTACGGCTGAGTTTACGGCCGTAAACACCTTACGGCCGTAAAATCATTTACGACCCATGTGTGTCCGACCCATATTCAAGTATAAATAGAGGTGTTAGGGTGAGGAGTAGAGATTGATGAACTAGATGAAAACGAAGTAGTTTATGGCCAGAGAGAGAAATTGTGTGTGTGAATCTTTTGTATCCGGATCATAATTCTAATCAATTCATACATAGATTCATCATATTCTTCTTCTTCTTCTCTTCTATTTTATCTGACATCATCCGTTTGATTGGGATTCCGCACCATCAAACGGATCTGACTGATACACAGGAAAATTAGGGACTTACACATATTATTGGTGCTAAGCTGTTAAAGGTTCAAGGCTTCCAACTACACTAAAAGGTATGCCATCTAACTTGTATTTCATGTTGTTTATGCTTCATTGTATGCTAGTTAGGATGATGCTTTGGAATATTGAATGTATGCATGTATAATAGAGAAAACATAGATCCATAGCATCTAGGGTTGCATGTACACCATAGGAGTGTTAGAATGCTCAAAACCATTCAGTGGTATCAGAGCCTAGGGTTGTTTTCAATTATACTTGATGCTACTTGTTGTTTAAGCTTAAAAATCGATTTTCTGCTGTTCTGGACAGCGGACTCGCCAAGTCCAAGCACAATTCTGACCAACTCGTCGAGTTTGTCCTTCTACTCGACGAGTTGATGCTCCAGAATGCAGATTTTCAGTTTTTTTTGGCTAGAATTGGACTAGGATCATTACCCTAAGCTGTTTTTGAAGTTAAAAACTTGTTTTTGATGTGGCAAAGATCATGCTTATCCAATTTATAAGATAAGTGTCAAAGTTTCATGTTTTGTATTAGTTTATATGATTATGCTAATTACATGAAATTTGTTTGATATGAATTATCTTGTTCATATGAGTTTAATCTAGATCATGGACATTATTTGACATGCTTGTTTGTTTATTTGATGATCTTTATGTCCTTTAGTGTACTTCATAACTTGTCCTCAAGTTATGGAAAATGAAAAGTTTTTCTTTTAAAAGACTTCTTTAAACTCATATGTTATGGTCTTAAAGACTTTTTTCCATAAATGTTTTTATGAACTCCATAACTTGTCCCCAAGTTATGGATTTCCAAGAGTTTTTTCATTAAAACATATATTAAACTCATATGTTGTGGATTCCAAAGGTTTTGTGAATAGTTCAAAACTTGCCCTCAAGTTTTGGAATTTGTAAATGTATAGTCTTTTTTTGACACGTTTAGTTCCAAACCCTAGAATTTTAAGAGTTTAAAATCCAATCCTTATACTATTATAATGTTATAGGTTTAATATTTATATATATATATATATATATATATATATATATGTATAAGAGTAAAGTTGGTCTTACCGTTAGTAGGCCTCATTCACGAAGCCGATCTATAAGGGGTGTATAAGGTTACTGCCTATATAATGGCAGTTTAATGGGTGTCCATTCTCATCCACGTGTTCGTTGACTGGTGGAGGGTCGTTAGCCGAACGGGTAGGATCGGACTGTAATTCTCCATTCATTAAAAGTATAATGATAAATATAAAGTAACTAAACACTTATAAATTTCCAAATCTTAGTTACTTAGGAAAATGTGAATATGGTGCTAACCCATGAAATTGCACTTTGCACCTTGTTAAGTTGTTAGTGGACAGTGTGTGGTTAACCGGCACACTAATCTGGGACTGACAGTGTGTGGTTAACCGGCACATTGATTAGGTGTGTGACATCCCCAAAATCTCGGCCATAAAAGATCGATTTCATTTATGCATTTTAAAATAATTTCAGAGTAAATCCTTTTGATTTAAAAGAGTTGCGGAATTTGTTCCCAAAACAAAATATGATAAAATAATATTTATCAAAGCATTTCATCAAGAGATGCATTTTATATAATCAAAACTCGGGATGTCATGTTCCGATACAGACCATAAAGCATAAATGATAACATTACAAGTCATTCAACAAATATATACATATACAGACTTGTAAACAAAACAACTCGATGATTCATCCATCTTATGCCCTTGAGTCACTTCTTGTAATACAAATAAAACTGAGTGGGTCAGGCTTGGGAGCCTGGTGAGCATATAGGGTTTTCAACCCACAATAAATAAATTATATTTAATTTCACCAACCAATAATAACCCGATTACCCATTCCCGTTATCCTCACTTTACGTCCCTAAAACAACATCTATCTCAAGGGACCTAATATAGGATTTTCATCGGGACGGACATTACTGCTAAGGGGTTTCCTCAAAAATAGATGTCCTAAAGGCAACCATGAGGGGGATATAGTACACCGGTGAACACATCGTTCACAACACCTACAGGTTATGAACCTGCTAGTGTTCCACATGACTATCTAGAAAGAGTCCGTGGTCGTTATCCATACTCCGTTGAATAACTAGATCAACAACAACAACATCGAGGCCTCTCATCTGTTTATTACACACCAACTATCTACCCAACATATTAGTAGATAAAAATATATATTTTTATACATAGTTTAAAACCTGTATAGCATTTTCATTCAATACATATTCCACATAACAGATGAGGCACACCCACATAACACGTATTTCATAGAAAATAAATTAGATCTATGAGGCAGAAGAGAGTGAATATACATTCACACACATAACAACAAAATTATACACATAACACGTATTTCGTATAAAATACTTCATAATTATGCGTTAGAAGAAAGTAACTACACACTCACTTGATCAGAAATGATCGAACAGCACTACGACTTGCAAAAGTAGTATTCTTCGGTAGATCTAGAAGATCTTCACAAAAAACGGGCTCCTCGCGGGCAGAGCTTCGGCTCGGGAATCGCACTTCTCGGGATCTTCGGGTCTTCGGAACTTGCTTCGAGGCTCGGGATTGATACTAGGGCTTCGGGATACTTCTGGCACGCAAAACGATGCAAATGGAGTCGGCTGCCCTCGCAACCCTTTTATAGGAGGCTGAGGCCTCACCGTACGCTGGGCGTACAGCTTTACGCGAGGCGTACGCCTCGGTTCGTCATTGCATGCGTCATCGGATCACTCGAGTCTGAGGCGGTGCATGCATCGGGGTACGCTGGGCGTACTCAACTACGATGGGCGTAGTTCGGATCGGATCGATGACTCCCCCCTTCCTTCGGATAATATCGGAATTTAATAATTAAATTTTAATTTTAATTATTTAATAAACTTCGAAAATTCATATCTTCTTCATACGAAATTCGTTTTCGACGTTCTTTATATCCACGCGTAGGTGAGACTACGCTCTACAACTTTCCTTTAGACTCCGTCGGCTAATTTTGACTTTATTTTTTATTATTTATTTTTAGTAGGCCGGGACAGGAAAACTTCGTTATAAATTCATAACTTCTTTATCCGATGTCCGTTCTCGCCTATCTTTTTATCGCTTCGCTACTACTAACGAGATCTTCGATTCTCGTTTAGATTGTTTCGGCTAAAAACCGTTTGATCTCAAATCGAGTATTCGGGTTGCATACTGCTAAGTCGAAACTTTAGAAAATCATAACTTCCTCATATGAAGTCAGATTTGGGCATTCTATATATATATTCAGAAACCTCGTTTCGGCCACTACAACTTTATCCATAGATATTGAATTTATCTAATATTTCATTTTGACGCTTATTTTTATTATTATTTAATCAAATCACATAATTAAGCAATTAAGCACAAAACACATAATACTCAAATAATACACTTCTATTATTTCAAAATAGGTTACAAAGGTTAACCTAGACAATTATATCAACATTAATGACAAGCCCAGAAACACAGGCGTTACAAGGTGATTGTAACATTGAGTGTACCATGCTAAATTTTCATGGTTATTCACACCTTGTTTGTGATCATCGTCATCCCAGTCACAAAATTGAAGGGTACAATCGAGATTTAAACATATCATTGAATTGTTCAATGAATCTTAAAGGATCTAGGAGTTTCAATTCACTTAAAACCTAAAATTCTTTTTCGTTTTTCATGGTGGAAATTGGTAAATCGTCATTTACCTACCTTCAAGTATTTTGCAGTTTGGATTACAACATCCCTGTTCCGAATTGTAAAATATTGTGTTGTGTCCTAGACTTAATATTTCATTTGGGTGTTATATTAAGGACTAAATCAACTAACTTGAATTTGTCCCTTGTAGATGTATGCCTCAGACAACTATGGTCTTCCCAAATCTTCTAGAACAAGCTTCATTCCGAAGATGATGTTCCACGATTGGATCGTGGAAGTAAAAATCATACTTCACTTCCTCCACCTCCTCCAATTATTCTTCCTGAACCACAAGCTCAAAGACTTGAAAAGTTCAGTATCAATAAATCCCTATTGAATAGTAAACACAAAGATGGAAGGCATGTATGTACTCATGTCTTGGACATGAAGCTGCATATTGATAGGTTAAGGATGTTGGGTGTCGTCTTCCCAAGGAAGTTGGCTATTGACTAGGTTCTTCAGTCACTTCTTGAGTCATATAGTGAGTTCGTTAAAGACTACTATGTGACAAATCACGACATGAAACTAATTGATCGCACCTATTTTCTAATTGCTGCTGAATCAGCAATGATTTGGCGCAATGGTCAAGAAAATATGACTGGAAGATCAACATCCCAAGCTGAAATGGAAATCCCAAAAAAGATTAGTTCTCCTAAAGGAAAGGAATTGGCCATGGTCAAAAGTTTTGATCATAAAAGAGAGGCCAATTTTGAGACTGTTCCATGTGAGCCTGTGTGTTTCTACTACCAAGGAAAGGGACATTGGAAGCGAAGCTGTCCTGACTACCTGAGAAGTTTAATCAGATTTTATGGTTCTGCTTTAGGCAAGTCTAGTGTCTAACTCTATTAAGTTCCTAATTGTTGATTCTTGATACATAATGTGACAAGGTTGCATTTTGTTGTTTTGTAGGATCAAAGAAAGGGAAGGAAGCTTAAAAGTAAGAGTATGTTGAATCTAACCACGAAGATGGATTTCAATCGCATGGTTCGAACATCGGAATTTTGAGCTACTGCTTAGGAGTTATGATAGATTGCTTAGAAACTTGTAATAACATAGTTTTCATTTGAAATTGCATTGTAAGGAAAAGTTTTTTCCGCACTTTATATAGAAATAATTTTTTTTTTGTTTTACTTTATTATATCTCCTTGCAATGACATTTTTGAAAATTGATGTTTATATGTTTCTAATTTTAGCAATATGGATTTGATTCTTTCAATTGTGGTAGTGTCAAAATTTACCAAATAAGGAAAGAATCTCATCACCCAAGTTTCAATTGGATAGAATCTTGGAATCATGCAAGTTGTATTGTATGATGAATGAGAATTTTCATCATTGGAAAATTAAGACTAATTCCTTGATCACATGTATATGTGAGTCAAGTGAAGGACTAAAGGATCGAATACACATTCTTGTGCACTGGTCAAGTCCACCACAAGGAATAAAAATACTATTCGTCATGAGTTACTAAAGTTCAGTAAATATAGTTATGCTTACAAGTTTAAGCATAATTCTGAAACATTGGAAAAGTTTCAATGTATAGCAGAACGAATGAGTAGAATCAACTTAGGCAAAAGGATAAAAGTTTCTCCAATCTGAAAAGATGGGAGAGTACTTTAGTATCGTGTTTTATGATCATCTTAATGATTATGAAAACCCATATCACAATTGATCCTCTAAGGTCATCTTGGTGCATTTCTATGGCTAAGAAAAGGAACCATGAATTGCTGGAATGGTTAAATCAAAAAGGTGAATCATACTTCGTTCCAAAACAAGTCTTAGAGTCATACTCCAAGATTGAGCCTTGAGTGACATAGTTGTAAGAAAGGTTTATAACACTTATCAAATGTAGAGTAAAATGTTTTCTTACTCTTGTACATTTGAAATTGGTAAGTTGTGATCCAAATATGACCAATTGTGTGAAGTGTTTGTCTTGATAAGAATCCACATTAACTCTTGAATATTTGTTTGTCAAGGAATGGTTCTTGACAAAAGAGTCTTGTATGTCAAGAGGACAGTGGGAGTCTTAAAGATCTTGACAAGTTTCAAGAACTAATCAAGAATAAAAACCTATTGTTTATCACTAGCACACGAATTGAGGTTTGTAACCTATCGTGTTGACATACTCTTACTTTTGTGCTGATTCTAGTCAAAGTTGACTATGCATGTAGACCTGGAAATTCATGTATTCGTGTCAGGAAAACGTGTCAGCTACAAATTTGACAAGATACAATTACACGATGAGAAATAAGCTTTATCTCAATTTTTAAGATGTATTCGTGTCGTGTATTCGTGTCGTGTCGTGTCTCTCACAGATTCGTGTATTCGTGTCTGAAATTGCCAAGTCTATATGCATGTGAGTTCTATGACTTCTCATTTGTTTGCATAAGGCAAAGCACTTGGATCAATGAAAGTTTCATTGATCACTCAAGATAAACTGCTTAACAACTTGGAATACATGGTAGGCCCTTGTGCTACCAAGTGGCAATAAATTATATATATATATATATATATATATATATATATATATATATATATTAAATTTCTCCATCTTTAGCGGAAGTAACTTTGCTAAGGATTTGGCAAAAATGTCATTCCTTTATATATACATGTCTACTTTTGGCTTTCTTTTTCCGTCTTTGTTTTTTGGGCGGTTTCTATCGTTTGATCAAACGGATTGCTTTGTTCTTTATTACACCACCAGTTCCTTCCACCGCTTTTAGTTTGTTCCTCATGCTTCCCCCACCGCCTGTCTTATCAGATATCTTCTCCACCGCCTACACATAAGTCTTCGATCGTACCTCCGACCTCTGTGGCCTTCTTTCTAACCGTACCTTCGACCACTTCTCTACCGACTTATACTCTAGGATGTTTAACAATCGACCCCCGTCTCTTCTTCCTCAAATATCATCATTGATTTCATCGACTTCTCCAACCCTAGAGCATTACCTCTCACCGGTTCAGGAGTTCCGTCCACCTCAGAGAAGAAGACGGTCGTCTCGGCTACCACCACGTGATCAACTTCACACCTGCTTTATGATGGGTTTTTGTCATAATACATCCTATGTGCTCATACAAACCCTAATGCTCGGATCTAGGTTTCTCTATTGTACATGCTTTGAATCCAAGACTATAAACCCTAATTCTAGCACATGGAAATCAATATTAACATATAATTAGGTTTAAGAACATACCTTGATTGTTATATAGCAATAACAATCCAATTCCTCCTTGAATTGACCTTGGAAAGCTGAGAGTCACAAGTGTCACTCCTCTAATGGCTTACAAACACCATAAGCAAGTGGAGAAGGTATAAAGAGAGAGGAGGGAGGTAGGAATTCGTCCTTAGGACCTCTTGGGAAGGGTTGCACGAATTCCTAAGCCCTAGGGGGTTTATATAGGTGTAAAGATTAAGGTTTTAGTCCTTATCCTTATCTAGTTGCTTGTCCACCAAACAACCATAAGATAAGTCCTAGAAACCCTTATCCTAGTCGAATTCTAAGGGATTTACACCTCAAATTCGTTCACCATATATATAAGATAATCCTTACCTTATTTTGTAACTATCACATAATTACAATTCAGCCCCTCTAGTTTAATTAATTACACTTGATCACAAAATTAATTCTTAATTAATTATTGACCAATATTAATTAAACAAATATGATTTCTCCTTTAATATATTATTCTTATAACATATTAATAAATCATAATAACCTCTCTCTCTTTATTTATTTCTCCAATCAAGTTGCTTTGGTGAAGGCAACCCAAAAGGACCATGCACCATCGGGTCAAGTACATACCAAAATAGTTATGGACTTAGACACTAATCCAACAGTCTCCCACTTGGATAAGTCTAATAACTATTCTGCGTATGACTTCGGATCCCGATCTGCAATCGTAGCTTTCCAAAGCCGCTGTCAACTCTGATCATATCAAATACGCGTGTCCTTAGATAAGGGATCATATATTCTTCCATTCTAGATATCATATGAGATATGATTTCAAATCATTCTCTTTGTACTATATCTCGATTTCCGATTTATGACGACTGACTAATTGAACAAATCAAATTAGCCCTAGCCCGGCCGAGCATTTACGTTTGTCATCACTAAACCATCGAGGGGCCCAAAGATATCGCTTTTATCCTACTTTGAATAAAACGAACGAATAAACTTTGATACAATGCTCGCTTGCACTCACGCACCGAATCACACACAACAATATGTTTTATAACACCAAGTTACTAGTGCGTTTACATATTATCAATGTGCAACCGATTCGCAAGATACAACTCACACGTCTCGGTTTCAAGAATATAAGATGTTATCGTCTCACCAATCACTCGTGATACAATTTCATGGAGTGATCCAAGTGAGCGTGGGTTTGATCCAATGCTCAAATCATATTCATAAGCACTCATGAACGTTGCAGCAAACATTTGCTTATGTCTAATACCTTATAGACAATCCACACACCAATTCATGACAGTCCTCATTCATATCTACTTCCAACATATGAACGACTGTGGTCCGTTTGAATAATTCGATTATTCTTAATAAACTCAATTATTCTGGAAGTCAAAACATGCAAAGGTGAAACACAAGAATAATACTAATCCCATATGGCCTTAAACCTTTGAGTATAAATAAAACGCCTTTTATTTATCACCATATTGATTACTCATTATTTGTCGTTTCGGGTAATCAACTTCTTACTTGAATTCCAACACTTGTACCATGCTCCTAGCATGCACACAATGTTTACCTATGGTTCTTACTTTGTGAAATAGATCACATTGAACACATTTCCAATCCTTCTCATTTCACAACTCCAAATCCGTTTTTCATAAGTTAAAGAATATCAAATTCTTGTTACTTATAGAATATGTTAGATTCTAACATTCTATGCAACTATCCTTTCGTAATGTCACTGCACCAAAGTCACAAAGACCATTGCCAATGATATTACAAAGTCTTCTATCGAAGATTGTTACAAGAAAATTCCTTAGATATGATGTCTCTCACTCAAAGTACATTCCTTTGAACATCCTTTTGCATAAAGGTTTCTAATCTAGTCATAGATTTTTCAATATTTACTTCTTAATATGAAACACGCTTCCATATTTTCCTCATGACAACTCATTCTTAATAGAATCTTTTCTATTTGTAATGACGTCGATATGATCCATCCAGTATGGAAACATTTCCATAATTTCCAATACTATACTTCCAACTACTCACAAGCAACCAATCCTTGTCGAACTTTGGATTGTCCTTTGATAGTTGTTTAATTATCTTAGTCAAAACCAATTCTTGTCCCTTTTTCCCTCTAAATGTGCTAGAAATTTGGAAAAAATTTAGAATGGTCAAACATTAAAGCATTTGCAATCGATCCTTTACCCGAAGCGTATGGGACACGACGCATAATGTTTTATTTGCTATGTTCTCAAAATTCGAATTGTGAAGAGGGATGCCGTAATCATAATCGAAATTTTAAAAACACACTTTGTACCTTTG
Organism: Lactuca serriola; assembly: GCF_051521515.1. Classification (NCBI taxonomy): domain Eukaryota; kingdom Viridiplantae; phylum Streptophyta; class Magnoliopsida; order Asterales; family Asteraceae; genus Lactuca; species Lactuca serriola. The sequence goes on along the minus strand of NC_136415.1, from coordinate 17,642,488 downwards.
ACTAAATTTTATTAACATTTCTCAACCTAAACCTTTAGATTTGAAATGAAGCATAATATTCTCTCCCTTAATTATAGCAAAACAACTCTTCAACTATTGCGACTATGCAAAGTATGACTCATGTTTTCTATAATTAATATTGCTAACCTTGCAATACTTTCCTTAATAATCATACAATCATAACATTTATGCTCCCACTATCATGATGATTATTATAAAACATAACACTTATGCTCCCACTAGCTTCGACATGTATAAACATCTTAACTTTCAGAAAACAATACTTATTGAATTTCTTAAGTTCATGTTTTTAATACTTAGTGCTTTGATAATCTTTTATCAAGATTTCTTGAACTTATACACATTTGCCTTCGATATTTCATATTTGTGTCTAAACAATTAAGACTAATTGCCAAACCTCACAATTCAAATTATGGAAAGGGATACCGTAACCATAATCGAATTCGAGAATGCAATTTTACAATCACTATCTTCTTAAAATCTCTCTTAGTGAAAGCATTTCTTCACAATCATTTTCATGAAGGAGGAAATCTTATGACACTTAGATTTGAGCGGTGTATGTGTTCTTATCCATGTGAATTTGTTAAAACCAAAGTTTATAACAAATTCAAACTCATATGGACCGAACTTTCTTAATCTTGATTTCTTGCATTATGGTAGCACAGCTGCCCACCACGTTTTCCAAGTAGTTAAGCAGCTCACCTTTTCCTATCAATGTACCTTTCATTGATCAAGGTGCCTTGCCTTTTATACGTTCAAAATGAGAACTCACAGAACTCACATGCATAATTAACTCGATTGGATTGGCACAGAAACAAAAATAATGTCATCACGATAGGTTGTAAACCTCAACTCGTGTGCTAGTGATGATCAATAAGGTTTATTTGATTTGTTCTTGAAACCTTTCAAGACCATTAAGACTCCCACTAACTCCTTGACATATACGATTCTCTTGTCAAAACATTTCTTGACAAACAAATATTCAAGAGTTAGTGTAGCTTTTATCAAAACTCTTCATAAATTGGTCCTAGTTGGTCTTTGTCTTATCTAAGACATCACAACTTACCACATTTAATGAATGTTATAAACCTTCTTGATTCACTTAATGTCACAATCTTAACTTTAAGACTTGTTATTGGAACGAAGTATGATTGACTTCTTGATTTAACCATTTCTTCAATTCTTGATTCCTCTTTTTAGACATATAATTGTACTAAGACTCATTTAGAGGATCATTTGAGATATGGTTCTTAATCATTAAGACCTATCATAAAGCATAAAAGGTACTCTCCCATCTTCTTAGAATGGAGAAACTTTTTTCTTTCTGCCTACTTGATTCTTCTTATTCGTTTGCTATTGATTTAAACCTTTTTAATCAATTCCGAATTACACTTAATCTTATAAGTATAATCATATTTACTAAACCTTTAGTAAATCATGACGAATATCTCGTTACTCTTATGGTGGACTTTGATCAACACACAACTTTGTGTACTCGATCTCCTAGTCCTTCACTTGACACTTTGTCAATGAATTAGTCTAATATCCAAATATGAAATTTCTCATTCATCGTGCAACCAAGTTGCATGATTCCAAATTTCTATCCAATTGAAACTTGGGTGATGAGAAACTCTCCCTATTTGGTAAATTCTCGACTTTCCATAAATAACATAATAAGAACCAAATCCATTATTGCTAATAATAGAAACATTTTAACATCAATTTTTCATACATGCCGTTGTAAGGATAAATAAATAAAAATTTAAAATCAAAATTTATTTTATTGCGGAAAAAATTTGTCCTTACAATGCAACTCATTGAAAAACTTATGCTAATACATCTTTCTTAGCAATCTAATTCTAACTCTAAGTAGTAGCTCAAGAATCTAATCTTCGAGAAATGCGATCGAAATCCATTCCTACACGGTTAGATTCTGCTCACTTCTTCCCTTAAGCTTCCTTTCTTTTCTTCGATCCTACAAAACATCGATTGTAATCTTATCACATTATGTATTAAGAATCTAGAATAGAAGCTTAAAAGAGTTAGTCAATGGACTCTTTTTGAGCATGACATGGAACTACTTTAGACATTGCCTTTCTCTTATGATCAAACTTTTCGATCATAGCATCTCTTTCGTTGCCATTGTCTATATCCATAGAGGTCTCGAAGGCAGATTCACCAATCAACTTTGCTTTTCTATTACGCCAAACCATTGCTGATTCTACAGCAATAAGCATATAGGTCAGATTTATAAGGGTCACGTCGTGGTTCATCATATAGTACTCTCTTACGAACTCACTATATGAGTTAGGAAGTGACTGAAGAACCCAATCAACAGCCATTTCCTCACAGACAACGGATCCCAACATTCTTAACCTATCAATGTGTGACTTCATCCCTAGGACGTGTGCACACATCGACTTTCCTTCTTTATGTTTCATTTCCAATAGGGCTTTAGTGATATTGAACCTTTCAATTATTCGATCTTGTGGGTTGGGGAGAACAATAGGAGGAGGAGGAGGAAGTGAAGCATGATTTCTCGTTCCTCGATTGAATCGTGGAATACCATCTTCATGTGGAATGCTTGTTCCACGGGATTTGGGAAGACCATAGTTGTTGAACTTTGACATCTACAAAACGGGAGAAAAAAAACAAATTCAAATTAGTTGATTGATTGAGTCCTTAGTAAATCACCCAAATGAGATACTAAGGCTAGGACCCAACACAATATTCTACAACTCGGGAGAGGGATGTCGTAACCCTAATTGCAGAATATTTGAAGGTAAGTGAATGGCGATTCACTAATTTCCACCATGAAAAACGAAAAAGAAATTTAAGTTTTAAATCTATGAAAACTCCTAGATCCTTTGAGATTCATTGAACTTTCAATGACATGTTTAAATCTCGATATGCCCCTCTTGTTTGTGACTGGGATGCCGAGGATCACAAAGCGGGTGTGAATAACCTTGCAAACTTACATGGTGCCCTCACATGTTACAGTCACCTATTCGATGTGCCGGTAAACCACACACGCTCCACCGAACTATGACAAACATTGAGTCACCCTTTGCTACCTTTGCTTAGACCCATTTAGTGTGCCGGTTAACCACACACGCTCCACTAACGTCTTCGCAAGGGCACAAAGTGTAATTTCATGGAATTGCATCAATTCACTTTTGCCTAAGTAACTAAGATTAGGAATTTTATGAAAACATTTAGTTACTTTAATAATTCATTATACTTATAATGGAAGGTTTCGTCCTATCCTACCCGTTCGGCTAACGACCCTCCACTAGTCAAGAGTGCGGTGGGTAAGAGTGGATACCCATTCAATCGCCATTTTATAGGCAATTTCCTTAAACACCCCTTATAGACTAGCTTCGTGAATGAGGCCTACTAACGGTAAGACTGACTTTTACTCATACATATATATAATGTCAGACTTTTAATATTATATATAGTATATGGTGTATTTTACACTTTCAAAATATTAGGTGGTCAAATTTAATAATTATACCTTTAATTCAATTAAATTTTGATCCAAAACTTTTATGGATTTATTAAACCTCTTTTAATTATACACCTTAATTAATTAACAAAACCATAAGGGTGTGATTTGAACTTTTTCAAAACTATACTAGAGTTTTAGAATTTAACATTCCTAATTAAACTTTTAATCAACTTTTAAATTCCAAAACTTGAGGGCAAGTTTTGAAACATTTCATCACATTAGGGTTTAGAATTTAAATATGCATCAAAATTAAACTATTTAATCAAAATTTAAATTCCAAAACTTGAGGACAAGTTTTGAAACCTTTTTCAAAACATTAGGGTTTTAACTATTTAAATTTCAAAACAACAAAACTTTTGGGGTTCAGATTTAAACTATAAAACCTAAAGGGCAAAACATGAAACTTTTCATAACACAAGGATCAAATAACAAATAATTCAAATTAACATTTAATCACATAATTATCCATATTTGATGATTTCTTGCAAAACAATTTATCAATTTACTTAAAAATAATTAATCAATTATCTTATAAGGAAACAATTATCTTATTAATTGATAAATATCTTCAATTAGATTAAAATATAGTCAAATATATCATATAATCGGATCAATATTAATCTAACATGATTAGGTAATTATCCCAATGCAAAAACAGCAAGAAATCCCGAGATAAGCACTGTCTGACGCACCGACTCGCCGAGTCACCCTCTGGAACTCGCCGAGTAGGGCTGACTCGCCGAGTCCAAGAGTGACTCGCCGAGTCAGGTCGAACAGTGAGGCCAAACACACGATTTTCAGTTACATCAAGCATCAATACAATAGAAACCAATCATGGCTCTGATACCACTGATGGGTTTTTGTCATAATACATCCTATGTGCTCATACAAACCCTAATGCTCGGATCTAGGTTTCTCTATTGTACATGCTTTGAATCCAAGTCTATAAACCCTAATTCTAGCACATGGAAATCAATATTAACATATAATTAGGTTTAAGAACATACCTTGATTGTTATATAGCAATAACAATCCAATTCCTCCTTGAATTGACCTTGGAAAGCTGAGAGTCACAAGTGTCACTCCTCTAATGGCTTACAAACACCATAAGCAAGTGGAGAAGGTATAAAGAGAGAGGAGGGAGGTAGGAATTCGTCCTTAGGACCTCTTGGGAAGGGTTGCACGAATTCCTAAGCCCTAGGGGGTTTATATAGGTGTAAAGATTAAGGTTTTAGTCATTATCCTTATCTAGTTGCTTGTCCACCAAACAACCATAAGATAAGTCCTAGAAACCCTTATCCTAGTCGAATTCTAAGGGATTTACACCTCAAATTCGTTCACCATATATATAAGATAATCCTTACCTTATTTTGTAACTATCACATAATTACAATTCAGCCCCTCTAGTTTAATTAATTACACTTGATCACAAAATTAATTCTTAATTAATTATTAACCAATATTAATTAAACAAATATGATTTCTCCTTTAATATATTATTCTTATAACATATTAATAAATCATAATAACCTCTCTCTCTTTATTTATTTCTCCAATCAAGTTGCTTTGGTGAAGGCAACCCAAAAGAACCATGCACCATCGGGTCAAGTACCTACCACAATAATAGTTATGGAGACACTAATCCAACACTTTACCCATATCGTACCCCACCGTCGACGGCTTTCTACAAGGTGCACCGCTACCGACAAACTTCGTCCACGATGTTGCTAAGTCCAGTAACGTTGACCTTCTCAGCCGTCGGTTGCGTCGATTCTCTAAGCATAAGGTGGTGGTGCCGTTCGATTTTCGGATCAGAGATGCCATAAATCCGCCCACTGATGCTAATGGTAGAAAAGGCGAGTCAAGCAGTGGTATCACACCCAATCGACAATACAGGTAAACTTTGGCGCTCTCTCTCTCTCTCTCACACACACAACGATTTCTGGTGCATACCCCCACTAAATTTGGTCATTGTTTCTTCCTTCACTTTCTATTTTTTTTCATTTGCTTATGTCTATCAGAAGAGAGATGGAAGTAGGGTTTAATTTTGGACTTGAAGAGAGCTACTGTTAATTTGCGTATGATTTTTATTCTATTGTTTTTGTTTTGATTAATAGATTTTGTGGAGTACTATGGAGAAGGAAGCAGGTATTACCATAGACTACTTCATCGCCGTCTTCCTCTTCGCTCATCTAACCCTATGGCATTACCGGTACAAGAATATGCCAAACACCAACAAATCAGCACCAGACCACCACTTCCTTCATCTAGCATGGGTCAACCTTCTCTACACCATCCACCCACCAGGTGATTACGTGATCCAAATATTCCCCTCTGTTCGTGCAACTACATTCACACCTTTATCTGCACATCGATTGATGAAACACCATCATCTTCATCTTCAATTAAGGGTTTCCCAAGCTATAGGCGATTTGGGACATCCTTCGCCGAATCATCACCAAGTCGGGTATAATTTTAGCCCTAATATCATTGTTATATTGTAATTTAAGTCTGATATTTACAATTTCTAGATCACATATACAAACGAACCGAAGAAGTAACTGATTGTCACACCGTAAAGAAAAAAGTTCATATTATACTGAGAAATTGTGAAGCGAGATAGCTGTGCATATGCCAATTGATTAGAGTTTCAGAAGACTTTGTAAGGTATAAACCAGACATAAATAATCAATTATTTGATTCACCTTTTCTCCCATTATTTCTGTTGAGTATCTATGTAACTGACCAATCTTTTTAAACATCTTTTTTAGTAATTTTTCAATGATTATGTTTGTGGGTTTGTGAAGAAAATCACTTAAAGCAACACAAGAAGTGTTTTTCAACGAACAAAAAAACATAATATAGTGTTTATGTTTAACTACAATTAATTTGTTGCTATGGAGCAACAATAACATAAAATCATTGAATTATATGAGCTCTCTCAATCTTGATAGGTTATAGTTTTTTTTTCAAGCTTTTAGTCCAAATTCTCAATTATGAAATTTCCTTTTCTTTGATATTTAATGCTTGCTTCAAGTTTCTACTTCTCCTCCAAAAACAATGCAACTGACAGGTAAATTCAGTGAGGTTGATAAATTTTGGATATAATTTCTTTGTGGCATCAATTACATTGATACGTTATTCATGAATGTTGGTAATATTATTTGGCTTTTTACAGAAAATAAAAGAGTTTAAAGATTTCCATGACTGACTTGTCTTGCTGGCTTACCTGCAGATACAGATGGCAATAAAGAAATTCCCTCAAAAAAGGTATTACTATCTAGCATTCTTTAGTCTTAAACTTACGTGAATAGATACCTTTATGGATTTTTTTAATCATTTTATGTAAATGATGAGAAAAGTGTAACAATCTTTGATTATGTACAATAGTGGTAGGAATGAACAATGAAGTGGAACAACCTCCAAAGCTTGCCAAGAGAAGTTGAGAAGGGATAAGCTAAATGACAAGTATGCCCTTTATTCTACTCTCTCTCTCTCTCTCTCTCTCTCTCTCTCTCTCTCTCTCTCTCTCTCTTTTACTTTATCTTTCATATGTTCACATTATAACATGTGTTAACATGTTTGTTGAATTGGATTCAATTCTAGAACCTGGAAGGAAATCTAAAACTGATAAGGCTGCTATTTTGGTCGGAGGATCAAATATCCTTTTCCACCCAGGCAGACGGGAGAAAGATGAGCTCGTGCAGAAGGTCGTCTCCCTCTTCCCAATCGAGGTTCGTGAATTGTCATGAAATTTACCTGTTTGGATATCGGGAATTAAATTATTTCATTTCATATTTCTGATATAATTTTGTTGTTGTAAACAAAATAAAGGTTGAACTTTTATAAAGCTAACCTGTAATGTTTGGAATATTGCAACCATACATTAAAAATGGTGCTTTGTGATACTTATGAACCGGAACCACAAAAGAAAATAGTAAAGTCACTTTACAGAAGAATCATATAGAATATTGTTTTTATATTTTTATTTTTATTAAAATTACTTGCAACTTTACTCCCTCGAGTCATGCTTGATTCATCAATGGTTAGAGAGTCGCCAGATACTAAAATTCCATCAACATGAACCTATTTTTTTTAACATGCTGGAGAAATAAAGAAAATTTAAAAAGATTATAAATTTCTGACCTCATCACCGATTTTTGAGGGATTATATCAACCACAACAATATCAAATATTGAAATTGAAGTGGTTGTTTATAATCAGTTTTGCCTACATGATTTAAAAAAAAAGGTAACAGACAAAAAACAACAATAAGATGACACTTATGTCACTTACAAGTTCTTCAAGGGTAATATTGGTATTTGTGGTTCATTTATGTGGATATTGAAACTCCTCGTGTTGCTTTTACTATTATAGTTTTCAAGTCCTTTACTATTCATAGTTTTTGTTGTCCTGTTTGTTTTAAAGGGTAATGTTGGGGTAAAATGGTATCAATTTCCACAAACTTCTCTAAGATTTTCCAAGTAAGTTTAGGGTCGACAACAATTAATCATCTTTGTGTGCCTAAGCCCCAATTTTCAACATTTTCATGTTTACAATTAGACTTGGAAAAATCTGACACGACACGACAACCCGACACGAACCCGACATGAAGTTAGCGGGTTAGGGTCAGAGATTTTGACCCGTTTATGTACACGGGTTGACACGACACGACACGATAATTAAACGGGTAGGGTTAGGGTCAAGACTTTCAACTCGAAGATGACACGTTTATATATATATATATATATATATATATATATATATATATATATAAGTTTCATATTTTTGTAAATATTTTAAATATTGTACATTTGTAGTGGCCTAAACTCAAAAATTAAAAGTAAAATTCAAACTTTCATAGTGACTTAATTTTACTCCTCCTCATTACCTATCTCATTTGCTTCCCAACTCTAACTTTTTTCATTTTGCTTTCTAAAGTTATAACTACCTCTGTCCCATATTTATTGTCCAATTTTGACTTTCGAAGTCTTTATTCTTCAAATTTGATCTTAAATATTTTTGTTTTTGACATATAACACTTAATGCAAAATGTATGAATAGATTGTGTTTTAAATATCTTTTCATTGTTATGAGTTTTATCAATTAATTTATTACACAAATAAAAATGTTTAAGGTCAAAGTTGAAAAATAAAAACTTTAAAAGTAAAAAATGGACAATAAATATGGGACGGAGAGAGAATACTTTTTTTTGCTTTCCGCCTCCCAACTCCAGCATTTCATTATTTCATTTTTTTTTCCTCCATGACTCTTACTTTTCAACCTTTAAAATGTTTCAACCCGACATGACACAACATATGTATAAGGTTTAAACCAAAACCCGAAACCCGACACGAAATTGACACGAAAATAAACTGGTTGACACGACACGACACGACAAGATAATTAAACGGGTCAGGTTAGGGTCAAGCACTCTCAACCCGTTTAATGTCTTGACACGACACGACACGTTTTCCAGGTCTATTTACAATGGTTTATTCTAATGTAATTTGTGTTTTTACATGATGCAGAGTATCCATGTATTAGAAAAGAGGTAAAACGGACACACACATACTGCTGACGACATCTATGGTTCAGACTCACTTGAGCTAGATACAAATAACTCTAACTCAGGTAAATTAACACTGTCTTTGAGCTTCATTTCATTTTCGTCTGTTTTTGTTTGTGGTATTTTCTATCTAATGTCATCCATGTTTTTCTTAGGTTTAGGTGTTTATCCAATCGTTCATACTATTGTGCCCTAGATTACTACAATTCCTTAGATTGTTGCTCTCCACCACCCAACCACCGCTGGTATGAACTTCATTTTTCTTTTGGTAAGTTTCGGTATCATTCAATGTTTCCATCCTTCAGGTTGCTATAAATTTTATGGAATAACTATCCTACAAAAATGGAAACTCGGTTGCATCCTCTTAATGTGGAATATAATTGACAAACATATAAAATGCTGACATAAGGGTATTTTCGTTGTACGTATCTAAACGTTATTCTGTCATGAATCTTTCTCCAGGATATGTGGTGCTATGTCAAATTCATTTATTGGTTATGTTATTCATGTTTCAATTTTAACTGTGAAATGGCTCTAAAAAGCTACAACATTTCAACTACACACATATCTTGGTTAAATATTCAAATGGGTTGTTACAATTGGTTAACTTGAAGCGATTATATAGGCAAAGTCATTAGCGATAAATAGGTGTGATTTCTTTATCAAGCCATTTTACTGTTTAATATACTATCTTTGGCTAAATGCTTTAATATTTCCAAAAAAATTATAATTTGATGCAATCAGTAATGATGAGAATGTTAATGGAAGCAACAGTGTAGATTTAGAACCACAACTCCTAAAAATATAAGGAAAGTGGATGGTCTGGAATCAGAATGTTTGTTAGCACTTGGAAAAAAAATGTATTCAGTGACTTTTAACTTCAAAGAAAATAAAAAATATTAGAAAACTAAGAGTTTTAACTTATAGGCATGAATAACATATAAATTTGAGTTGTTATAACTCTGGTTTTCTATCCTTGTATGTAGATTTCCCTACAAATCTCTACAAATGCTTAAACAGTGCAAGATTGGATACTAAAAGGATTCTAAAATCAAAGTCAAGGAATATGTAAGGATTGTTCGAGGAAATAGCAACGTACTTTATTTTGTTTATTATATAACATCTTACATTCATTTCTTCACAATACAACACTCTATTTTGACAAATATATCGAATTATAGCAATATCATCTAAATACAAAGTAGTTTAACTAATAAAAATGGATGTGCATTGTTATAGTTAGGTTGTTGCTCAACTGTTGGATGGAAGTTTCTAGGTAGTTGTGGAAGCAAACCAAACTTGTATGATTTCTACAAGGATTGAAAGGTTTCTAGCAATACAACTACCACTTCTGTTATTGATAGGTTTTGTAAATATTTATGCAAAGAACCACGAATTCCACATATAAGCATTAATAATGTACTACATAAGCAAAATCTGAAAAATCCTTCCGACCCATGCGAAGAATGGGTCTCTTTTCTAGTTAAGATTAAAACTTGTTCAGTCCAAAAGAGTTTGGATTTGTCACTAGTCTTGTCTTTTGATTATGTTTTGACAAATTCACATGGATAAGAACACATACACCATAAAATGTAAGTGTTATAAGGTTTCTCTCCGATTGATGAAAATGATGGTGAGGAAACGCTTTCACTAAGTAGATTTTAAGGAGATAGCAATTGTGATATTTGCATTCTCAAATTTGATTATGATTATGGCATCCCTTTTCATAATTCGAATTATGAGAACATGGAAAATAGAAATATTGTAGCAAAAGACTAGTTAGGTATCATGTATTTATGAATCGTGTCCAATATGCTTCGGGTGTAAGAGCGATTGCACGTGCTATAATATTTATCCGTTCTAAAATTTTCCAAATGCCTAGGGTAAGAGGGAAAAAAAAGACTAGAACCAGATATGACTAAAGTGGTTAAACAACTATTAAGGACAATCTAAGGTTCACCAAGGGTTGGTTGCTTAAGTACAGTTGGAAGTATAGTAATGGATGGACCATATTGACATTAATATGAATAAACAGTAGTCTATTAATAATGAATTGTCGCATGGAAAATATGGAATGTTTCCATATTGAGAGTTAAAGAATAGATGAGAAAGTTAGAAACTTTTATGCAAGAAGGATATTCAAAGGAATGTACTTTGAATTTGAGACTTCATTTCCATGGAATTGTCGTGTAACAATCTCCAAAGGGACATTTCGTAATATCATTGGTCAAGTCTCTATGACTTTTGGTACCTAGACATTACAAAAGAATCGTTGCATTATAGTTTAGAATCTAACACTTTCTAGCAATGACAAGAATTTGGAATTTCTTACACTTGCAATAAGGATGTAGAATTGTGAAATGAGCATCATTGAAATGTTTTTCAATTGATTTATTTCACAAAGTAAGGAACATAGACAAACCTAGTGAGCATGCTTGGAGCACGGCATAACTATTGTTTAGACAAACATAGTGTGCATGCTTGGAGCACGACATAACTATTGTTTTAATTCAAGTATTAAGTTGATCATTCGAAACATTATACAATGAATAATGAGTAATCAATATGACTCAAACGTTTTGGGGCCATATAGGATTAATATTATTCTTGTGTTTCACTTTGCATGTTTTGACTTCCCGAATAATTAGGTTATTCAAACCATCCACATTCGATCATACTTTGGAAGTAGGTATTGAGGCAACACTATCATGAATGGGTATGTAGTTTATCTATGACATAGCTCCAGTGTTCATGAGTGCTCCTGGAATAAGATTCGAGTATTGGATTCAACCCACGCTCATCTGAATCACTTCATGGATTCTATCACGAGTGATTGTGAGACAATAATATCATTTATTCTTGAAACGGAGACATGTGAGTTGTAGTAGTGAGTCAGTTGCACATTGACGTATGTAAACGCACCAGTAACTTGGTTTTATAAAACATATTGTTGTGTGTAATTTGGTGAGTAAGTACAAGCAAGCATTCGGATCAAAGCTTATCCATTCCTTTTACCCCATGTGGATAAAAGCGATATATGTGGGCCCCTCGATGATTTAGTGATGACACCTAAAAGTGCTTGGCCAAGCCTGGGCTGATTTGATTTGTTCAATTAGTCATTCGTCATAGATCGGAAATCGGGAAACAACAAATGGACAGAGAAAATGATTATAATCCATGTCTCAGTCCATATGATATCTAGAATGGAGGAATATACGATCCCTTATCTAATGGACGCGTCATTGACTAGGTCAGAGTTCGACAATAGATTTTAAGAGCTACAATTGTTAGTCGGGTTGTGGAGTCGTACTTGCAATAATAGTTATTAGACTTATCCAAGTGGGAGACTGTTGGATTAGTGTCTAAGTCCATAACTATAATTGGTATGTACTTGACCCGAGAGTAGCATGGTCCATTTGGGTTGCATATCATCAGGACGATTTGATAGGATGGACTTTTGATAAGAGGTTATTTATGATTTATTAATATATTATAAGTTCTAATATATTAATATGAAATCATATTATTTAATTAGTATTGATCAAGAATTAATTTGGAATTAATTTTGTGATCAAAAGAGACTAATTAAATATATGGGGATTGATTATGTAAATTCATTCTTATAATGTGAGCTCTCGATCCATAGTTCTTTATGTTGGGCTAAACCCATGTGGTGACCCATGGATGATCCATGGAGGTTTAAAACCATGGAGCATGAAGATATATGGAAAGTCATGCTCATTAGGGTTTACATGGTGTAACCCTAATGTTGCCACACTATATAAGAAAACCCCGTCTCCTGAAATCGCCCCATGCATGTGTTCTTGGAGAGCCATTGCCGATTTTGAGTATAAGATTTCCTCTCTCAAGTTATCTTTTGTCCTAGATGTGTTGTGATTCCATTTGAGGCATTCAAACTATTGGTGCTAAGCTCTTAAAGGTTCAAGGCTTCCAACTACACTAAAAGGTATGTCATCTAACTTGTATTTCATGTTGTTTATGCTTCATTGTATGCTAGTTAGGACGATGCTTTGGAATATTGAATGTATGCATGTATAAAAGAGAAAACATAGATCAAAAGAATCTTGGGTTGCATGTACACCATATGAGTGTTAGAATGCTCAAAACTCTTCAGTGGTCGTGGGATGACCGATCAAGTTGTTGATGGGTTTCGTCCTTGTCGTCGTTATGCGACTGTTTTGCCGTGAAGCTACTGCCAACGCCATTTGCCGCCGATAGCCGCTGGCCCGCTGCTGCTGTCCGTTTTCCTTGCCCCTGCCTCCCAAAGCGGTTGAGATGGGTGTGCTCTCGGTACTTCATATCGTGTTGTGTGTGTGCTGCTGGCCGGAGATCGAGGAAAGGAACCACCATGGCTGCCAGCCATGGTGGCCGCCATCTGTTGCCACTTACCGTCGCCACCAGCCACCGTGGAAGGTGGCTGTGTGCATGTTTTTCCATGTGTTTAAGTGTGTTGATGTATTATGTTGCATGTATTGTTTTGTCGGATTCCACAGGAAAATTCACCATTACCACCGTGAGGTGATGGCTACCACCATGTGCCACCGCCGGCCACCACAAGGGTGCCTGTGTGTGTGCTTATCTTAGTGTGTGTGTGTGTTTATTCAGGATTGTGTGTTATAAATTGTAATCGGTATAGGAATAATAACAAGAAAACTCATAACCACCACCGTAAGGTGGTGGCTGCCACCACCAACCGCCGTGTTGGGTGGTTGTGTGCTGTTGCTTGTGTTTGGTTTCTTGGACAAAAATGGACTACAATCATAACCACCACCGCGAGATGGTGGCCGCCGCCATGAGCCGCCATGCACCACCACTACCCGAGGTGGTAATGGGTGGTGCCTGACTAATGAAACCCTAATAGGCCCAATAAATCCCTAATTGACTTAAAAGCCCAACCATGTGACTAATGGGCTAGAATTAGGTAGGAAACCCTAATTAGGGTTTGGAAAACCCTAATGTCATGAAACCCTAATTTTGGGAATTTTATCGAGACCCGCACTGGTATTATTTAATAAACTTAAAATATTAATTAATAATCATTGAAAATTAACCTAAGGCAATATTCGACTTAATGGATTAAGTCCTTAATGGGTTAAGTAGGAACACTTAACCCTAATCGTCATTTCATGTGAAAACCCTAATTTCACTTCGGCCTTAAGTTGGGCCTTCCTATTGGGTTTTGGTGATTAGACTATTGATGGGCTTTAGGATAAGGCCCATGTGAAGGACTTGGGCCCAATTTGGAAAATTAGGCCATAGGTGGGCCATAACTGGGCCTTGATGATTACATAATATTGGGCCATGGGAATACCAAGAGTTTGGACTAGAATAATTGGATGGGCCTTAAGAAAAGTGTTGGATTAGTGTCTAAGTCCATAACTATTTTGGTATGTACTTGACCCAATGGTGCATGGTCCTTTTGGGTTGCCTTCACCAAAGCAACTTGATAGGATGAATTATGGAGAGAGAGGAATAATTATGATTTATTAATATATTATGAGAATAACATATTAAAGGAGAAATCATATGATTTATTAATATCTTCTCATTCTTCATCCTCTTGCTCTTGGTGTTTGTGAGCCATTAGAGGAGTGACACTTGTGACTCTAAGCTTTCTAAAGCCATTACAAGGAGGATTTGAGATTGTTATTGCTACATAACAATCAAGGTAAGATCTAAACCCCATTATTATGTTAATATTGATTATCACCTGCTAGATCTAGGGTTTAAAGTCTTGGATGAATTCCATGTACAATAGAGAAACCTAGATCCAAGCATTAGGGTTTGCATGAGCACATAGGATGTTCTTATGGCCAAAACCCATCAAAAAGACCATGTAGAGGTCTGGGCCCAATTTAGAAAATTGGTCCATATGTTGGGCTATGGCCCATTACTTGACTTTTGGGCTATTGGAGTGTGAGTTGGACCTTAGGCTTAAAACCCAATTATTAATTAGGTATTGTTTGATGTTGATAGTTCGGGAATCTGTCAACTAGTAGCTGGAGTTTTATCCACGGGACTTCAGCAGTTCCAGGTGAGTTCTCATCACTATATTAACAGGCTCTAAGGCACCTATGCCGACCCTTTTTGGATTTGTATCCAGGTTTATTACATGATATGCTTTATGATTTGTATCCTGGCTATAGGATGGTTGCTATGTTAGAGATCGGTTAGATCGGTATCGTGGTTATAGGATGGTTGTTATGTTAGTGATATGTAGATCTTTATGTTATCTGTGCTTGCTGGTTATCGTCTATGGAGTGCCTTTAGAGACTGTCAGTGGTCACGTAGGATAGCCTGAGAACTCTTGGTCTAGGCTCTCTTGCCTGTTCCTTGTTTGGTTGTGGCTCTAGAGTAGGACAATCTATTTAGGAGGCAATTTCACCTCTGGTTACTTATGGTTATGCATTCTATAGGGGTTAGCTGGTAGCAAGAATGTATGTGGTGATAGGATTAGTAGGCAGTAGTGAGCTGCAAGATCGTTGTTACCTGTATTATGTGACTACTTGATCATGATTGTTTGTATGTCGACATATTATGTTTAGGTGGGTTGAGGCGGTCCTGCTTTGTGCTGAAGGCCAACAGACCCGGGGCGGACCGGATAGACTGCAGACCCTAGGGGCATATGAGTCAGGCCGAAGGCCCGGAGAACGGTTCAGACAGGCTGAAGGCCCAGGTCGGTGGACCAGACATGCTGAAGGTTCTAAGAGTGGGCCAGCGAGACTACAGGCCATGTAGGGGCAATTCAGTCTTACTGTAGACTCTATATGCATGTTTTTTTTGTTTGTTATGATATGATTATGTCTATATGGCTTTGGTATTTTGTGGGTAACTCACTAAGCCTTCAAGCTTACATTTATCGATTATTGTTTCAGGTACTTATGATGATCGCGGGAAGGCGGAGGCATGATCGTGCACCTCCTTATATTTTAACTATTGATTCTGGGAAACTCTAATATTAAACAATTTTGAAAACATATTTGTAATAATTATCGGTTTTTTAATATCTTAAAAATTTTAAATTGACATGATTTTTATAGGTGTTACAAGTTGGTATCACAGCCTGGGTTTGAGTGAATTGGATAAACACTTGTGTGAATCCAGTCTCAAACTAGGATCTGAGAGTTTTTGCAAAATAAATTATAATAAAAGAGTTGGGTTAAGGGCATGGACTTGATCTCTTTTCATGTTCTTGTTTGATTGTTGGCTTGGGATTGGGAACGTAGGCCTTGAGTTAACTTTGATTTTAAGGAGGATGCAAGTGTACGATCAACCGGAGTTCGCAGATAGACCCCAAAATACCTTACGGATTATTTGATTTTGTGATATGTTAGAACGACATGCTAGTACTAGGCTAGGGATCTTCAGGAATTGCATGATATAATTTCTTGATTATATGATGCCTGATAGCCTAGGGTTTTCATTATATGAAATTGACATCATTAGTGTAGTTGCTTAGTGTATGCATCACTGCTGTACATAATTAAGATCTTATAGCCTGATAATGTTAGGTTTGGCCTTATTTCCTGTTCTTGTTTGATGAAGGGCTTAGGGTAGGATCAAGTATTCGAAAGTCTATAGGGTCCAACGTTATGTATGGTTAGCATATACAAGTGTTGTAGGGTTGGTGGAAGTTTCATGGGTGGGTTGTAAGAGCCCGTGAAGCCAGTTATGATATATTTAGCATTCCTCTAGGAATGAGGATTGAGCGCTTGCTATGTTTATGTATATTGTTAGGGTGTTATGGTGATACTCTAGACAAATATGGGTAGGTGTGGAAGGTAGTATAGGCCTATACTATGGAAAGCACAAGACCCATACGCCTAGCAAGGAAGTCAAAACCCCTGAGGTTTAGTTGGGAGTTGGTTCCCTGTTATTATATGGATTATCCGAGATCTCTCTGGTGTATTATCCGAATGGTGGTTATGAGATGTCTTGAGACCGGATTCGGGTCAAGATCAGGAGCTGGCAGCCATGATAGGCCAGCATTGACAAAGGATCGTGTCAAGGAGATCATCTGGGAGGAGGTGATTGGGATTGTCCGGGGTCAGATTTTGAAGATGGTTGGGTCTAACAAGACAGCCATGGTTAAGTATTTCAACGAGCGCTATGCAGACCTTGCTGAGACGACTGTCGTTGCAGCTGCAACAGCTATAACGACGACAAGGGGGAGGAGATGGTCGAGCTTTCTAGTAGCGAGACTTGTTACTGGGACATATTCTAATGAGCAGAGGGTTGCAGTTACTTAGGATCAGGGAGATGATTTGTACTCGTTACATTCCGCGGGTTGAATGGGAGAGGCTAGCACAGGAGTTTCTGGATTTTAGGCTTCAGGGGTTTTGCTCGAGGCTGTAATGTGATTCGCGGGGACTTCGGAAGGGAGTGATGATTATGTTCAGCTAGGGTTTTGCAACTGGAACTAGAATGGTTAATTGACGGATTGGAATGTCGTTTTCTAGGGCAAGGATTGTACCCTTTCAGTTTTTTTCGAGCTCGAAGGAGTGAGCAGGCTTGTTGATGTGTGTGAAATGCACTAGTTTTAATCCTACTAATTTAAACACAAAGACAAACACACGAAAGGCAGTGTACCTATCGATTAACAGTTTACTTCAGGTAAGTAGGGTATCGAACACAGGGAACGATAATAATTAAATTAAATACTAATATTATCTAATTAAAACAATTAATACAAGAAGGGGGGTTTCTCTAGTATTTTCAAGACTAAAAACTTAAACAACCAATTTAACACTCAAACAAAGACAATCAACAACTAAGAAAAACAAGGACAACTAGATTTAATGATAAAAGAGACTTCTGTTCAGATTTGATTCACTTATTCCTATGGTTGATTTCGTGGCAAGTGTAATGGATCAATATGTCAATGGCTATCGATTTGTAATGTGATTGGGTTCGTGTTCACTATTACTAATCATTTAGTAGGCATATTAATTCAAACAGTGATCAAGTGATTAAACTAACAAGTTTCCTAGTGTTCAGTTCGTATCAAGTAAGACTTGTAATAATAGCTAATCAAATTTGTTCAATTCAATCAACTCATATGTGGTTGTTCATCACACATGCTCACACATTGATTTACATATTTTCTAGTTAACCCTAGTTTCATGTTCACTATTCCTAGGCATACAATCTTGTGTTCACAAAACTATATGATTCAAGTAATCAAGAAGATGTTCATGCAACAATAACTTACTTATTAACAGAAAATATTTATCATCAATACATAAGGATCTTTAACAAGCTTAACAAGATGAATAACCAAATCAATATTAATCCAACCACTCAATCAAACCATGTTCATAAGATTATCTCATCCAAACAGAAATATAAAGCTTTTAGCTCATATCCACAGCAAGTAATAACCTAAACTCAAAATCTAATGATTCAAACATAGTTCAAAACAAAGATTAAGAAAAGAAGAACAATTATTTGCCTTTGCTCTCTTCTAAATTTCCTTTTAGGTTGAAATCTCGAAAACTGAAGCTTCAAGAACCCTTATGATCTTCACTAATCGCAACTAGCCTCCAGAAAGTGTTAGGGTATCGGGCATATATGTTCTCTATTTATAGTTACCAAAAATCAACACAATTCGTCGACTTTTTAAGACCAACTCGACGAGTTTTTTCGATAATCCGTGTATACAACATGTACGGCAAGGCATCTTCGAATCGGGAATATTCTGACAAACTCGACGAATTGAGGGTCAACTTGTCGAGTTTCTTTGTATTTCAGCCTTCTTTCTTTAGTCTTCAATCTCCAAGCTTCCAATCACTCAGTCCTCTTCCATTTTCACCCGAGCATGTCTTTTATTGCTGAAATTGAAATATTAAACTAAATAAGTACCTTTTGTTCATAAAATGATATAAAAATGACATAAAGTATTATGATAATGCATGAATTTTATAACTGTGACCCCAAGATTAAGTTGTATTCCATCTCGGGGTCAGTTAGTCGCCGGGGTTGGTGACATTATTTCAAAGTTGGTGAGATTAGGTGGGTCAATTTGGCATGAATTTCTTGTGAGGCGTACGCGATTACCGTCCCGACCCCTAGGAGCTAAGATATGATTCGCCTTGGATCTCTTGTATCGGGTGGTAAGGATTGATTGTGCGACCTATTTCACTTTTGGGATTGTAGACTATGTGTTGGGAGTAGTTGTAGCCCGGTTTAGGGCAGAAGTTGCTTCGGCTACTGCAGTTCAGCTGTGGACGATTGAGCTGGTGAGTGAGTCAGGGTGCGAACCCTGAATGAAACGATTTCTAGAGCTTGAGAGCGGGAGACTTGTTTGAAGCATCTTGGGAAGAGGGGTATTATGTGGGAGGTCTGCAGACAGGGTCCCCCATGATGGTTATTCAACATTGTCGGGATTCAATGGTTTTACTAACCGTTATTGATTAGCGGATAAGAGCGCCAAGGGAAGTAGCTCATTGTTGGGATATTCGTTAGAGCACCTATCTTTAGGTCTTCAAGATTTGAGTGTATGATCATTCAAGTAATAAAGACTGTAGGTTTCACTGGGATTCAGGAAGTGTTCAGCTATTTCTTAGAAGTGTGTGATCATTTGGATTTGGCTGGTAATAGGGCACTAGTTGGAAAGATTTGGTTATCATCGAATCGATCGTTGGAAAGATAACGATTAATTCTCCAACTTTCATGTATTGTGAAGACTTAGTCGAATCTAAGTGGGGGAGAATTATCCAGGGATTTGAAAGCGGTAGTGGTTTTGAAATTGGGATAAGTTTCACATCCTTGATAGGAAGAAAGGTGGCCCAAGTGGCTATTTGGTTTGAGGGTTGTGTGAGTTGGGAGTTTGGTAAAACTCCCCACCATGTGTATTGCGTCTTCTTAGTGCTTGATAGCAGAATTTAGGGAATCAGTTTGGGGTTCCAGTCATGAATTGAGTTCAGTTCGGGTGTAAACAAACTCATGAATTGAGTCATAAAATGAGTTGGTTTCTACCATGTTGCTTCATTTGATGTTTCACTTGCTGCTATGTACTATGATTCACAGGTAGAATCAATCACTGTGTCATACTTGGAACTTTTCCAAGTAGCTGCTCCTCCATTTAATGTAAATACCCATCCAGACTTAGAATGAAAGTTGTATTGATCTGTTTGAAAGTTGGCGTCACTATACCACGTCACTCTCAACGTATCACTACCTCAAAATACTCGAATCATATCCTTTATCCTTTGTAGATACTTAAGAATGTTCTTCACCACTTTCCAAGGAGCTCTGTCAGGATTTCCATGATAGCGACTGACCATGCTCAGAGCAAAGGACACATCAGGGCGAGTACATGTCATAGTGTACATGATCAATCATACAAATGAAGTATAAGGGACTCGACTCATATTAGCTATCTCTTCATTTATACTTGGGCTTTGAGTCTTACTCAATTTTGCATTACTCTGAATAGGTAGCTCTCCTTTCTTGGGATTTTCCATACTAAACCGTTTTAGTACCTTGTCCAGGTATGTACTTTGACTAAGTCCAATTACTCTTCTCTTTCTATCTCTCAAGATTCTTATCTTGAGAATATTGGCAGCCTCTCTTATATCATTCACAGAGAAAGACCTTCCAAGCCAAGATTTTACTTCTTGCAAGGATGGAACGTTGTTTCCTATAAGTAGTATGTCATCAACATACAACACTAGAAAATTACTATACTCCCACTAGCATTGACATACACATAGGACTCATCCTCACTTTTAGAGAAACCAAACTCTTTGACTCTTTCATGAAAACAAAGATTCTAGCTGCGAGATGCTTGTTTCAATCCATAGATGGATTTCTCAAGCTTGCACACCCAATTGGGAAACTTTGCATCAACAAAACCCTCTGGCTGACTCATGTAAACATCTTCGCCCAACTTTCCATTAAGGAAAGCATTTTTGACATCTATCTGCCAAATTTCATAATCATGAAAGGAAGCTATGGCAAGCATTATCCTAATAGATTTTATCTTAGCCACTGGTGAGAAGGTCCCATCATAGTCAATCCTTGGGTTTGAGTAAATCCCTTCGCAACCAGTCGTGCCTTGAATGTGTGCAAATTTCCATCCATATTTGTCTTCTTCTTGAATATCCATTTGCAACGAACTGTCTTTGGACCAAGTTGTTTATCAACCAAATTCCAAACTTGTTTATCATACATGGACTTGATCTCCCTGTCCATTGCCTCTTTCCACTTGCCTGCCTTAGGGCCTTTCGTTGCTTCCTTGTAGTTAGTTGGCCATCCAAATTTATCGGTGTTTGATCATTGATAAACGTATCACCTTTTGTAGTTATATGGAAACCATAAATCTGAGGTGGCACTCTAACTCTATTGGAATGACAAAGAGGTAATGAAGTGTTAACTCGCTGAACTAGAATTTCATCCTCTGGTTAAGTGCTAGTGTCTTCTAAGGTTCCTTCGTTGGTTGACTCTTGAATCTCTTCAAGGTTAATTGTGCTCCTACTATCCTCTTTTCATATGAGCTCTCTCTCTCTCTCTCTCTCTTTCTCTCTCTCTCTCTCTCTCTATATATATATATATATATATATATATATATATATATATATCAAGACTCTTCTTCGTCCTATGGAGACCACGTTTTCACTAGGCCCATAGAACAAATATCCAAATGAATTTTGTGTGTAACCAATGAAAATACATCTCTCACTTCTGGCTTCCAGCTTGTCATGAGTCTCTCATCTAACAAAAGCTTTACAACCCTAGAATTTGATATGTGCTAATGAGGGAACTTTCCTTGTCCGCATCTTGTGAGGTGTTTTGGCAACCTTTTTAGCAGGGACAAGATTAAGGATATGGGCGACTGACTCTAAGGCATACCCCTAGAAGAAAATGGGAAGAGTGGCTCGACTCAGCGTGGAAAGAACCATTTCCAACAAGGTTTTATTGCACCTCTCAGCCACACAATTAAGTTGTGGTGTCCTAGGAGGAGTCAGTTGTGAAACTATTCCACATTCCTTGAAGTAGTCATGGAACTCGATACTAAGATACTCTCCTCCTCTATCAGATCGGAACATCTTTATCTTCTTGTCTAATTGATTCTCAACTTCATGTTTAAACTCTTTGAACTTTTCAAAGGTTTCTGATTTATGTTTGATTAAGTAAATATAGCCTTATCTACTATAATCATCTGTAAATGTTACATAAAATGGATTAACATCTCTTCTGCTAGATTTGAAAGGAACATGCACATCTATGTGTATGAGATCCAATAAACCTTCACCTCTTTTACAAGATCCAATGAAAGGTGGTTTTGTTATCTTACCCAAATGACAAGATTCTTATTCATCATTTGGCCTTAAGTTAAATGATTCCAAGACTCCATCCTTTTGGAGTTGGGCGATGCGTTTCATGTTAATGTGCCCAATATGATAATGCCACAAGCATGCATTGTCCAAACCATTAGACAAATCAATGTGAAATACACTATTGCCCAAGTTGTCAACACAAGTCACAATTTCATACACACCATTACAAGGTAAAGTTTCAAATATAAAACACCATTTTTATAAACTAAAATCTAACCATTCAAATCATTAAAAGCGTAGCGAAAACCTTGTCTAAACAATGCATGAAATGAAATAATGTTTCGTGTCATTTCTGATGAATAGAAACAATCAATTAAACTAATACTAACATCACTACTAAGCACGAGCTAATAAGTCCCAATCTTGGTAACAGGAGAAGATCTCTTATTGTCCATGATCAGATTCATCTTCCCATGTTCCACTTCTTCACTTTCTCTCAGCCTCTGCAAATCAGAACAAATGTGAAAACCACATCCTGTATCAATGACCCAAGAATGAATAGATGGTGAGTTATTAGTTTGAATAATGTATATACCTGCTGACGATGGCTTCACCTTCCCATCCTTGATTTCCTTCAAGTATTTAGGGCAGCTCCTCTTCCAATGGCCTTTGTAATTGCAATAGTAACAAGTGGCCTCTTTGGGGTCACTAACAACTGGAATGTTCGAATTGGGTTTTGCCTTTGGCCCATTTCTTGAAAACCCAGCTTGGGCCTTGTTCTTCAAGTTAGCTTTAGGAGCAACTTTTCTCTTTTTCCCTTTTCCTTTACCAATGACAAGAATGGGAGAACTTGATGGGTTTTGAGCATTCTAACACTCCTAAGGTGTGCATGCAACCCTAAATACCTTGGATCTATGTTATCTCTATTATACATGCAATCTTGAACTTTCCAATGTACTACCCTAAACTAGCATACAAAAGTTTATACATGGGTAATAAAACAAGTTAGTTAACATAACTTTTCTTATAGTTTGAAGCCTTGGAGCTTTAAGAGCTTAGTGCCCAAAGTGTAGCACCTCAAATGGAATCACACAACACCATCAACAACTTGGAATAACTTGAGAGAAGATTATATTATAGCAATAATTGGCTAGCCCTCACTTGTGTATCCACTAGTGCCAATTCCATGAACTATAAGAATTCTTATATAGTGTACACATTAGGGTTACACCATGTAACTCATGACTTTCCACATTCCTCATGATCCATGGGTTTTAACCTCCATGGAGTATCCATGGGTCACCACATGGGTTTAGCCCTACGTGAAGAACTATAGATCATAAGCCTACTTTATAAGAATGAATGATTTACCAAATCAATCCCCATTTATTTTATTAATCTATTTTGATCACAAAATTAATTCCAAACTAATTCTTGATCAATACTAATTAAATAATATGATTTCATATTAATATATTAGAACTTATAATATATTAATTCATCATAAATATCCTCTTCTCACAAAAGTCTATCCAAACTGTTCTGATGCCATGCAACCGAAATGAACCATGCTACTCTCGGGTCAAGTACATACCAATAACAGTTATGGGCTTAGACACCTAATCCAACAGAACTAACAGTAGTGGTAGGGGCTTGACTCTTGCCCTTCATTCCCGAATCAGCAGTCTGTAGCAAGTTGTAGAGTTGAGCCAATATGGTTTGTGTTTTTCAATTGATAAGCTAATATAAACTGATCATAAAAACTTGGCAAAGGTTTAAGACCGTGTCAATGGTCAACTCCAAGTCAAAAAAAACATTCAACTTAACGAGGCGCTCCACGTATCTTTGCATTCTCTGCACATGGTTGCAGACATACTCTCCCTCTCTCATCTTGCAATCTACGAGGGACTTGACCACTTCAAACTTTTCTTGACGAGCTCTCTTATGATACTTTTCCACAAGGTCATTATTCATCTCAAATGCTAAGTAGTCCTCATAGAATCTCTACAACTAAGGAATCATTATGGCGACCATGATGCAAGCAACTTTTTTTTGCATCATCGTAGTGTTTTCTATAGGAGGCTAGTCGTTCAGGAGTAGCAGTGGCTTCATCGACTTCAACGAGCTTTTCCTCAAGGATATACTCTTTGCCCTCGAAGTGAAGAGCCATTCTGATGTTACACATCCAATCATTATAGTTGGAGCCATCAAATGTCACTTTGGAGACGACGGAGAGTAGGGAGAAACCCGAGTTGCGGGTAGAGGATGATGGAGCATAAGCAACAATGGGAGTAGACATCTATAAAGAAAAAGAAATAAGTTTTAATAGATGACAATAATCTTTAATATTTAACCCATAATAAAACAATTAAGGCTAGGATCCAAAATAATAATTCACAACTAAGAAGAGGGATGTTATAATCTTATTGCAAATTTATGAAGGTAGGTAAAAGCAATTTACCAATTTCAAACTATGAAATTCCTAGATATTTTGAGATTCATTGAATCTATCAATGGCATGTTTAATCTCAGATTATGCTCTACTATTTGTGACTGGAACACTGAGGATCACAAACAAGATGTGAATAACCATACAAATATGTTCGACACTCTCGATGTCATTTATCATCTCATATTAATGTGCCGATTAACCACACGCGCTCCATTAATCAATGATAGTTTTTGAGACGTCCATTATTACTTTTTATAGTCACTATTAGTGTGTTGGTTAACCAGATGCGCTCCACTAACTACTATAAAGTATAATGTTCTATTTTATGGATTAATATACTTTTCACATTTTTCCTAAAGTAACTAAGAGTGAGATTTTTATAAAACATGGTTCAATTATATAACATTATACTTTTAATGAAGTTAATGTCCTATCAGATCCGTTCTGCTAACGACCCTCCACCAAACAAGGAAGTGGTAGGTGAGAATGGACACGCATTCAAGTACCATTTTATAGGCAGTTTCCTTGTACCCCCCTTATAGTTCGGCTTCGTGAATAAGACATACTAGCAAACAGACTGACTTATTATTATACATATAGCAAGTAACTTTTATTATATTATATTTTATATATATATATATATATATATATATATATATATATATATATATATATATATATATATATATATATATATATAAGGTGTATTTTAAAACCTTTTCAAATACTAGGTGTAAACTTAATTTTCGAAATTAAGAAATTAATTTAATTTAAAATAAACAAATTATGTTTTTAATCTTTATCTTTTAATTAATCAAATTATTAAATATAATTAAAACATAAGGATAATTCCAAAATTCAAGATAAGGATATCTGATTACAAAGTTAATTATTCAGGTTTTATACAATTAAAACATTATCTAAAGTAATTACCTAATCAATTTGGAATTAAGAAAAAATCATTTTTTCACTGATAAGAGGGTTCACCATGGCGTGGCGGACAATCGCCACGTCGTGGACCAATGGGAAAAGACACAGATTCTAAATTCACCACGTCGCAACAGAAGAAGGCCATGGCGTGGCGCCGCAACAGAATGTCGATTTTGTTTTTCTCCTTCAGGTTTTGTTCAAGTTCAAGCAATTTACATTCAATTGTTATACAATCATATGCTCAGATAGCATTGATCAGTTTTACATGTATTAACGCGGATAATCCTGAACACTTAATGGTAAGTGCAACCTAAAGATCTAAGTTATAACACTGTTGATGTAACATTCTATTGAATAATACAAACCCTAGAAAACCCTAGATATTTCGAAAATCAAATTAAGTTTAGGGTTTACATACCTTGTTGATTGTTGTAGTAAACAATCAAGAATCCTTTCTTCAATAATTTGGAAGCTAGCACCATAAATGTCGTGTCTCTGATGGTTCACACCCAACACTAGCAACAATAAGCTTTTGAGAGGGGAGAGGGGATATGATTGTCGGCCTTGGCTCTTGGAATCAAGTGATAGCTGAAATTATGAGTTCAAGGGGTCTTTATATAGCTGAAGGAAACTTGGGGTCAAAGCTAGGGTTTATGGGATAAGGCCTAGATTAATTAAATTAATAATCAAGATGCCTTATCTTCCTATCCTTACCCTATGGACGAAAATTTTAGGCTCTTCCTAGCCAATTTTCGTCTTCATCATTCCATGAGGTTCTAGAGCGTTCCTGCTTCAACTTTCAGTAAATAACCAAACAGACTCTGCACTTTAAATTAATCTAATTAATTCCAAAATTAATTATAATTAATGATTAATTAAATAATATTATTTCTAATTAATATATTATTTTCATAACATATTAATAAATTCATTTTGATTTTTAATTAATTTACTAATCACATAATAAGTTAATAAATCAGTCTCTCTCTCTCTCTTCCTCTCTCTCTCTCTCTCTAAAAATCATCATATTCAATTACAAGGTTTGAGGGCAACCCAAAAGGACTTTGCTAATAATTCAAGATTATACTAATTTAATTATTGGCTTAGACACCTAATCCAACATGAATGTCGCGAGCAGTTGCGGTCTCAGGAAGATCGTTTAGCAAAGCTTGAGGCTACTTTAGCCATGGTTCTAAAACCTATCAACAGGACTCCTTGAGACGTTGTTGGTACCTCGAAGGAGCTGAATGTACATTTTTTATTATTTCATCGATTATGGTCGTTATGTTTTTGCATCGTTTACAAGTATACATTATTGACCCGTATAAGGATACTACAATGACAATGAGTTATGGAAGCATGATTATGTTTTAAGTACCCCCGAAAAGCTGCTGAAATGACGGCCCTGAACAATCGGTGAATGTCGGCCCTGAGCAGCCGTCTCCGGTTATTCACTTGTCGAATGTAAAAAAGATTTCGTGAGATGAATAGAAAACACCGTCACTAGCACCTCTTAGGCGTTCTAAGCTCCAAAAAAGTTATGTTTATATGGTATAAGTCACCATAGATACAAATGAAGAGGAAATGTTTTACATGGCAACAACCAGCATCGTTGGACATTTTTTTAGATCCTACCGTACATATTGTTTATAAAGAACGAGATAGCTCACTGTTGTTTGGTCACAATTATTTGACTGATTTTGCTACGCTTGAGTTTTGGACACGGTTATATGCGGATAGTCATGGAGGATGGTTGTCATGTGATGTAAGTAATATAATTATTTTCTTATTACATAATACACTTCTAATAACAATACTTACTTTACTGCAAAAAAAAAAAAATTTGGCAGCACATCATGATGTGGGTCTCATTGTTGGTAGAGCGTAGAGTGGATGATGCTTGGTGGACGATTGTGTCGTCAACTTTCAAGATTGATACATTTGCTGGAGTGACATGGTTGACGGATCCGTTTACCTAACTTGGGCAGAGTGTGATACGGTATATTTTTGTTTAGATTACATTACCTCAGTATTTATATACTAATTAATTATTTCTAACAAATTTTTTTGTAGCTTTACGTTCCAATCAGTAACCACATGCTCATTGATTTTTGGGTGTTTAGGATTTGAAGACATTCCAAATGACTATATATGATAGTCATTAGAAGGGCGGCTACTGTTCGGAAAATAAGGATTGGTTTACATGTATGAGAACCCACATCCACAAACTGCTAGTGGGAGTCAACTACTGAGGTACTGAACCAACTGATTCAATTTCACTCGAGAGCTTCAAGATAACCCTCGAAAATGCCTCAGACGTACCACAACAGATTGGCAACAGAAGAGATTGTGGGGATTTTTATGTTGGTTCCTAGAGGCGTTAATCACCGGAAAATTGATTTCTATAGAGGGTAAAACCAGAGGTGCCATGGGCTATGGGTTATAGAAAACGACTAACAGGAATATTTTGGGGTACAATGACAAAGATAATTTGAACATCGTGTTTGTAATATGACCTACACACATCCTTTATTTAGTTTATGTATTTATTAGTTGTTTGTTCATTTTAATTGTATTTTATATTTTATAAAACAAAAAGTTATACGTTTTATAAAAGCAAAACTTATACATTATACTCTAGAACCATGTATTACAAATGTATTTCGGAACGATGTATTATATTTTATGAAAACAAAACTTACACGCCAAAAAAAAAATCAAATGTATTCTGGAATTGTACTCCGGAATCATAAATATGATTACTTTACCAAAAAAAAATTGATCGTTTTTGCAAATAAAATCATTTATAAGGGCTAGATTACTTAATTTTCCAAATGTACAAAAATAACAATTCATTACCTTGCATAGTGATTTTCCCATTTCATAAAACGTCTAAAATATTGTAAGATTGTTTTATGTTGCATAAAAATATATGAAGATTTTGATAATAATTAGACTTTATTAAATTATATCATAAAAGTTTAAACTTTGAACTTGAGTTAAAGAGTGATTGAAGACCCGAATTTGACCAAAATACGCTTATTGAAGTAGTCAACAGTCAAAATTGTGTTGTCGTTAGAATTCAAAACTTTTGGCTTTAGTCTCTCATCCTATCCTAATTCCCAAATGGGGACAAAGTTGACTAAATACAATCACGACATCTATTTCTTTATTTTATATTTTGATTTTTATTTTGATTTAATGTTTTAAGTATATTCAGTGTCCAGTGATTAGAGATTACAGGAAACGATAGGGTCACAAACTGAAATGGGTTGCTTTACTTATCACTGGTCACTAATAGAAAAAAAATGCATGAACTTTTATTTTTATTTTGTGAAAATAACAACATAGAATACCAACATTTTTACGAAAAAATATCATTATCCAAAAAAGAACTTTTTTCCTTTTTGAACAATACAATAATCAGTCGAGGAGTGAGGACTATTAAAAACAATATTAGTAAAAGCACATATTGGTGAATTGTTTTACTAGTTGTATTTTAAGGGCGTGTTCGGCACGGAGCGTTAGGAAGCTTCTACTTCTAGCGTTTGACAAAAAGCTCTGTTTTGAACAGAAAGCTTCGTTCGGCACTACAAGCTTCTAGCGTTTAATTTAAAGAAAATGTTCCAAATCCAAATGCTACTTCATGTAGCGTTTAACAAAACACCACAAGCTACCCGTTACCCGCTACCAGCTAATTTTGCCGAACACGCCCTAAGTATAATGAACCGACTTGTTGACCAAAATCAATATTGATGATTATTAAACAGATAAGGAATGTATGGAATGCAAACTTGTTTAAGTTTATTCAAGATTCAAAGTAAACTGTAATTTAGGGGCTTCGTCCCTAAATGAATGGGGGTTCGGGAGTAGGGCCTCTAGGAGTGGGGTCGAAGGAGCAGAGCCCCTGACTAGGTTATATTGCTCTATTAAAAATGCATCAGAAATTTGTTTTCTGAACACTAACCCGATTTTGACCCTCCTTGCCAAATCCGAATTTATGATAGCTTTGTTGGTTGCTAAAACTGTTTTAGGACAATTTTTGGTAGCTTTCAGATATAAAAAACTGCTTGGTGGCAGTTTTTTTTTTTTTTTTGACATATATGATACTTGAACATTTTTTGGCCAAAATTTTGGTACTAGTGAAAACCATAGTCTCACATTTTGTGTTCTTGTTCCTTAAACTTCAGAGTCTTATCTAATTGAAAATTAAGAAGTACCACCCAAATACTTTGATTTGAAAGTCATAATCACGATTCTCAAAATTCTAAGTGCGATTTCTTACCCTAAATTTCTAACACCTCATTTCTTTCCACTTCGAAATCACATATTTTTCTAACATTTCCTTTCTATTTCTTAACAAAAAAAAAATGAATCCTAACAATCCAACCACACAATTTGATAGAAGAAAAAGCAATGCTTCGAGTTCAACCACCCTAACTCGAAACATTTTCGCTTTCGATCCATCCCTACCGGTTTATCTTCCCCAACTTGATTTCCTCATTCAATCTCCTCCACAATTTTAATACCAAAATGTTAGACAATACTACCACATGCAAGTCCCAAATGTTAGTCCCAACATGTTCAACAACTTTTTAGTTTTTCCAGATTAAATTTCACCAAATCAACCCCAAAGCCAAACCCTACTCTATCAATATCAATCATTAAACCAAACCCCACCCTATCAGTCTCAATCACAAAACCAAGGCCTCGATGAATCGAACGACAAAATTATACTGGAAACTCGATCTCTTCCCATATCATGCAGTAAAGGAAAACAATCGGTGGAAGACAAGAAAAAGTGCAAGCCTTAAGCATGGACTCCACAAGAGCTAGTGTTGACATAATCTTGGGTTGACATTTCATAGGATTTATAGCTCATAGAAATGCATAAGCATATGAACATTTTTGGCTCCGTATTCTTGAAATATTTTGCAAGGAGTTGGGTGAAGGTGATTACTACCGTACCAAACACCAACTTAATTCAAAGTTTTGGAAAATAGAGAAAAATGTTTCGAAGATGAACGAGTTGTACAACAATCTTAAAACCCAGAGAATTTTTTCAAGAGGCTTTGTATATTTTTCGCGAGGAAACAAGAAAGATATTTAAGTTTAATAAGCCTTGGAAATTGTTAACTTGTAGTCCAAGATGGAAAAAATATGAAGTTGGCTTCCTACTAGGAGGATCACAATAAAAAAAAAGAACAAAAACAGGCTCCAGTGGATACACTTCTTCTGATGTTTGTGTCAGGCTAGATTTAAATAATAAATACAAAAAATTGTCCGACCAATAGGTAGGGACAAAGAAAAAAGGAATGGGAAAGGGGTCTTTGTAACACCCGGAATCTTGAGGAATAATTGTGGAAATAAATCCCCTTTCTTGGGTTAGACACGGCGTGTTGGAGGAGCCAACATGACGTGTCTAAATTGAAGAAATGCGAATATTAAATGAACCAACACGACGTGTTGGCAGCTGGGAAGGAAACCCTAATTTTTAGGGTGTTGTTCCCTATTTAAAGGCCTTAAGTCCATTTTTGGTTGGCCTCCTTATCAGCCTCCATTGTTATCAAAACCCTAAAACGAATTGTAGCCTCCATTGTCAAGCATTTGCGCCTTGGAAGAAAGTTTGGTGTTCATTTTGTGCATTGTGAAGGAGTTAGAAGATATTGAAGTTTCTAAGCTTAGGGAAGGAAATCTTGGATCCAGAACCACTACCCATTTTGCAAGGAGTTTGAGGTATCAAGTTCTTATCTTGATTGCTAGATGCTTAGATCTCTCTTTTGGGTTAAATTGTTATGTTTTAGCCATGGTTTAGATGGATGTTGGGATTAGGATGTCCCAAAGCCCTATTGTTTCAGATCTAGGGTTTTCATGGACACTTTTGCCATAAAGGTGCCAACTTTATGGATTTAAGGTCCTCATGCATTCATTAAGTCCTTCATCTAGCCCTTTTTGAGCATTTGAGCTTCTCCTAGTCATGCTTGAGCTTAAAGTTGGAAACTTTACGTAGCCTTCTAGATTTAAGGGGTCAGATCTGTAATTTGAGGCTATGCCTTTGATGATTAACTGCTTAATGATTAAGTCATCACTCTTTGAAGCTTACGGTCTGGGTTTTTGTGACATCCCAAAATTTCTCGGCCAGAAAAGACCGATTTAGTTTATGCTTTTAAAATAAAATCAGAGTAATCTTTTTAAAAGATGTTGCGGAATTTGTCCCCAAAACAAAACATGATAAAAATTTATCAAAACATTTCTTAAAGAAATATATATTTTCATTATATATCAAAACCTCGAGATGTCATGTTCCGATACAAACCAAAAGCATAAACAATATATTATAAACCTTACAACAGTTATTTACAACTACTAGCCCATAAGTCAAAAATCTCTCATCATCATCTGACTATTCTCGGGGTCCACTACATGTAATATAAAAAGCTGAGTGGGTCAAGCTTGGGTGCCTGGTGAGCATATAGGGTTTTCAACCCACAAATAATAAATTTATTAATTTCATTAACCAACAATAAATTTATTAATTTCATCAACCAACAATAACCCTGATTACCTGTTCTCGTTATCCTCACTTTAAGTCCTTAAACACCTATCACAAGGGACCTAGCCTAAAGATCATCATCGGGATGGACACTACTGCTAAGGGTATTCCTCAGCCATACATGTCCTAAAGGCAACCATGAGGGGGATGGAGTACACCAGCGAACATAAAGTTCACCAACACCTACAGGTTGCGAACTTGCTACCATTCTACTGGACTGTCTAGAAAGGTCCGTGGTCGTTATCTATACTCCGCTAGATGACTACAAAAACAACAACAGATCCAACAACATCGAGGCCTCTCATCGTTTCAACACACATCAACTATTTCATCTACCCATGTTTTACCCAACATTTTTGTAAATAAAAATACATATACAGTTTAAAACCTGTATAAAACATCTATTCAACGCCCAACTCAAGTAAACAAACAATATAATTACACATAGCACATATTTTATAGAAAATACTTTATATCTTATGTGTAAGAAGAAAGTGACTATACACTCACATGTTAAGACGATAATTAGGCAGCATCTCGTCTCTTAAAACAATCGTTTCCGATAAAACCGGGGTGTTTTCTTAAAAACCGGGCTTCACGTGGACAGAGTTTCGACTCGACATACTCTTTTTCTTGGAGACTTCAGGGCTCCGGGATTGCTTCGGGTGCAAGGGGATAATACCGGGATCTCGGGGGGTTAAAAGTAGCTAGAGAAGAATTAGAGAGTGAGAGAGAATATATTTTGTAAACAAAAACCCGGAGGTCTTAATTTCTATTCATAGGGGATGAAACTTGAATTACGTTGGGCGTAATCTTCAAGTATGCTGGGCGTAATGCTCAATTAGCCATTACATTAGGCGTACAGCTTACTACACTGGGCGTACCCTGATGCGTGGCATCATACATTTTGAGTCCGTATGATACGTGTCGCATGCGATGGAGTTGGCCACGTGGCCCAACTCAGACCATGAACATGAGTATGCTGGGCGTACTCCGAATTTCCAAACTTCTAAAATTCGTATCTTTCGCATACAAGCTCCGTTTTTTACATTATTTATATCAACGCGTAGGTGAGACTATGCTCTACAACTTTTATTTAGACTCCATCGGATAATTTTGATTTTATTTTTTAAAATTATATTTTTAACAGGCCGGGACAGGAAAAGTCCGTTAAAAATTCATAACTTCTTCATCCGACATTCGTTTTCGTATTTCTTTTTACCGTTGTGCTAATATCGACGAGATCTTTAATTCTCGTTTAGATTGTTTTGGCTAAACATCACTCGATCTAAATTTCGAGTTTTGGGCTGCATACTGCTAAGTCGAAACTTAGAAAAATCATAACTTCCTCATACGAAGTCAGATTTGGGCGTTCTTTTTATGCACACTCTCGGTTTAACGAATACTACGACTTTTGTTTAGATTACTAAGGCTAAAAATTTTTCTTTCGTAAATTCACTATTTACGACACGCAACGTTGTGTCGGTTCTGTCGCGAAACTTCGACATGTCATAACTTCTTCATTATAACTCGAATTTCGGTATTCTTTATATCTCTGGAATCCTTGTTTCAACCACTACAACTTCCTTCATATATATCGAGTTTATCTAACGTTTATTTTTGACGCTTATTTTTATTCTTAACTTATTAAATCATAATAATTAAGTAAATAAGCACACAATTCACATAATATTCAAATAATACATCTTTATTATATCAAAACAAGTTACAAAGGTTGACCTAGACTATTACCTCATCATTAATACCTAGCCTAGAAACACGAATGTTACAATTCTCTCCCCCTTAGGATGATTCCGTCCTCGGAATCACACATCAGCATACAAATGCGAATAGCGACTCATCATGTCA
Organism: Lactuca serriola; assembly: GCF_051521515.1. Classification (NCBI taxonomy): domain Eukaryota; kingdom Viridiplantae; phylum Streptophyta; class Magnoliopsida; order Asterales; family Asteraceae; genus Lactuca; species Lactuca serriola. The sequence goes on along the minus strand of NC_136415.1, from coordinate 17,608,282 downwards.
CTCTCCGTTTCCCTGGTGAGATTTGGCTCATTTGAATGTTTCCATCGCACAAGCACTAAATCTACCATATTGCGCCACAAATTCTTAGTCTTACGATCAACGATTGCCTCCGGTTCTTCAGTTAACCTCTTACTTTCATCCAACCTTAATTTAGAAATTGGAATGATGTCGGGAACATCTCCCATGAAATTCCTCAAATAACACACGTGGAAGGTGTTATGAATACCATCTACTTTTTCTGGTAATTCTAGCTTGTAAGCTTGATTCCGAATCTGCTAAAGAACTTTAAACGGTCCAATAAACCTTGGACTCAGTTTTCCTCTTTTACCAAATCTTATAAGTCCCTTCCACGGCGAGACTTTAAGTAAAACCGAATCACCAACTTCGAATGATATCGATTGTCTTTTCTTGTCAGCATAGCTCTTTTGACGATCCTGAGCTGCTAACATCCTTTCCCTAATCACTTTCATCTTTTCAGCAGTCTGATGGACTATTTCAGGTCCCATAAACTGCTATTCCCCAGCTTCAAGCCAACATGATGGCATTTGACACTTTCTCCATACAAAGCTTGGTAAGGTTCCATCTTGATGCTTGAGTGGAAACTAGTATTATAGGAAAATTCTACCAAAGGTAAATGTTCATCCCAATTACCTTGGAATTCCAGGGTACATGCTCTTAGCATATCCTCCAATGTTTGAATCGTTCGTTCGCTATGACCATTGGTTTGCGGATGGTAAGTTGTACTTAGACACCATTTTGTACCCAATTCCTCTTGTAGACTTATCCAAAACCTCGACGTGAAACGACTATCGTAATATTTGTGGGTTGAAAACCCTATATGCCCACCAGGCTCCCAAGCCTGACCCACTCAACTTTTTATATTTTAGGTAGTGGACCCAGAGCATAGTCGGTTGATGGTGAGAGATTTTTGACTTATAGACCAGTAGTTGTAAATAACTGTTGTAAGGCTTATAATATACTGTTTATACTTTTGGTTTGTATCGGAACATGACATCCCAAGGTTTTGATATATAATGAAAATATATATTTCTTTAAGAAATGTTTTGATAAATTTTATCATGTTTTGTTTTGGGGACAAATTCCGCAACATCTTTTAAAAAGATTACTCTGATTTTATTTTAAAATCATAAACTAAATCGGTATTTTCTGGCCGAAAAATTTGGGGATGGTATAGTTTTGGACCCATTTATGTGGTTCCTAGGGGTAAAGTCGGAAAGTTTCATTTTGGTCAATATCTGAGTTTTGGAACTCTTGGATTCATTGAAAACAGCTTAATGTATTAAGTTGTTGGACTCTAGGAGAACTTGGCGAGTTTGTTGGTCAACACGGCGTGTTGGCTTGGTTTTTCCTGATTCGAGTTGATGGAGAAACACAACGAGTTGTAGGACAACTCGTCGTGTTGGGTCAGTATGGATTGTTGATCTTGACTTTTAACTTTTCTTCTTTTGACCAAGTTTGTCCTAATGGGTGCTTGAGGTAATCTGAATTTAAACTAAGGAAATTATGGGCTTGGGATAAGGCCCATATTGGGTTGGGCCCAATTTGGAAAAGTGGGCCTTTGTGGATCTTTTGCTTTTGGGCCTCAGTTTTGGTTCATCTTGGGTCAAGGGTAAAATGATTATTTTACCCCAAGTATGGATGGTGGGCCTTAGAATGAAACCCAATTGCTAATTGGGTGTTATTTTGATCTGATAGTTTGGAGGTGTCATTAGGGCAACAGCTAGGGATTTCTTTTAGTGAGCTTCTGCCTTCGAGGTGAGTTTTTCTCATTGTACTTTTGGGTTAAAGGCACCACATTGGATTATTATCCTGGTTATCATATGTTGGTATGCTGTAGTGATATGTTAGATATGTATCATGGTAGATAGGATAATGTTATGCTTAGTGATCTGTTAGATATGCCTGTTATCTGTTCTGGTTATATGCTTACCTGTAACGCCCGCAGATTCGAGCTAGTCAATTTAAAGACAATAAGTGTCGAAAATGACTTTTTGATAGAATATTATCTATAAGGAATAGTCTTAATAAAATTTGTAGCATATGTTCCAAGGATTATGTACATATAAAGAAGGCCGAAATCCGAGTTATAATGAAGAAGTTATGGCCCGTCGAAGTTTTGCGACGGAACCGGCACGACACTGCGCGACGTAAATAGTGAATTTACGGTAGAGTGCTTTTTATCCTTATTTATCTAAACAAAATTTGTAGTACACGTTAAACCGAGAGCGTGCATAAAAAGAACGCCAAAATCTGACTTCGTATGAGGAAGTTATAATTTTTCTAAGATTTGGTCTAGCAGTGCACAACCCGGAATTCGAATTTTAGATCAAGCAGCTTTTGGCCAATGCAATCTAAATGAGAGTTGTAGATCTCATTATTAGTAGCGCAACGATAAAAAGACAGACGAAAACGGAGCCCGTATGTAGAAGTTATGAATTTTACGCGGCCATTTAACAATATAATCTCCTCCTACTGTTAAATTTAAGATTGGTCGAGAATTTGCCAACGGAGTCAAAAGGAAACTTATAGACCTTGTTTTTACCTACACGTGGATATAAAGAACGTCGAAAACGGAGCTCGTATGCGAAAGTTATGGGGTTTCGAAGTCGGCAAGGTGTTGCTGCAAAAAGGGTAACGTGGTACAATCTTGGCCATTGCTTTCTCCCCAAGGCTTGCCACTAGATGGTGACATGTGGCACCAATTTCAGCTATATTTCACCCTATAAATACAACCCCTTCCACCCTCATTTCTTCACACCTCCACCATTCTCTCTCTAAACCTCCCAAAACTCCCCCAGCGCTAGAAGAAAGCCCTGGAGCGCTCGACGGCTCCGAGACGAAGAGCTTTCGGCTCGAAAGTTCTGCCCTTGCAGAGCTTGGCTTCTAGCCAAACCCCCTCGTAGGTAAGATACGCCTACCATATTTTAAATATAGCTTTTATTTAAACATAATATTGTTATTAGGAATTTATAATAAATATTTGGGCTATTATTATGAGTTATATACGTGTCGTTATAATATCATTTTAACCACTCGCGATATGGAGAATCTGGTTTGAAGGGCTGCTTGGGTTGTTGGATTTCAGAAGTGTTGTATGTCAAAATGGTCCTACCCTCCGGTGTTGCATGTCTGGTCCCTGTCTGTACATAGTGGATGAAAAGTATTGTTTTAACGCTTATATAATAGTAATAATAGCTAGACTATTAATTAGTCTCGGTGAATAATAGACTAAACCCTAGTGGTAATGGTACTAGGTTTTGTCGAACGAAATTTTTTTAAGAGTAACGTAGTGTTTTCCGAGTGCCGAGTCACCACCTAATCAGGTGAGTGCATAGTTACTTCCATCTTACACATAAGTATGAAGTATTTTATATAAATTGCGTGCTATGTGTGTATACTGTTTGAATACTTGCTGTCTATGTTGGATGAAATGTTTTATACATGTTTTAAATGATCTAAAATGTATATGTATTTTATATCTACAAAATGTGTTGGGTAAAACATGGGTAGATTAGAGGTGAGATAAATGACGAGCGATGAAAGATGAGAAAAATGATGAGTGATGGAAGATGAGATGAATGATGAGCGATGATATATGAGTGATAAAATATGGTGTGATGACCTAAGCGATGAGCCAAAGCGATGAGCTAAAACGATGAGCTAAAGCGATGAGTCAAACGATGACTCAAACGATGACCCCGTCATCTAGCAGAGTATGGATGACAACCACGGACAATTCTAGACAGTCTAGTGGAACATTAGCCGGCTCACAACCTGTAGGTGTTATGAACGATGTGTTCACCCAGTGTACTCTAAAAACCCATTGACATGTATTACGAGTGGACTCTCGAAAATGATATTGTCAAAAAATGAGATAAACCATGGCGACTATGCCGACTTAGTGTCGATTCCGTAGGATACTCCTTAGGAATGAATGAACGAGGAATAGCTGAATCTTAGGGTAGATCCTTAAGAGTAAAGAAGATAATGGGGATGGGTAATTGGGTTGATTGTTTGATGTTTAACATAATAATTATATTATTGTGGGTTGAAAACCATATGCACTCACCAGGTTTCCCAACCTGACCCACTCAAGCTTATTCGTATCACATGTGTCGATATAAAACTACTTTACACTGAGGGATTTAAAAGAGATGTAGATCACTAGTGTAAATGAATGTAAGTTCTGTTTATGCTTATGCATCTGTATTGATGATGACATCCCAAATGTTTTAAAATGGATAAAAATACATTTCTTCGGAAATGCTTTGATAGCATATTTATCATGTTTTTCTGGGAACAAATTCCGCAACATTTTTATTGAAAGAGGTACTCTGATTTTTATAAAGCATAAATAAAACCGGTCTTTTCTAGCCATAAAAATGGGGATGTCGCATTACCGGTTGCATGTGCTAACGTAGTGTAGTTGGGTTAAGATTGTACTGCTTTGTGTTGCCGGTCAACAAACCCAGTAATGTTTATATCGATATGTTGTTATTGTTTGCTAGGCTTATATGTGTTTTGGATATGTGTATGTTGACATGGTGTGTATGGTTGGGTTGAGGCGGTCCTGCTTTGCGCTGAAGGTCAACAGATCCAGGGCGTTACGGATAAACAGAAGGCCAGTGGGGCGTACCAGTCAGGCCGAAGGCCCGGAGAACATTCTAGATAGGCTGAAGGCCCGGTGAGGTGTACCAGTCATGCTGAAGCTTCTGTGATCGTACCAGATAGACTGTAGGCCGATGAGGCATTCTATTGGAACCTAAAAGTGAACCTCTAGCAATCCTAAGTCTGAATTTCGAAGTACTTGTGTTCCGAAATAAATGGTCTGGAGTCGATTGTGAAGAGTGGTTCGGAATCTGTCCAGACCAGAAGAGAAGCAGATGAGAAGCTGAAGGTATTCCAGAATGACTCTCATGTCCGGAATGGATGCTGATCCGGAGTCGATATATTTTGTCTTTGTGTATTTATTAAGTTTGTCTTTGTATTGATGCAACATTTCATAGGACTTAGTCTTTTGTAATATTAGACGATTCGAATGTCAGAAACATTTCTATTGTCCGGTCCTATGTAAGACTTGACTGGTCTTTCCAGGCTTGACATGAACATTTTTTAGCAAGTAGACATTGATCTAAAGCATTCACTCAATTTTTGAGTTCTCAAACCTTGTCCCTACGCATCAAATCTATTTTGTTCTCTCAATTGGTATCAGAGCTTGAATGGTTGTCCTTTGAATCCATCAGATCAAATTATAGTTAGTTTGAAATTACCTTGGTGTTTCAACCATTTCTGTGATAAAGATAAAAGTTCTTCTATATACCACTTTAGCTTGAAGATATCTTAACTTCAATGGCTGCTTCTAATCCTCAACAAATGATTTCAACGCAAATCGCAAATACTGTGGGTGGCCCTACATGTGCCTCGTTACTAGTTGTGGAAGAATATGATCACTGGAAAGTTAGAATGGAAAGATTTTTACTAGCCAAAGATAAAGGTGAAGAAATCTAGATATCCGTCAAAGAAGTTCGTCATTGCACATCTAACCACCACCTCTGACGCATATTCAAATTCTGTTGATCCATCAGATACTTCAAACTCTTGTGATTGGTGAAGATGGTACATCGTACCCCATTAAGATAATGCCTCAAAATCTTGAGGGCAAAAATCACTACCGCTAATTCCAAATCATGAGTGGGGTAATTCGCCACATGAGGCTTCAGCTGCCTCGATGCATAAGCGATCACATGCCCCTTCTGCATCAGCACAACACCTAGCCCTGAAATAGAAGTGTCACAATATACTACAAAATTATCCAGTCCCTCGGTTAGACCTATAATTGGGGCCTCACATAATTTTTGCTTCAATGTCTCGAAAGCCGACTGCTGATTTGGACCCCACCGAAACGTCACACTCTTATTGGTCAAACGGGTCAAGGTTACAACAATTTTGGAGAAATCATGGATAAATCTCAGATAATACCCCGTTAATCCCAAGAAACTATTGACCTCGGATGCATTTTTCGGACACGCTTTTGGTTGATGATGTGCCCCAGAAACTGCACCTCGCGCAACCAAAACTCGCATTTGGAGAATTTGGCATAGAGCCTCTCCTTCCTCAAGGTCTCCAACACCTCTCTCAAATGTTGCTCATGTTGTTCCTTGGTCTTAGTGTTGGGTTTTCAGCATTCTAACACTCCTAAGTGTACATGCAACCCTAAATACCTTGGATCTATGTTTTCTCTATTATACATGCAAATATGAACTTTCCAAGGTATTCATCCTAACTAGCATAATAACATTTATTCATATGAATATATCAAGTTAGAATTACATACCTCTTTGATGTAGAAAGTCTTCATGAAGCTTGAGTGCCTAGTGCCCCAAGTGTGACACCTCAAATGGTTCACATAACACCAAATACAAATGGAATGACTTGAGAGAAATGAGAACACTTCATAAACCGGCTAGCCCTTCATTCTCACACATAGTGGCCGATTTCTTGAGCCATGGGATTCTTTTATATGGTGGCTATTAGGGTTACACCATGTAACTCACAACTTTACTCATTCCTTATGCTCCATGGATTTTAACCTCCATGGAGTATCCATGGGTCACCCCATGGACTTAGTCCAACATAAGGAATCTTGGAATACAAAAAAACAAATAAAAGAATTAATGATTTACACAATCAACCTATATATATTTAATTAGTCTCCTTTTTATCTCTTAATTAATTCCAAATTAATTCTTGATCAATACTAATTAAATAACCTTATTAATATATTAAAACTTATAATATATTAATAAACCTTAAGTGTTATTTCTCTCATTTTTATTCTATCCAAATGCATGATGCCATGCAACCCAAATGGACCATGCCGGGTCGGGTCAAGTCTTACCAATTATATTTATGGACTTCGACATTAATCCAACTGTCTCCCACTTGGATAAGTCTAAAACTATTATTGCAAGTATGACTTCAAGAACCGACTGGCAATCGTAGCTCTCAAAAGCTTCTGTCGAACTCTGACCTTGCCGATGATCTCTGACCTTTGTCAATGACTTGTACATTAGATAAGGGATCATATATTCCTCCATTCTAGATATCATATAGACTAAGACATGGATTATAATCATTCTCTCTCTCCATTTGTTGTTTCCCGATTTCCGATTTATGACGACTGACTAATTGAACAAGTCAAATCAGTCTAGGCCCGGACGAGCACTTACATTTGTCATCACCAAATCATCTAGGGGCCCACAGATATCGCTTTTATCCCGAAGGTAAAAGGAATGGATAAACTTCGACTCATATGGCTTGTTCTACTACTTGTTGAATCATACACAAAGGCACGTTTTACAACATCGTGTTAACAATGCGTTTTCGTGCAATCAATGTATAACCAACTCATAGTAACAACTCATATCTCTAGGTTTGAAGAATATAAGATATTATCATCTCATGATCACTCGTGATAAAATCCATGAAGTGATTCCAATGAGCGTGAGTTGAATCCAATACTCAAAACTTATGAGCACTCATGAGTGTTGTAGCACCACCTTGTCCAACATCTTAGACCTCTACAAGCCCAACCCATGACAGTCTTGATTCATATCTATTTCCAACATATGACCGACTGTGGATGGTTTGAATAACTTAGTCAATCAGAACAATGACCTAGTTATTCTGGAAGTCAAAACATGCAAAGTGAAACACAATAATAATCGAATCCAATATGGTCTCAGAACTTATGAATATAAATAAAACACCTTTTATTTATCACCATATGATTGCACATTATTCATTGTATATTGTTTCAGCTATCAACTTTATTCTTGAATTAAAACAATAGTTGTCCCATGCTCCAAGCATGTACACTATGTTTTCTAAACACTAGTCATGCCACACACCAAGTATGCATACTATGTTTGCCTATGAACTTTACTTTGTGAATTAGATCAATTGAACATAACTCCAATGATCCTCTTTCACAGTTCCAAATCCTTACTGCAAATGCAAGAATTCCAAACTCATGCCATTTACTGAAATCTGTTAGATTCTAAACTTATATGCATTGATCCACTTGTAATGATTATGCACAAATTCAGAATGACTTGACAACAATCATAATAGAGCATTCAAAAGGAGATCATCTCCTTGGAAACATCCTTCTTGCATTAAGTTTCCTAATCTTACACAGATTGAAGAATTTCTAACTTTGAAACATTTCCAGATTCCATTTTGACTATCACTTCTGAACAAGAGTTGCCTCTTTACAGATTATGTCAATATGGTCCTTCCAGAATTATCACTATACTTCCAACTGTCCTTGAGCACCCAATCTTTGGTAAACCTTAGATTTTCCTCGACAATTGATTAATCCTTTTAGTCATATCCAATTCTAGACCTTTTCCCTTCTTAATGCCCCAGGTATTTGGAAAATTTTAGAAAGGATGAATATAGCACATGTAATCGATCCTATATCCGAAGCATATGGGACACGATTTATGATGTCTCACATAAAGACTACACCAGTCTTTTGCTATAATATCTCCATTTCAATTTGCCAAGTTCTCATAATTCAGATTATGAAAAGGGATGCCGTAATCATAATCGAATTTTAGAACGCAAATAATGGACCCATATATAGAATTTCCTTATGTTGAGCCATTCCAACATGAAATTCATATATATATATATATATATATATATATATATATATATATATATATATATATATATATATATATCCTTGACTAAATACGATTAAAACCTCAATCTAAGCATTTAGGTTTGAGATGAAGTATAATTTCCTCTCCCTTAATTATAGCAAAACAACTTTTCCCAATTGAAACCTTTTATTTTCTATAATTAACGTTGCTAACTTGCAACCTTTATCATAATTATCATGCTCCCACTAACATGATGATTATTAGCATAACACTTATGCTCCCACTAGCTTTGACATGTACTCAGAAATCAACTAGACTTCTAGAAATCAATACTTTATTGACTTTCTTACCAAAGTTCAGAATTCTAATACTAGATTGTTTTGAAAAAACTTTATCAATATCATACACCTTATCTTAGATAGCTCACAAGTGTGTCTAAACAATTTTAAGAACTATGAAAAGGGATGTCATAATCATAGTCTTGATTGTTTAGAATTTTTCCATTTCTCACAAGTCCAGGTTAGTTTGCCGGTTAACCACACATGCTCCACTAACGACTTTGAGAATGCAAATATCACAATTGCTATCTAGCTAAAATCTACTTAGTGAAAGTGTTTCCTCACCATCATTTTCATGAATCGGATAGAAACCTTATGACACTTAGATTTAATGGTGTATGTGTTCTTATCCATGTGAATTTCTCAAACCATAATCACAAGAATAGGTTAGTGACAAATCCTAACTCATATGGATTGATCTTGTGCAATCTTAAATTCTTGCCACCTGGCAGCTCAAGGGCCTGCCATTGCTTCCAAGTTGCTATGCAACCAATTGAGAACTCTAAGAGCTCATATGCAAAGCCATCTTTAATTAGAATGGGCACAAAATATGTCAACACGATAGGTTATAAACCTCAAGTCGTGTGCTAGTGAAGAACTTCAGGTTTTATTCTTGATTAGTTCTTGAGACTTTCAAGAACTTTAAGACTCCTACTGTCCTCTTGACATATAAGACTTTCTTGTCAGATATTCAAGAGATAGTGTGGATTCTAATCAAGAAAAACACTTCACACAATTCGCCTTAGTTGGTCTTTGTTTTATCCAAAACATCACAACTTACCAATTTCAAATGTACAAGAGTAGAAAACTTTTACTCATACATTTGACTAGTGTTTTAAACCTTCTTTAAGACATGTCACTCAAGTTACAATCTTGGAGCATGACTCTAAGAATTGTTTTGGAATGAAATATGACTCATCTTCTTTATTTAACCACTTCAACAATTCATAGCTCCTCTTCTTAGCTATCAGAATGCACTTAGAGGATGAATTGTGATAAGGTCTCTTAATCATTAAGATGATCATATAACATAATACTAAAGTACTCTCCCATCTTTTCAGATTTGAGAAACTTTTATCTTTCTGCCATAATTTGATTCTTCTCATTCGTTCTGCCATACATCGAATTTTTTCTTCAATGTATCAGAATTACACTTAAACTTGTAAGTGTAACCATATTTACTAAACTTTAGTAAAACATAACGAATAGTCTTATGTATCTTTTGCGGTGGACATAATCAGTTCACAAGAATGTGTACTTGATCCCTTAGTCCTTTACTTGACTTACACATCCATGTGAACAAGTAGTTAGTCTTAAATTTTCCAATGCTCGAAAGTTCTCATCCATCATGCTATACAACTTGCATGATTCAAAGTCTCGGTCCAATTGAAACCTTGGGTGACGAGAATCTTTCCTTATTTGGTAAATTTAGACACTATCACAAATGAAAGAATCAAATTCATATTTCCACTCTTGCTATTAATGGAATCTTATAAGCAACAAAATTTTTCACAAATGCCATTGTAAGGATATTTTAAAATAAATAAAATCAAAATTTTTCCTTTTATTTTAAAAACTTTGCGGAAAAACTTATCCTTACAATCCATATGAAAACTTGTTGTTATCTATTCCTAAGCAATATATATCATAACTCTTAAGTAACAGCCCAAAAATTCTGATCACCGAACCAGCGAGTGAAATCCATCTTCTTGATCAGAATTTGCATATACTTATTTTAAGTTTCTACACTTTTCCTTTGATTCTTAAAACATCAACATGTGACCCAGTCACATCATGTATCAAGAATTTCAGAACAGAAACTTAGCAGATTTAGAAAGTGGACTTTACCTGAAGTAGAGTCAAACTTATTGACTTTAACATCCTTAGGTAAATTTGGCAGCTTTGTAACTAATGCCCCTTCCTTTGGCAATATAAAAATGTGGACCCTTTGATAATGGTATGCAAGACTATCACAGACTTAGCTTTTCTCTTTACCATTTGGTCAACTGAGTTGACTATGGCCGATCCCTTTCCATTGGGAAGAGATAGCTTTACTGGATATCCAATGTCATCATTGTCAATGTCCATAAAGTTGTAGGAAGTTGATCTTAGCAAATAGATAAGATCATTAAGGGTCTTTTCATAGTCTGTTTCATAGGAGTCCCAAAGGAACTCACTATGTGAGTTAGAAAGTAGTTGAGCTACCAACTTTCTCAAGACTTTGACACCCAACTCTCCTGGCTTGTCAATATGTGACTACATCTCCAAAATGTGATCACACCTAGAACTTAGCTTGCCAATAGGGATTGAGTGACTTTAAAATTTTCAAGAACTTCTAGGTTGGGGAGAATAATTGGAGGAGGTGAAAGAAGTATGATTTATGTGGGACATCATCTTCATTTAGGGAAACTTGTTTCAAGAGATTTGGGAAGATCATAAATGTCTAAACCAGACATCTTTTGGGAGATATTCAAGATAGTTTATTTAAAGTCCCTAATATAACACCCAATATGAAATATTAAGGCTAGGACCCAACAAACTATTTTATAACTCGGAAGAGGGATGCCGTAATCCAAGCTATAAAATATTTGAAGGTAGGTGAATGACGATTCACCAATTTCCACCAAGATAAACAGAATGTATTATTAGGTTTTAATTGGTTTTTGAAACTCCTAGATTCTTTTGAGATTCATTGAACTGGTTCAATGGCATGTTTCAATCTCGAGTGTGCCCTTCAGGTTTTGTGACTGGGATGTCGAGGATCACAAAACAAGGTGTGAATAACCATGCAAATATACTTGGTACCCTTAAGTGTTTACCCCTCAATCATTGTGCTGTTTAACCACACACACTCTATCGATACTATGATAAACATTAAGTTACCCTTTGCCTATGTTGTTAAATACGAGTTAGTGTGCCGGTTAACCACACACGCTCCACTAACCGACTTAAACAAAGTGCAAAGTGTAATTTCATGGGTTAGCACCTTATTCACATTTTCCTAAGTAACTAAGATTGGGTATTAATAAGAGTTTAGTTACTTAGTATTTATCATTAATACTTTTAATGAAGGGAGAATTCTAGTCCTTGTCCTACCCATTTGGCTAACGACCCTCCACCGGTCAAGGAAGCGGTGGGTGAGAGTGGACACCCATTAAGCTGCCATTTTATAGGCAACAACCTTATACCCCCCCCCCCTTATAGACCGGCTTCGTGAATGAGGCCTACTAACGGTAAGACTAACTTTACTCTTATACATATATATATATATATATATATATATATATTATTAACTTATAATATTATAAAGTATAAGGGTTGAATTTTAACTTTTAAAATTCTAAGGGCTAACTTGGAATTAAAGTATACATAAGTGAAAACTTTTCAAATTCCAAAACTTGAGGGCAAGTTTTGAAACTATTCAAAACTAATTAATTCCATAACTTATGTGTTTAAAGTAGTTTTAATTAAAAGACTCTTCAAGTTCCATAACTTGAGGACAAGTTATGGAAGACTTTAAACTAATAAAAGAATGTAACTTTTCTTTATTTTATAACTTATGGAATTAATTAAGGTTACACATTTTATTACTTAATGAAGTGACTCTTGAACCTCCATAACTTGAGGACAAGACTCTTCAGCTTTGTAATCATTGCCAACTTTTATGAGTTTTATGAAACTTAAATGTGACTTTTCATATAACTTGAGGACAAGTTAGAAAAGCACATTTTAGAATCAACTCTAAGATTAAAATGGATTGAAAACACATAATCAATTAACTTTTCTATTAATCTAAGCAACTCATAAGAACAAAGATAATACACATCAAACTTTTTCATGTAATTAGCATAACTTTTAAACTAATACAAAACATGAATCTATTGACAATTATCTTTGAAATTGGATTAGCATGAACATTACCACATCAAAAACAAGTTTATAAGTCCAAAAACATCTTAGGGTAATGTTCCTAGTCCATTTCTAGCCAAAAAAGTCGAATATATGTTGTCTCGGGGTCCAACTCGTCGAGTGCACGAACCAACTCGGCGAGTTGGATGCTTTTTGCCTTGGACTCGGCGAGTCTGCTGTGCAGACAGCACCAAAATTCGATTTTTCAGCTAATTTTGCAAGTATAACAAGAAAACAAGCCTAGGCTCTGATACCACTGTTGGGTTTTGAGCATTTTAACACTCCTAAGTGTACATGCAACCCTAAATACCTTGGATTTATGTTTTCTCTATTATACATGCAAATATGAACTTTCCAAGGTATTCATCCTAACTAGCATAATAACAGTGATTCATATGAATATATCAAGTTAGAATTACATACCTCTTTGATGTAGAAAGTCTTCATGAAGCTTGAGTGCCTAGTGCCCCAAGTGTGACACCTCAAATGGTTCACACAACACCAAATACAAATGGAATGACTTGAGAGAAATTGGAACACTTCATAAATCGGCTAGCCCTTCATTCTCACACATAGTGGCCGATTTCTTGAGCCATGGGATTCTTTTATATGGTGGCTATTAGGGTTACACCATGTAACTCACAACTTTACCCATTCCTTATGCTCCATGGATTTTAACCTCCATGGATCACCCCATGGACTTAGTCCAACATAAGGAATCTTAGATCACAAGCCCACATATAAAAGAATGGATGATTTACACAATCAACCCATATATTTAATTAGTCTCCTTTTTGATCTCTTAATTAATTCCAAATTAATTCTTTATCGATACTAATTAAATAACCTTATTAATATATTAGAACTTATAATATATTAATGAACCTTAAGTGTTATTTCTCTCATTTTTAGTCTATCCAAATGCATGATGCCATGCAACCTAAATGGACCATGTCGGGTCGGGTCAAGTCTTACCAATTTTAGTTATGGACTTAGACATTAAGCCAACACTTAGAATAGAACAAAATATCATCAATGAAAACAATCACAGACTGCTCCAACGTTGGTCTGCAAACCCAGTTCATGAGATCCATGAATGCTGCTGGAGCATTGGTGAGCCTAAATGGAATTAGCACAAACTCGTAATGACCATAACTAGTTTTGAACGTCGTCTTCGATATGTATTCATCTCGGATCCTCATCTGATGAAACCCTGACTGAAGATAACTCTTCGAAAACCACGAGGCACCCTGAAGCTGATCGAACAAATCATCAATTCTTGGAAGCGGATAATGCTTCTTCACCGTTAGCTTGTTCAGCTCCCGATAATCAATACACATCCTATGTGACCCATCCTTCTTTTTCAGGAATAGAATTGATGCTCCCTAGTAGTAACTGTTCGGATGAATGAATCCATGGTCTAGCAGCTCTTGAAGCTGTGTAGACAACTCCGGCATCTCAGGCAGAGCTAGACGATACGCCGCCTTAGCTATCGGAGTCGCACCAGGCACTAAATCAATACGGAACTCCACTTGCCTCTCGGGTGGCACCCCAGGTAACTCCTCTGGAAACACATTAGGAAAATCTCTCACAATCGGTACCTTGCTCATATCTGGCATGGATTCCACCCTCGTATCCGAAATGTAAGCTAAAACCCCAGAACAACCTTGCTGAAGAAGTCTCCTAGCCCTCACAGCCGAACAGATAGTTAGCCCATGCGAGGCTCTATTTCCATGAATAACCAATTCTCCCTCACTTGGGGTTCGAACCCTCACTAACTGACGCTCACAATCTATCATGACCCCGTTGGGCCCCAACCAATCCAATCCGATGATCACCTGTAATCCTCACAAAGGAATCATAAACAAATTGATAGAAAACCTCTCCCCGAACATATTCAGAACACTCCTTTCAAATACCCTCGCAGCACTCACGGTGCGGTTGTCTGCACTCTCCACCTCGAATAGGGAATCTAAAGTCCCCAGAGCATCACGAAACTTCTTGCTGAGCGCAAGAGATACAAAGGAACGGGTAACTCCCGAATCAAACAGAATATGAGCCAACAAACCATTGACCAAAAAGGTCCCTATATAAAATCATAACAACATAATCATATTAATAAATTAAACGAAAAATAATTATATCACATACCAGTCACAATGTTAGGTGCTGCTCGGGCCTCCTCAGTAGTCAGCTGAAATGTGCGGCTCTTCACCGCAGGAGCTTCCGCCTTGATTGGGCGGCCATCTGTAATCCTCATCGTGGCGAGCGCAGGTGCCGACACTGCTCCTCCTCCTCTAATCAACCTCGAACAATCGGCCTTTATACAACCGATCTGGTTGCAATGGAAACAAATTCCGTCCTTCTTGGGGCGATCCCGACTCATGTGACCCGACTGGCCACACACATAACATGCTGAGCCCGCTGATTGGCAGGCTCCGCTATGCAACTTACCGCACTTGGCACAATAGCCATGACCATGTTGGACTCTGTTGATAGGATCGGAGGTCTTAGGCTTCTTTCCCTAACCCACTGCTGCCTGAATCTGCTCCGGCTTCCGCTTCGTGCGGCGCTCTAACTTAATTTCCCGTTCCAAGGCCTTCTCCACCATATCATTCAGGGTCTTGCACCCCGAAAAGCTCACAAAATCATGGATATCATCCCTTAGCATGGAATATTAACTCGTCTTCTTCATCTCCTCATCTGCAGCGTACTGCGGGACCAATAGTGCCCTCTCCCGGAACTTGGCGGTGATCTTTGCCATAGTCTCAGTAGTCTGCTGCAAATCCTAAAACTCTCTCACCAAATGCTGCACCTCAATGGGCGGTGCAAATTCCCGATCAAACCTCCTCATAAACACCTCCCAAGACATTTCAGTCGCACCCACAGATCCCACCTTGCGGGTCACCTCCTCCCACCAATCTCGTGCTCGATCCCTCAACATAAAAGATGCAAACCCCACCTATGCCACCTCGGGACAAGAGCTCGTGTACTGGGCATTATCCATGTCTTCCACCCAGCATCGACTAGTGATGGGATCCCTGACCCCGAAGAAATCAGGTGATCCACACACATTAAACTGCCTAAACGATGGAGCGCGGCCCCCAATCTGGTCTGCAACAATCTCGGCTAGGAATGACTTGAGTCGTTCCTCAATGATCTCCATGATGCCCTCCTTGACGGTACCGAAAATCACCAGGGTAGCGTCAAGGATTCCACGAGTAACCTCGGTTGCGATAAGATCGTGCAGCCTCTCATCGATGGGCTCTACACTCGAGCTTGAACCTGATCCTAATCCTGAACTTGAACCTCGTGTGATCAACACCATCATCAACTGAAAATATCACAAATAACCAAGATAAGGAATTTGAAAGAGATTCCTCCTCACTTGACTTCTAAGAACTATCAGGTCTGTCACTGATTCAGGTACATGTCCTGTGCTTTCAGTAGTACGGGCCCAATACTACCTTCTACACCTACTTGTACCTTCCCCGAGGCCATACCTGATATCCCTAAATCATCCAATCACAAATCATGACTCATAAACACAACACTAACTCAGATCCCAGACTGCTCTAATATTCTCAACCCTCACCAAACCAAAAACTCATATTAATCATAGCAGGTTGCCCTATGCATGCAAGCTATACACAAAGAGAATCACATAGACTGTCAAATAAAGCTTCTACCCTATACCACAACCAAACAAGGAACATGATTAAGGCAGATTCCCTCATTCTAGGGCTATGCAGTCCTAAACATGTATAACTTTGAAAGCATACACTTAACAAACAATTATATCTATATATATATATATATATATATATATATATATATATATATATATATATATATATCATAACATAGCTAAAATCATTGGGAACACTTACTTGAGCTCGGCCGAATACACGCATTGCACTCTCCCCTTTTTCTTGCAAAAATCAATTTCAAGAAAATTTTAATCTTTTGACTTCTTTTTGAATTTTTTTTTACCATTTCCTTAGTTTGAGTTCTAACACACCCAAGAGTGTTCTTGAATCCTTCTAACCAACGCTCTGATACCAACTTGTAACAGCCCAAAATTTCAAGTATATTTTTTCATTTAATTATTACAAACCATGTTCATTACTTAGAAATTCCCATCATAAATTGTTTCCGAAAATCCCATACATCAACATGTAATTCAGAAAGATCAGAGTGTCCATAATAACTATTAGTGAAAAATGTTGGAGAGTGCACGATGCACCATCAAGTCGGGCCCTTGCCCTTAGAGCTAGAATGTAACACCTGTGTTTCTGGGCTTGGCATTAATGACAATGTAATAGTCTAGGTTAACCTTTGTAACCCATTTTGAAATAATAAAGATGTATTATTTGAGTATTATGTGTTTGGTGCTTAATTGTGTGACTTAAATGAATTAAGGATAAAAATAAGCGTCAAAATAAAATATTATATAAGCCTAATATCTATGAAGGATGTGGTAGTGGTCGTGGCAAGGTTTCAGAATATATAAAGAATGCCGAAATCCGAGTTATAACAAAGAAGTTATGACCTGTCGAAGTTTCGCGACAGAACCGACGCGACACTACGTGACGTAAATAGTGAATTTACGACAGAACGATATTTAGCCTTAGTGATCTAAACGGAAGTTGTAGAATACGTTAAACCGAGAGCATGCATAAGAAGAACGTCTAAATCTGACTTCGTATTGGGAAGTTATGATTTTTCGAAGTTTCGACTTAGCAGTATGCAGCCCGAAACTCGAATATGAGATCGAGTGATTTTTAGCCTAAATAATCTAAACGATAATCGAAGATCTCGTCGATAGTAGTCCAACGGTGAAAAGACAGACGGAAACGGACGTCGGATGAAGAAGCTATGAATTTCTAACGGAGATTTCCTGTCCCGGCCTACTAAAAAAATATAATAAAAATAAATTCAAAATTAGCCAACAGAGTCTAAACGAAAGTTGTAGAGATTAATCTCACCTACATGTGGATATAAAGAACGTCGAAAACGGAGATCGTATGCAAAAGTTATGAATTTATGAAGTTCGAGGCACGCATCCCAAAGTAGGAACACCCCACGTTCAGTGCTTGGCTCCAGATTGTCCACGTCACTGCTGACTCAACAGATAAGGGATAGGATCGGAACCCCGCTCCTAGGCACCGCGTTCGAAGGGAACGCCCTACGTTCGTGGCAGACTTCACCCTATAAATAGATCACAAAGGGCAACCGTTTGTGGTTGCCAAATCTCTTATCTCTCATCCTTATTTCATCGATCTACGTGAAAATTATACCCCCGAAGCCTTGGTATCATCCCGAGACCTGAATCGAGTCCCGAAGCCCCGGAGATCCCGAGAAGTAAAGTTTCTGAGCTGAAACTCTGCCCGCGAGAAGCCCGGTTTTTGTGAAGATCTCCCAGTTTCACCAAAAAAGTACTACTCTTAGAGTCGTAGTGCTGCCCGATCGTCTTCTGATCAAGTGAGTGTATATTCCCTTTCTTCTAACACATAGATATGAAGTATCTACTTTAGAATATGTGTTACGTGTGTATAAATATACGTGTATATATATGTTATCTGTTTATTTGGAATGAGTATCTTATCAGTTTTTAAGTTGCATATGAATGCATGTGTATGTTGTTATCTAGAAACTTGGGTAGATAGTTGATGTGTGATAAACTGATGAGAGGCCTCGATGTGATTGTGATCTAGTCATTCAGCAGAATATGGGTGACGACCACATACTCCTTCTAGACTGTCTTGTGGAATGTTGGCAGGCTCATAACCTGTAGGTGTTGGTGAACTTGGGTGTTCATTTGTTGTATTATATCCCCCTCATGGTTGCCTTAGGACATTTATTGCTGAGTAAACCCCTTTGTAGTATTATCCGTCCCAATGAAAATCCTAGATTAGGTCCCTTGTGATAGTTGTTGTTTTAGGAACGTAAAGTGAACATAACGAGATTGGGTAATCGGGTTATTGTTGGTTGGTAAAATTAAATATAATTATTTATTGTGGGTTGAAAACCCTATATGGTCATCAGGCTCCCAAGTCTGACCCACTCAGTTTCTTTGTATTACAGGTAGTGGCGTGAGAGCATAAGTTGGAGAACTTGTGAAGATGTTTTTGTTTATAGACCAGTATTTATATATAACTTGTAAGGTCTATGTTTTATTGTTTACGATTTTGTGTCTGTATCAGAACATGACATCCCGAGTTTTGACTACCGTTCTCACCATGTATGCTGAAATGATGCTTCATAAAACGATGCAAAAGTATGTTCAGTGGGAAGCAACAAAGATTCTGCCAGAGATCCTGTCTCCGCACCCGTCCGACATTTATCAAGTTTTTTATTAAAAAAAACTTGTCTTATTGATCTGAACCGTCATAAATGATCATTTGGGAAATGGCGTGGTTTGGGTGGTCATGCTATTGTGGCATCACGTCATTCAAACATGCATGAATTACCTTATATGGTTCAGATATATTACCGGGCTGATGTGTTTCAGACTGACTACCAAACACAAACCGTGCACCCTCTTCCCCCTCCATCAAAATGGGAAATACCAAACCCTTTGATTGCAGGTAATTGAAATTAATTATGTTTGTAACTGATTTGCAGTGTGTAATGAAAAATATTATTGATGAGCATAAAACTTACAACTTGTACATAAAACTTAATTGGTGAACATAAAAAACTTTCAACTTGTACATAACAATTCCAAAAAAGAAAATCCAACTACAAATTAACGTTATCTTCAAGTGCATATTTTGGGTTTCAAGTTTCTTCTTCGATCGAAATAAGTTATTGATTATCAACGAAGTGTTGTCTTTTGCTTTGTCAACCCAATAGATAAACTTAGATTGTGGTCCATGCTAATTTAAGATCAAAAACATGACGTATATTTTGTAAATTAATATTAATTCAAAGAAAAATAATAAAAGGATAACCCACATACCTCTTTAGGACAAGCATAAAAAAGTAGTTTGGGGTTATTTCTAGCCGTTGATGTCCTTATAATACCTTGATAGCCACAATCACAGTATGCCATTTCTTTGGATTATGATAATTGAATTTTTAATAGTAAATTTAACAAGGTAAAGAGTTTGGACGCTTGAATTCCCTTAAATAATGACATTTACTACGGTTATGATTCCTAACACTATTCCAGAAACACATTCCGGAGCCTGAATCTGAAATTGCTATTTCAAACCTTAAATTTGGAATAGTGATTGTCATAGATTCCTAACATATGTGTAGTCATTCCGAACAGTAAAAGTCATAGATTTCTAACATATGTGTAGTCATTCTGAATAGTAAATGTCATAGATTCCTAACAGTATTTTAGACCTTCATTCTGGAGCAACGTTACGGACTGGCTATTTCGGCGCCTTGTTTCGTACATTGCTTTTATACGTAATTTTCATAGAATCCTGACATATGTGTAGTCATTCCCCAACAATAAAAGTCATAGACTCCTCACAATATGTGTAATCATTCCAAACAGTAAATGACATTGCTATTTCAGACACTTGTTCCGGACATAGCTTTTGGACCTTAAAATGCACCTAGCATGCATCCTCATCCTTGAAAAAAATTGGAATGAGTTCATCTCGCAATGGTGTTTGGCATTGTGAAGAAGAAGATTGTTGTGTTTGTTTAGATAATAACCCGTTTCCGGAAGGCCCATATTTCCCACTCCTGGATAAAATGTCTGATGACATTTTCCAAGCTATGAAGTCTGTTGGAGAAGAAAACTAAAAGGACTCTGAAAGAAGTTGCACACTAAATAAACATGTATACGATCTAGCGGAACAAGTAAATGAAAAAGAAAAATAGGTTGTTAAAGCTATGAAAGAAGTGAAACAAGCTAAAAAGTGGATTGAAAATGCAAATGCGGAGATCAATAAGCTTCGTGCAGAACGGGATCGTCTAACAGATGTTGTTAAAATTAGAGGAGATTTTATTGACCGGGAACAAAATATGTATCCCTTACAATTTCCTAATTTGTGGAAACCAATATGAGTATGTATTATGATTTATAAGGCTCTTTGCAATAATGTTAATGAAAAAAGGATAATTGTCATTTTAGATAATCATATCGTTCCTTTTACAAAATTCGGTTTCAAAAGACATTACAATATCCATATTTAAAATTAGATTACATTTTTGGCCGATAACTAGGAACTTACATTCGATGCAACATGATTTTCAAACAATTCTATGTAGGTCACAATTAGTTTGAAACCATTATCAGTCAATTCGACTCGACTTTCTATTGTTGGAGTTCTCCTACGTGTTTCTTCGATGGTGTCCATTGTGTTCACAAATTGTCGTATATATTCAGACATGGTAATGAGGAGCATTTGCATGTTATACAATGCTACTTTTCTCCGGTCTTCAGTCGGTGAAGGCGGTAATGGGATTTTCAATATTACCATTCGTTGCTTAGCATGTTGATAATCACAAATCATTTTTAATGCATCCGTATCAACAAGACGTCGTTGCTCGTCTTCAAGATGTGGTATAGCATACTCTATAGGTAACTCATCATCATCGTTCGAGTCACTGGGTGTTGGAGACTGAAAATAAAATATAGCTAAATTATATTAATATACTATTTAAAAACCAATGTTCATAAAAGTATTTAATAATAACAAAAAACACTTGGTGAAACATATTCATAACAAAAAAAAAACATAACTGAAACTAGTCAATCATAACAGGTTTGTCTACACTTGCTCCGGTGCCATCTTTCGAATTCCTATCTGCTTTCAATTAAAGTTTTAACACTCTTTCTGATTTCTTTCTTAATTTTATAAGTGTCTTTGTTGGTTTATTTTTTATCTTATATTGAAACTCAGCATCTTCATTTTTTATCTGCAAAAACAAAATTCCAAAAATGTTTTAATACATTATCATAAAAATAAATTATAATTTTAAAATTTATTTTTTTCGATTTTACCTTTATCGAACGCAATTCCGAAAGCTCATGTAAATAGAATACAACTTCGCCATTCGTAAAACCCACTTTTTTTAACAACATCCATGCTAACTCGTTTTTGGACAAACATGAGTTATTAAACAATACTTAGAAAAAAAAATTATAAGTATAGTTATTCCGGATCATCATTTCGGAATAGATCATCAGGTTTCAGACCTACATTATTATTCCGGAACCCCCACAATACCTAATTCTGGCCTATAACAACCAATCTGAAACACATTACAAAGTACTTACATGAGATTCATACATGTACAACGAGAAAAAAGATTTAAAAACAAAGCATAATCCGGATATTCCGGAGTTGTTCCTTGTATTTCGGACCATTCCGGATACTTTCGGAATACGTAAATCGTTTTAGAAAATCAAATGCAAAGTAACTTAAAGTGTAGAATTTACTTGGTTTGATCAATCCATGCTGAAAATTTGGTCTGAAATGCAGGTAGATCATGTTTCGGATCTGCAAATTCCGGAACACGTATTTTGGGTTTTTTGTGTTGGGGACCCATATATATACCATTAGGATGAAGTATTGGGCTTGGGCCGGTTTTCGGGTTCGAAAATGACCCATTCCAAAGCAAATGGTTAGTTTTAAAAAAAAATGGTTATATTTTAAAAATAAACCCAAAAAATTGGTTAGATTACTTAATTTCCATTAATATAAATAAAATATTTTGGCTGGTTTTTTAGAATATCATTGATGTAATTCTGAAAATGAAGAAAGAGCGGGAAAAATATTTCTTGCTACATACGAGAGTGTCACGCATTAATGGTAGGGTTTAAGAAGATGTCATGTTGTTGTTTATAGAGTCTTTTATGAAGAATAGAGATAAATTGGGAAAATGACTTGAGAATGTAATTAACTTTTCATTAAGTTCACTTCTGGGTAACTACATTTTTTTGTACATATTTAGGTAACAAACTTGTTGGAGTGTTCACATATGACCATTATGACCAGATGTATCATGTTACATCCTAGATGTGAACACTTTCACAAGTTCGTTACCTAGATATGTACAAAAAAATAGTTACGCAAATATGAATAAAACGAAAAGTAAGAGTAAATTACACGAATGGTCCATGTGATTTGGGAGAATTTGTGTTTTGGGTCCCTAACTTATTTTTTTAACTCAGATGGTCCCTACTGTTTATTTTTGTTGCACGTTTGGTTCATGTCTTACCTAAAAAGACTATTGTGCCCTTATTAAATTATTTTATAATTAATTTTCTTATTTATGTATTTAGTTTTTATATATTTAAAAAAAATTAATAGACCTTACATATCTGTATCTCCTCACCCTAAACCCGAAACCACATATAAGAAATTTAATCTGGGTCTCACCGGTCTTCATCTCATCTCTCATCTTCTTCAATTTTTATTTCATTTCTATCTTTATTGACATCAACGTCTTCACCATCCTTCTTTTTTTGGTCCTTAAACTCTGGCGTACCAACGCCATAAAAAAAAGGATGGTGCAGGACCAAAAAAAAGGATGGTGAAAACGTCGATGTCACTAAAGATGGAAATGAAATAGAAGTTGAGGAGGATGAAAGATGGGATGAAGACCGGTGGGATCCAGATTAAATTTCTTAAATGTGGTTTCAGGTTTAGGATGAGGAGATACAGATATGTGAGGTCTATTAATTTTTTTAAATATATAAAAAATAAATACATAGATAAGAAAAATAATTAAAAAATAAATTAATAAGGGCACAATAGTTTTTTTAGATAAGACAGAGATCAAATGCGCAACAAAATAAACAGTAGTGATTATCCGAGTTAAAAAAATAAGTCAGAGACCAAAAACACAAATTCCCCCAAACCACAAGGACCATTCATGTAATTTATTTTTACTTTTCGTTTTGTTCATATTTTGGTAACTATTTTTTTTGTACGCATCTAGGTAACAAATTTGTTAAAAGTGTTCACATCTAGGATGTAACCTGCTACAAACGGTCATGATGGTCATATATGAACACTTCCAATAAGTTTACTACCTAGATGTGTAAAAAAAAAATGTTTTCCAAATATCAACTTATTGAAAAATTAATTACATTCCCAAGTCAATTTCTCGAGATAAATGCAACATTCAAAACATACAAATACCTCATAGTAAACCGCAAAAAATGGTATATGTAGTTTGTTATTTTCTTTGGATCGGTACATTAAAAAAATCTACAAAAATACAATGGCGAACACATAAAAAAATATACTGGTTTTGTTAAAAAGTCAAATGTTGGTATCATATTCATGATTTCTTGAATATAAATTATAAAGTATAAACACACGAGCGAAACATTGTAAACATCATTCGACACCTTTATGGTAAAACGGCTTAATCATTGGCCGTAGAATTTAACACGTATTATTCATGAACCGGTCTCGGTCCGAGTTACGGTCCCCTGTGCCCATATCTTGTTACAACGCGATTCGTTGTACCTTTGAACCGCGTGGGGTCCGGTTCACTTTACACTCCATTGGACTTGTACTGGCCCATTAATATCCACTACTGTCTCAGGGTCAGATGTCACCTTCAATTTGCATTTCAATTTGAATTTGCATTTGCATTTGCATTTCATCTTAATTTCATATTTTAATATATTTGCAGTTTTGAAGTGGGTTTGCTCTTCAGCTCCACCATTGTTGAATGCTTTGACTTTTGACTAAAAAGTACTCACACCTTCCTCCACACCCCCTCGTGTCTTTCCTTTTAACATTATTTGAATATTCATTATTCAATTCCATCGTATAAATATCGTTCATTCCAATTCATTCTATTCATCTTTATCTTCTTCATTGTTCCCCTCGATTCACTCAACAAGTTTCTACAACTAAGTTCCAGATACCTATCTATTAGTTACGCTTTATAAAGAGTTGTAAAGGGTAACAATTTTATTTTACTGGTTTAACCATGGAGGGAGTGAGGTTTCAAGAAAAGAATTTTAGGGTTCATTTGAAATGCTCGAATTTGCTCGAGTTAGCAGCTGCAGATGATGTTTCTGGGTTCGTTTCAGAGGTAGAAGAAAAGGGTATCGGTTTAGATGAAGTCGGATTTTGGTACGGACGAAGTAATTCATGTAAAGGAAAGATGGGATTTGAAGAACGAACTTCTCTCATGATTGCTTCGGTTTATGGAAGCATTCGTGTTTTGAAATACTTAATCGCTACTAAAAAAATCGACGTCAACAAAACCTCCGGTTCCGACGGTCTCACCGCCCTCCACTGCGCAGCCGCCGGCGGGGCTTTGACCTCCATTGAAATCGTGAAGTTGTTACTTGATGCAGGGGCGGATGTTAGTTTAACAGATTGCAACGGGAATAAACCCGGCGACTTGATAGCTCGTGGCATTAAATCCTCCATGAGAAAAGGTTTGGAGATGTTGTTGAAGGGTTTTGTTATCGTCGAAGAGATTGTTGCCGCGAAAAAGGAATACCCTGTTGACTTATCTTTGCCGGACATAAACAATGCGGTGTACGGCTCCGATGAGTTTAGGATGTATACGTTCAAGGTGAAGCCATGTTCAAGAGCTTACACTCACGATTGGACAGAATGCCCGTTTGTTCATCCCGGCGAGAACGCACGGCGGCGTGACCCTAAGAAATACAACTACACCTGTGTCCCATGCCCGGAGTTTCGTAAAGGAAGCTGCGTTAATGGAGATAACTGTGAGTATGCACACGGAGTGTTTGAATCTTGGCTTCATCCGGCTCAATACAAAACTCGTTTATGCAAAGATGAAACTGGGTGTGCCAGAAAAGTGTGTTTTTTTGCTCACAAAGTCGACGAGTTGAGGCCTTTGTATGCTTCCACCGGCTCAGCCATCCCTTCGCCCAAATCATCGTCTGTTAGTTCCGGCGAAATGGTGGGTTCGATGAGCCCTAGCCAGAACTCTGTTTCGACACCACCAATGTCGCCTTCTATTGCTCCGGTGTCTTCCATGAACGGGTGGCCGAACAAGATGAACCATTTGACGCCGCCGGTGCTGCAGCTTTCCGGTAGTCGTTTACGGAGTGCCTTGAATGCACGAGACTTGGAGTTGGAGAGCTTATTGACTCAACAGAAACAAAGGCAACAAATGATTGATGATTTGTCTGCAAATATTTACCGCAACAACCAAAGATTTGGGGAGTTGCAGGGTACGAATCTCGATGATGTTTTTGGATCTTTTGAATTGCAATCTCCAACTGGGCACCAACAAATCCGGCAGAACTCTAACCAGCTCCGGGGAAACTACACGTCTTCTCCGATGAGAAAACCGGCAGGTTTTGCTTTTGATTCATCGGCGGCGGTTGCTCAGGCGGTGATCAATTCAAGGTCTGGTGCGTTCTCGAAACAACGTAGCCAGAGCTTCATTGACCGAGGCACGGCAGGTTCAGGCGCCATGAGTCCACAATTTTCGCAGTGGGGTTCGCCTGACGGGAAACTGGAGTGGGGGTTTAATGGTGAGGATGCTAACAAGCTCAAAAAGTCTGCATCTTTTGGGTTTAGAAATGGCGTACCGATGAATGAGCCAGCAGTTTCATGGGCGAATACGTTGGTGAAAGATGTTTCGTCGGTTGGCGTTGGTCTGTATAGTTCATCGGAGAAGCAGAGACACGGCGGCACTGGTGGTGGTGGAGAGAAGCTGCCACAATGGGTCGAACAGATGATCAGAGAGCAGGAGCGGTTGGTGGCATAAAAGCAAAGTATCATTAACAAAGTAGATATTTTTAATTCTTTTATTTCGTTTTAGTTTAATGTAATTTATTCTTCATAATTTCCCAAAAGGGATTTTAAATTTTTAATTATCGATAAATTGTTTGATATATTTGGTAAGCATCAGCCACACATGTTCAATCTACACAACAATGTTTGGAAACGAAGCCATTTAAATTCATGACAAAAATCAAAATAGATATACCAATCTTATCATTTAATTATTATTTTAAGTGAAAAAGAGAAAAATAGCTATTTTTCTAATTATTTTTCATAAAAAAAGCTACAAATTTAAAGAAAATCAATTTTACACAATGATATCGTAGGTGAGGGCTAGGCATCTGCGATTTCGTAATCTTGACTACGATTTCAATTGTGCCGACTTCGATTTCAGTTCGTGTATTAAAATAAATTGACTATTTTTTCTGGGTACGGAATTACAGATGACATGATTATCGCAACTTTGCAAGTATAAATAATAATATTCATGAAGTTTACTGACTTCGTTTAAATTGTATTTGAACTTAACTTGGTACGCATTCATCCTCCAAATATCAACCTTACACATACAAAAAAATGAAACATAGATGAGGAGAGAAGAAATTGCAGTTATATATTATATGCAAGTTTGTAATAAGAAAAAATGGTTATTTTTTATATCCAAATTGAAATTACAATCAACATAAAGAAATCCCAGGCGCCTAGCACACATGTGGGATTTTGTTCGTTAAAATTGGAAAAATCATGATTTTTGAATTATTTAATTATTTTTGTGTAAAGTGATTCGGAAAAGTTATTATTTTCTATTTTTCTTTTATTTTAAAAGATGACAAATCTTACAAAAAAGCCATTAAGCTTTCGTAAAATTCGACTTTGACCTTGTGTTTTCTTTGTGTCTCAAATTGGACATTTTTTTACTAATTTGTTATAATTTTGACCACTTAAAATATCAACCAGGTTTACAAACGTTCAATATCGAGCACCGAACCGAATTAACATTGTCAGTGCCGATTTTTAGCACTAGTACCGGTACCAACGATACCAAATCTTGAATTTATTGATTTTAGGTACCAAGTATCGTTTTATATTAACATAAACGGTGTCGATTCGGTATCGATACTGGTTCGGGTCAAGAATTTCGATACTCTTGTTCACACCCTAGTTCACCTTCCCAAAATACAAAAACCATGACTTAACAAAGTATGATCTTATAGTTGAGTTCCGAGGAAAAAAACCGGTGGTATAGTGTGACAACTCATTCAAAATAAATATATAAAAATATATAATCATATTATGCTATTATAATATAATTATTTGTTCAAAGTTAATGGGTTAACCAGAAGCAAATAATGAGGTTTATTGTCCAAAAACCATCACTTTGAACTTTGATGAGGGAGTAAAATCGAGCAAATGAGAGGGCTTCATCAGTTATACATTTAGGCATTATAAATAGCATGAAAAATTGAGTGAAAACCCCATTGGATTTGCTAAAAAAGACGAAGAATCGAGGGAGAAATCGTTTGAGGAAGTTCTTGAAGATTTTCAGTGTTTCTAGAAATTATGGTATGTATATTCGAATTAAACTTGATAGAATTGCACAGATAGACTCATATGCATGTTAAACGTGTTTTGGTTCAACCTCCTGTTTCAAATCGATCTGAGCAATAGTGGTTTAACAAGGATCTTAGGGAACATTCCATTACAATAAACTTTATAACCTACACTTTTTGGAGCATAATTTCAACAATTGTTTATGGGTAGTTGTTAGTCAGAAGTGGAGATAAATAATGATAGTTTTTATTAAATAATTCTATATATTTTTGCATAAAGATGAAGCTTCAGCAGTTAAAAAAAATGACAGACAATAAGATTTTTTCATGTAATGAAGGAGATAAATTCGGGTGTTGGGTAATCGATAGGTGGGTCAAAGGTCAATTCTATTAAGTTTTCTTTTAAAAAAATGTGAAAAGAGATTGTTGATCTAACTGAAAAAAAAGGTGGAACACTATATTTGGTGGGGTATGGTGAAGGAAGTTAGGAGCGTGAAGCGGCCAAGAAGATGTCATGGGATGAGTTTACGAAAATCTTCAAAGAAAAGTTTTCCCCTCGAACGGTGATTAAGCAGTTGGAGGAAGAATTCTCGAGGTTGGAACAGGGAGTATGACTAGGGGTGAGCAGCGGAATATGGTACCCGCTTTCGGAACCGAAACCGCCTCGAAACTGGTGGTTTCGGAACCGCTACCCGCTGGGTAACCACCGTAACCGATATATATATATATATATATATATATATATATATATATATATATATATATATATATATATATATATATATAATAATAATAATAAAAGTAAATTTATTTACTTTAGGACTTAAAAAAGCATTGTATTTGTTCTCGTAAAGAATAATTGATTTTCTTTAACAACCAATGTGAAATGAAGCAACAACTTAATCCAAGTTAAGTGAGGATTAGATTAAAGAATGATAGACTAATAAAAATTTCAAAAAAAAAAAGTTGTACATAGATTTTTATTTGTATATCTTGCAATCCCACATCGGTGGGTGGATATAAAGAGCATAACTATGTCATGTTATATAAAATGAGGTTCTCTGAATCACTTTTAGCATGAATTAGCACATTACTGTCGAGTAATACATTAGATTAGTAAGTGGGTTTTTTAAAATGAAATAAAACACTTATTGTTTTGAATAACTAAAAAAAAAATTATTGCAGTCTAGTTTTTTTATTAAAATATATTTTGAAAGTGGGTACTCGGAATTGGAACTAGAACCATATTTTGAAAGTGGGTACCCGGAATTGAAACCGGAATCGTCGGTTCCGGTTCCGGTTCCAAAATATTGAGAACTGGTATAGCCGGTTTCGGTTCCGGTTCCACCAAAATTAGGCGGGTACCCGCTTATGCTCACCCCTAAGTATGACAGTGAGAGAGTACACCACTAAGTTCACGGGGAGAGCTAGATTTGCCGAATTTTACGTATCTACAGAAGAAAGAAAGGTGGAACGCTATATTTGGGGATTGAGAACTGCTATCCGTAAAGGAAAACTGTCATTCCTTATAAGGGGTGTGGATACCTTCCCATATCGACTAGGAAAGAGAAACAAACATTCCTTATAAGGGGTGTGGATAAGTTCCATGTCACAACGCATTTTAAAGTTATGAGTGCAGCAAATCCCATAAGAACGTTGCAGTTAAGTGTGCCCTAGCGAGTGCAACTCAGGGATGGGTGACCCCCTAGGAAGTTTTCGTGCCGGGAGCCCAAAGTTGACAATAATGTGATACGTGCCAAAGGAGATGTTACAAATGGTATCAGAGCTAGGGCACGGGTCGAGGTATTTGACAGGGACGTCGAACCCTATAATGGGGGGTGAAAGTGGAGGTTGGTTGCACCTAATCCCACATCAACTGGGATGGAGAACTAAGCATTCCTTATAAGGGATGTGGATACCTTCCCTGTCACAACATGTTTTAAAGTTGTGAAGGCAACAAATCCCATAAGAACTCTGCAGTTAAGCATGAGCGACACGTCCCCGCATATGGGCATAGGACATATGCCTTTAGATTTGTGTCACACCCCCAAACCAGGATGGCGAAAACGTCCAGGGGCGAGTGACTATCATGTAGTGTATCATAATAGTTGAGTATAAATGTTCAAAGCAAACACAACCAACATATATATAATTGAAAAAGTTACATCATTTGTACGTATTACATGTTTCAAAATATCAATTACAATATGTTGTCAAAAGATTTGTTTAGATGTCTAAGCGTCCCATCCTCAAAGCCAGTTGTTACCTAATTTACTGATTTTCTAAGAATACAAGTTATTTGAAAAGAGAGTATCAACATTTAAGTTGGTGAATTCATAAGCATTTGTATGTATATTTGTAAACCTTTTCTATGAAATGTAGTAATGTTTGTTTTCCGGAAAATCCTATATTTTCCCTAAAATGAGATGTGGCCTTAAATGAACCAAGACCGAAGCGTATAAGTAATTTTCCTACTTAAAATGATGTTATGAAGTTTTGTTTGTATATAAAACTGTTTGAAGACTGTCTTTGTGTAAACTAAAAGTGTCGTTGTTGTTTTATGTGAGTTTTCATTTTTATCTTATAACCATGTTTGATTGACCCAAACTGTCTTGTTCGCAACGTTCTTCAGGTGTCGATTTCGTTATGACATTTGTCACCCCTAGACCTGTCGGTCCAGATGTTGCACGCAGCTAAGGTGCGGGATTGCCGGTCCCAGTATGGATCTATACACAACTATCATGCTCTCCCTACAAGAGACTCTGATTATATTTAACAGGACTTTCGTGTGTACTTTATAAGGTACCATGAAGACAAAATTCACTAAATTTGATCAATGAGTTTACGTGTTTTTGTGCTAAAAATGTTTGTATAAATGATCATCCCCTAAGACTGGGATAGCTATCAAAAATGACGTGAAATCTTTAGATATGCATTTGATAATATTTTACCTTTTGCTCAACAGGATACACATGGGGTAAAGTTTCGTAAACTATATTTGTATATTTTTGATGCAGAAGACAAGTTTTTAAACAAAACATATATATATGCAAATGGTTATATATATATATATATATATATATATATATATATATATATATATATATATATATATATATATAAATTTTAAAAGATGATTTGGTATGTTTCGTAATTGTTGTTCATATTCTTACGTTTTTTTATTAGAAACTTTGCATGAAATAATCCTTAAGTTTGACAGTAAAGACCTTTTTGTACTTATCATTTTTTGTTAAAATAGTAATTAAACGTATTTAAATTGTTGTGTTTTAACTTCCTTAATATATAAACCTTGCTAAAAAATGTTACAAGGTGTTAATAAATCTATAAATCATTTTTGACAGTTTTACCCTTTATTGTCCCTGTTTTTAGAAAAATTATAGAAAAATCATCATAAGTCGAAAACTGAATCCGTAACCTCTGAGAGTTTAGAAAATGAGTCTACTTTGTTCCTAATTTTTATTATGTTTTTTAGTGGTCTCAAACTAGTGTGAAAATGGTCATCTTCACAGACTGGTCCGAATTCACTTCTGAAATGACAGACAGTTTTATAAAAATCACCATAAATTGTATAAAAATCGTATGAAGACGTGCGAGTAGTCCTTAGAAATTTATAAACCTGAACTATTTTCATATTGTACGGTTTTGAAAGATATTAAGTTTAAGATGGTCAAAAAAGTTCGTGAACAGGACTAAACTTTTCTGTAGAAAGTTGTCTTTTAAATTGATGTTATGTTTAGTGTTCTAACTTGTATCCCCCCCCCCCTTGAAACTTGAAGAAAACATGAAAATGTAGGTGCATGAACTCACCTTATGTGAATACTTGAAGAATGGAATGTTGAATATGAAGAACTTTTGGGTGTTGGTTTGATGCTCCAAAACAGCCACTGTTTTGGCTATGTTGCTGTCACGAAAACTTCACAGCAAAAGAGTAAGAAAAAGGGTAGTTTACTCAATTTTTGAATCTATAATTTTGAGTAGCATAACAACTAACTTCCAAGGGTATTTGGTGGTAAAAATATCAAGCAAAAGGAAGGTGTAGATGGGTGAATGGTGGCTGAAACACAAAAGGGACAACAGCCCTTTAGCTCACAGTTTTGATGGCTTCGGAAGGAAGTTCTTGTGGCTGAAAATGAGATGAAGGTTAAGAGTAATTCCCTGGATCACTGGCTGGTGAATTAAGGGTAAAATAAATAGGAAATTTTGGGATTATGAATGAGGAAAGGGTGGAAGAGGATAAGAGGACAAAACCTAGACTAGCTTGTGATGGGATGTGAGTTTAAGTGATGTGATCTTGTCTAGCCACTTGCTTGGGTGGTTGCTTAGAGATAGGGTTAGTTAACTAACTAACTACTAGTTATTTAGTTAGTTAGGAGTTCTATTTAAAGAGAGGGAAGGTCTTAATCTCGAAAATTAGAAGAGGGATTAAGAAGCATTCTTAGTAAAATGTCTTAAGTGATTAAGCACTTATTAGTTAAGTTGACACTTATCTCCACCAATTCTTTTATGTTAATTGATTTAGACATCATATTCCTTAATGAAATCACTTTAATTCATGACCCATAACTAGTCATTCACTAGATAATAATATATATGTACAAATACATATATGTATACTTAGTATAAAATAACAATGTAGTTTTTTTTTTTTGTGTATTTGAACTTTAATGTTTATGTTTTATTCTTTTTATTCAAAAACACTTAAATACATTCTAATTATACCTTATAATAATTCATTTTATATTTTTATTTATTTAAATATAAAATTTATTGACCAAAGTATAATTTCGTGACATTTAACCGGTTAACCATATCGTTAAACAAGTTTTGTCACTTTGGTTCGTATATTTGTCAAATTTAGATCCTCCACAACTATTAAGCACACGTTTTACATAGACCCTAACTTACTTATCAACTAGAGACATGTTGATACAAAAATTAAGTTTGTTGCATTCAAATGGTGTTATATGCTAATTTTCACAAACCGGTGATGGTTCGTAGTCATACATCATAACGAAATTTATCAATAGTTACTTGTTTTATATTTCACAAGAACTTATTTAAATAAAAGAGGTTAAATTCCTTCAACCATTCTTGATAAAAATACTCATATTGCTTAATAATCAAAACATAGTATCGTACGATCGTTCCTATTTTTAGCAATTGTTACAATTTGGGCCTATTTAAGAGCATTAACCCTTATGGTTTCGTCATTTTCAGCCTCTATTTCCCTAGAATGTCTCTATTGAAACCTTAACCTCTATTGAATTGTTTGGAGCTCATAATCTCTCCAAAATCCATTTTGGTGTGGTTTTTGTGTTCTTGAGTGAAGGAAACAAGAAAAAATTGTCATTTGAGCATATCACTATAAGCAATAAGCTCTCACACAACTTTTGGTCCTTTATAAGTCATACAGATCCAAGCTTTAATTCATTTCATCCTTAAATCTAGAAGTTGGTTGTGTTTTTGGTCCATTTTAATGAGTTTTGAGCTTTTTGAGGCTTGTCCCATGGAGTTTGAAGAGCTCAAAGCCTTGGAGTAATGTTTGAGTTTAGATCTGACCATATGATGGAGGAGAAGAGCAAGTATAAGTGCCTTCTTTGCTCCATACATGAAGATAAGTATATTTTGGTCACTTTTAGTGTTCTAGATCTAGCTTGTTTGGACCATCCAAATGGATAAAGTTGTTAGCTTTATGCATTAATACACTAAAGGGATTCAGATATGAGAATTTGGACTTATGACTTAATGCAATAAGTCATTTTTTAAGTTAAATAAGTCGTAGGTGTGACGCGCCTGGTAAGAGCGTTGGGTGCCTCTGAATTTTTCAGTTTGCCCAATTAATTTACCCATATAGTAGGCGTTGGGTGCCTGAGAGGGAGTGTGGAGCTCCTTTAATCCAATCTGTTGACCTTTTGACTTTTTTTTACAAAGTTTGACTTTTAGGTAAACTTGTTGGGGTTGAGCTATAAGCTGAGTAATGAGTATGGAATTTTATTTGTTATTTAGGTGGTTCGTGAGACTGATCTATACGAGTATTCGTGCATGCAATGATGATTCTTTAGTCTTATGTTTAGGTGAGTTTTCACACTGTATTACGTGTGACATTGTATATCCTTTGTATGTTAGGATGTATGTACTATCAGGGAACGAGTATGCTTAGCTAGACTAGTAGGGTTTTACTTGTTTGCTTTTATGTTTAATATGCTTTGTTTGGGCTGATGACAAGAACTAAACATGTCGTGAGTCGGACATGACTGGTTGGGGTATTCTTAGTGTTGGTTGATTGTTGAATGAATTCCCTATGGGTAGTTTAAATCAGATAACTTTAGAAGTCTTGATTTGGCCTTATTGCCTATTCTCGTCTTATAAAGGCATTAGGTTCAGAACACCTTTTCGGCTGACTATCTTATTTTCTGACTACTTATGAGTTGATCCTTCAATATTAGTAGTCGTGTTAGATGGCATTTTATGCATCTTTTATATTAGTTTTTATTAGTGTTTCGCATTATATTTTATGCTTTTTCTAGCGTTGTAAAAATTCCGATTAGGTCTCGATTAATCTCCGATTAATCCCTAGGCGCTACTCGACCGATTAGAAAGCGCCTAACGATTAATCCATGCATACAAAATGGCTGAAACAGTAGAACCCGATGAAATTTCAACACTTTGAAGAAATTATATCTCAATAGAAACTATTTGAGGTATGATTAGTGTTGTATTTATCATATTGACCTATTTTGTTATGATGTTAGTGATATTTATGAACTTTTATATGATATTAGTCATATTTAATTATTTAAAATCTAAAAAATTAGCAATTAATGGTCCCCGATTAATCTCTACCTAGCCGATTAATCCCTTAACCCCAGCCTACCGACTAGCTAACGTCTAGTGATTTTTACAACCTTGGTTTTTTCATAGGCCTTAGTTTAAATAATGTTTAACTCATGTTTATCTCTAGAATTCTCGTATTGCTCATGTTTTTACGTTGTTTTTAGATATTTCGAGTGGAGCAGTGATTTGGAACCAGTTTGGATGCATATTTGGAGCTTAATAGAGTTAGAAAAAACTTAACGAAGTTAGAACCTCGGTTTAATTTGCTGAAACCGAAGAGTTCATGTACGATACTTGTATTTTAGAAAAAAACACGATCACATTTTTTCTGCTGTGATCGTGCTTTCTGTTCACAAATATTTTGAGCCAAATATCAATTTTCGGGGCCTTGAAGCACTTACACGATCGTGTTTTTGGCAAAAATGTCCGAAATGGCAACGTACTTCTTTAAACGCGAAAAGCAGGACTTCGAAGCATAAATACGACCGTGTTTCTTCAGAAAACATTATCGTGTTTTCTAAAAAAAATCGTCTGATGTTGCGGGCTTGCGTATAAATACTCCATATCTTATCGGTTGAAACCCTAGACATTCCCAGACAAACATAGACGATTTTTTGGGTGATTCTTCTTCGTTTCCATCAATTTTTAATATTTGACGACTGTGGATCAACTCTTTCATTTAGTTTATTAAGATTTAGTCATTTGATTTCTTTTTTTATTGTTCTATATCTGATTTTATGTCCGGCTAAAACACTAGTTTTCAATTGTGACATCCCCATTTTCACAGCCAGAAAAGACCGATTTGTTTATGCTTTGTTTTTAAAATCAGAGTAATCTTTTACAGAAAACAGTTGCGGCATTTGTCCCCAAAACAAAACATGATAAGAATTTATCAAAACATTTCTTTTAAGAAATGTATTTTCATTATATAACAAAATCTCGAGATGTCATGTTCAATACAAACCAAAGGCATAAACAGAACAACATAGACCTTACACAGTTAATTTGTAACGCCCCGATTCTGGTATGTTGTTTAATATTATTATTTCTTCAAGTTTCAAGAGGGACTCGACGAGTCAGAGGCCCGACTCGTCGAGTAGAGGTGGGATTTTGAGCACGTTTAAGTTGGCGACTCGACGAGTCCATATCCTGGACTCGGCGAGTCCATCAGTCTGAATGAAACCCTAAATCCCCGGGTTTTGCACCCTATTTAAGCCATGTTATCAGCCCCAACCTCGCCCCATTCACCCTCATAGCATCATTTAGCAAACCCTAACCTTTCCTTGAGCATTTTGCGCATTTCTTATGTGAATCTTGAAGTTTTGAAGAGAAGAAGGAAGCTAGATCCAAGGGAGTAGAAGGAGATCCAAGACCTTGCATCTATTGCAGAGTTATTGAGGTAATAATCGGATTTCCTCTGTTTCTATGATTGATTCTCCTTTGTTGAATCACATTTAGACCATTTTATCCATTTCTTAGCTTATTTATGGTAGAGAAATCGTATTGGGGTGATTGGCCTTCGGTTCTAGCCATGTTTCAGTCCCAAAGTAGTGGATCTAACACCTTTATGGAGCCATTTTGCTTGGAAGCCCTAGATCTACTCCTTTAAGTGTCTTTTTAGCCTTTAAATCCCTTTTCATGCATATGTACATGTAAAGTTGGAAACTTTACGTGGTAACTAACCTTTATGAACCCAAATCTATAAGTTGTATGCACTAGATTTGAGCAGAATCATCGGAGTAGTGTTGCATGCAACCGACTCGACGAGTTGTTCTTCAGACTCGGCGAGTCGAGTCGCGAGTCCCCAATTTCTTTCCCTTTTATGTGTCATGCCGAGTGGAACCAGTGATTTATAGGTGGACTCAGTGAGTCGGAGATCGGACTCATTCATGGAAGGACTCGGTGAGTCAATGCCCTGACTCGGCGAGTCCAAGGCAATCTTCATGCCTCAAGAATAGACTCGACGAGTTGTTCATACAACTCGGTGAGTCGGATGCAGATTGATTGAGTGTTAGTATCGAAGAGGAACTCGTCGAGTCTATGCCAAACTCGACGAGTAGTAGCGAGCAGAAGCAAGAAAGTGAGAGTAAGGACTCGACGAGTTGGTGACCCAACTCGACGAGTCAGGTCAACTGTATGTTGACTTTGACCAATAGGTTGACTTTGACCTGGGGTAAAATAGTCATTTTACCCTCATTATGATTATCAGTATTTGATTGAGTGTACTTATGGGAATTGTAGCCGGGGTGAAACCGGAGCCGCAACAGACAGATTCCGGAGCAGTTCATTCAGCAGCTAGACTACGAGGTGAGTTTCCTTCCAGTAGGAACGGGTCTACAGCCACAATGTCGGCCCGATTAGCTAGCAGTAGTTTCCGGACTTCGGTCCGATACAGTAGATAGTGTGTTTGATGCCTTCGTGGCTCAAACAGGATTTATGAGTTATGTGTTCCGGGCTACGGCCTGATGCAGTATGCAGTATATGTGTTTATGCTAGATGATATGTGTCATGCTAGTTGATATGAGTTTATGCTATACTATGATAAGTCAGTTACGGACTTTGGTCCGATGCAGTTAGTTCCGGACTCCGGTCCGATGCAGTCAGTTCCGGACTCCGGTCCAATGCAGCTAGTTCCGGACTTCGGTCCGATGCACGGGACAGGGTCCCAGTTAGTTTCGGATTTTGGTCTGATGCAGTCTCCGGACTTCGGTCTGATGCAGTGGGCAAGGCCCAATATGTAATTTATATGTATTGCATGGTGTGTGGTAGTTTGGGGGAGCTCACTAAGCTTCGTGCTTACAGTTTTAGTTTTGGTTTCAGGTAGTTCCGCAAGTAAAGGGAAGAGCTCAGGATGATGGCAT
Source organism: Lactuca serriola (assembly GCF_051521515.1). Taxonomy (NCBI): domain Eukaryota; kingdom Viridiplantae; phylum Streptophyta; class Magnoliopsida; order Asterales; family Asteraceae; genus Lactuca; species Lactuca serriola. The sequence continues at coordinate 17,570,370 of NC_136415.1, read as the reverse complement.
CGCACACACCACAACTTCAGTTTTTGTCCTGGGAGTTTGTTTTGATACTTACTTTGATTTGATACAGTTATATCATGACATTTTATTATGGTTTGAGATATTTGACATATGGTTTTATGATATGACGTTCAGTATATGATTTTAATTATTATTAAAACGAAAATTTTGGGCCATATTTCGGGATGTTACATAATTATAACTACGGGCCTATAATCCTTATCTCTCGTTACGTCATCCAACTTATGCTCTTGTGCCACAACCTGTAATACAAAGAAAACTGAATGGGTCAGGCTTGGGAGCCTGGTGAGCATATAGGGTTTTCAACCCACAATCTTTTATATATATATATATATATATATATATATATATACATATATATATATATACATATATATATATATATATATATATATATATATATATATATATATGTTCAATCATCAAACGATCATTCCAATTATCCATCCCCATTATCTTCATTACTCTTAAGGGTCTACCCTAAGAGTCATTTATTCGTTCACTCCGTATTAGGCACTAAGACAATAGTTGCCAGGATTATTTATTAGGCACTAAGACAATAGCTACCAGGATTCTTTATTTGGCACTAAGACAATAGCTGCCAAGGTTCTTTCGTAAAGCACTAATTCCATAGCTGCTCTGGCTCATTCATCGGGTACTAAATCCATAGCTACCAGTGTAGGTACTAAGTCCATAGCTACCAACATTTATCTAACAGTACTAAATCCATAGCTACCATTGTCTATCTAATAGTACTAAATCCATAGCTACCAATGTTCGTCTATACGGTACTAAATCCATGGCTACTAAGGTTCATCTATACAGTACTAAATCCATAGCTACCAACATTCGTCTATACGGTACTAAATCCATAGCTACCAAGGTTCGTCTTTCGTCTCATCCTCAAACTCATTCGTCATCACACACCAACTAATTCGTCTACCCACGTTCTACCCAACATATTTGTAGATATAACATACATATACAGTTTAACTCATTTAAAACCTATATAAAACATTCATTCCACGCTTATCTCAAATAAACAACAATATATAAACACATAACACGTATTTCATAGCAAATACTTAATACTTATGTGTTAGAATAAAGTAACTATACACTCACACATAACATAGATGTAATATATTCAATCGATACTTGTATTAAAATCGTGTTTATGAAAGGGACTATACACTCACTTGGTTAGACGATGCTCGGACAACACTATAGCTCTAAGAGTAGTATTCTTCGGTGAAACCGAGATCACTTCGCCACCGGGCTTCTTGCGGGCAGAGCTTCGACTCGGAAACTCTTTTCTTCTCGGGATCTTCAGGCTTCGGGACTTGCTTCGGGTCTCGGGGTTGATACCGGGGCTTCGGGGGTACTTCCTTGCACGTAAATCGAGGTAATATGGGTGAGAGAGAAGAGATTTGGCAACCACAAACGGTTGCCCCTTAAAATCTATTTATAGGTTTGTTTTCTCATTTTCCACGTCGTGGGCACTTTTTCCATATCGTGGGCTTGGTCGTCATTGCATGCGTCATCATCCACTTGCTCTGTCAGGCTCCAGAAGGCGTCAGAAGCCATGCCACGTCATGGGCACTGTTTCCACGTCGTGGTCTTTGACAGTTTTGGGGTTTCGCGCCCCGAACTTCAGAAATTCATAACTTTCGGATACGAACTCCGTTTTCGACGTTCTTTAAATCAACGCGTAGGTAAGAACAAGATCTACAACTTTCATTTAGACTCCATCAGCTAATTTTGAGTTTATTTTGATTATATTATTTTTAGTAGACCGGGACAGGAAAACTCCGTTATAAACTCATAACTCCTTCGTCTGACGTCCGTTTTCGTCTGTCTTTCCGTCGTTGCACTACTATCGATGAGATATTCAATTCTCATTTAGATTGTTTCGGATAAATATCACTCGATCTCATATTCGAACTTCGGGCTGTACACTGCTAAGCCGAAACTTCGAAAAATCATAACTTCCTCATACGAAGTCAGATTTAGACGTTCTTATTACTCGCGGTTTAACGTATTCTACGACTTTCATTTAGATTTATAACGCCAAATATAGCTCTAACGTAAATTCACTATTTACGTCGCGTTGTGTCGTGTCGGTTCTTTCGCGAAACTTCGACAGGTAATAACTTCTTCGTTATAACTCGGATTTCGGCGTTCTTTATATGTACGGAATCCTTGTAACATATACTATAACTTAGTTAAGATTAATCCTTCTAAATAATCTTCCATCAAAAATTCATTTTTGATGCTTATCGTCTCTATATTGACTAACCCGGATCTACGGGTGTTACATCAATTCTGCAAAGATTAGTACTTTTATGTAATTAATCACTAAACCTGGCTTTTATTATCTGATTCTATCTAATTATTTATAGAATGTCTGATTTTGATTTTTTTTAGATTGATCACCAAATTTAGGATTAAATCAATCTAGTTAATCAGTTGTTAAAATCTGTAATTGTTTTGGTAAACTGATAATAAGTAATAAGTAACATATCAATTCCGTGTTGGGATTTGACTATGTTATAAACTGGAATTTCATATTTTTACATTTTCGAGCTTATGAGAAGTATTGAATATTGTTGGAAATTTCACACAGATCATAGTGCTGATTTTCTAACTTGATTAAGAGCTTGTTTAATTAGATTAGTAAAAAGTTAGGATTAACTAAAGAGTTTTTTTAGTTAATTAACTAGGTAAAAAGAACTTACTAGAGCTTGTTACTAGTTTTTAGTACCAGCTTAGATATAATGTATCTTAAATAACCATGTATGTGTTGATTGCATAAATAGGAAAGTCGTAGCAGAACTGAAACATTTTTTATTACTAAATTTCATTTTGTTTATTTTCACATCTATTTTTAGTTGTAATTCACAACAAAACATCCAATTTCTTTTTATTTACTGTTTATTGACTAGTATGTGTCTTATGCAAAGAGACATTGGCTTTTAAGATGTGTCCCTGAGGATTCGACCCTACTTCCCTACGCTACCCATTAGTGCAACCAAACAGTGATAATTTATTTGTTTAAGACGTATGTGATAGCGTTTTAACAAGTAGCTTTTGTATGGTTATGGGACGGTTGAGAACTGGTGGATGTATGATGGTTGGGAGCCGGTAAGGGTAGGATGGCAGCATGCCAATGATTGTATATGTAATGTTGATATGTATGCTTGATAGAGATGATGACGGATCAACTATAAAGCCGATTGTCTTACTTGTATGAATTGCATGTATGGTGAGATATGTGGTATATTGGGAAACTTATTAAGCTTTATGCTTATGTTGTTAAGTTAAATGTTTTTAAGGTTGTTCGAGGGAAGAGTGCGACGTGACTGTACATTCGCATAAAAGATTTATTGTTATTGACTTTCGTTGGTTTTTATAAATTAACTATGTTTCGTAAAGAAAGGATAATATAATATGTTTTTCAGGAATGTGCTTAAATGTTTAATTTGGTTTTAAATGAAAATTTTGGTTGAAATTTATGACGTATCAGATACAAGGAATAAAAAAATTTATAATTACCATTATGTGATGGCACATGATGTTAATTAAGGGAATGTGATAGATGATGTTTACCAAAAAGCACCTTTAGACAGTGTAGAGCACGTAGAAGATATATGCAGATAGGCACAATCAGACCTGGAGTTCTAGGTCGGGGACACGGTACTCCTGAAGGTGTCATCCTGGAAGGGTGTTATCTGGTTCTGGAGGCGGGGCCAGTTGGGCCCTAGGTATATTGGCCCGTTTCGGATTATCGCCCAAGTGGGCAAGGTTGCATATCAGTTGGACTTGCCCAAGGAGCTCGAGCAAATCCACAATACATTTCACGTTTCGCAGTTACGGAAGTGTGTGGATGACGAGTCGATGGTTGTATCGCTAGATGATATTCAGATTGATGAGAGTCTGAATTATTTGGAAAAGGCCATTGCGATTTTGGACAGAGAAACGAAAGCCCTTCGGAACAAGGAAGTGAAGTTAGTAAAGGTGCAATGGCAGCACCGAAGAGGCTCTGAATGGACCTGGGAGTCGCAGGATGAGATAAGGAAGCATTATTCAGACCTTTTTGCATCAACAGACTTCGAGGAGAAGTCTAGTTCAGGTGAGGGAGATTTGTAACGCTTGGTCCATGTATTATTTCATTTCTCAACTTTGGGGTTTTTGTGGGAACTCGACGATTTGGGGAGCTCCAACTCGTCATGTAGATACTTTTGTGTCTGCGGGTTTTAAGGATCAAAATCGACGAGTTGACGACTAATGATGAAACCCTAATTTTAGGGTGTTGCATCCTATTTAAATGACTTAAACCCTTTTGGATGGCCTCCTTACCATGCTCCCTGTCTAGAAAACCCTAGATTTGTGTTTCATCTTGCAAGCTTGTGTGTGGTGAGCTTAGAGCGTTGTTTTTGGTGATTCTTGAAAGGAACTTGGAAATGGGAAACATCTAGCTTGGAGGAAGGACCTTAGATCCAGAAACTCTTCTTCAAAGGCAACATTTTTGAGGTATAAAGTCGTCACCTTGTCATGTATTCATCTAGATCTCTTTACTTGAAGTTTAAGCTTGATTTTGGGGTTTTTGGTTGAGTTTTCCAAGAAGATGAGGATTCCAGGGGCTGATAAATTAGATCTGACACCTTCATGATCTCTCTTGGCTTAAAGTTGCAAACTTTATTGGTCCCTATGTCCCATTTATGCAATAAGATCATTATAAAGTCATTAATGAGCCTTAGAGTGTGTTATATCATGCATGGACATAAAAGTTGGAAACTTTACGTGATTTCCCAACCTTGGGACATCAGATTTGTGTTTTGGGACGTTGTTGTGGGAGTTTTAGGTCTTAATGGGTCAAGACCCTCTTTAAAGAACCTATAGTTTGAGTTTGACGCCTTTTGGATGGTTCTTGAGGGTAAAGCTGGAAACTTTACCCTTTTTGACATCATTTTGGAAGAGATATGAGGTTTGGGGCCCTTGGATCTATTGAAAACAACTTAATGCATTAAGAGGTTGGATTACAAGCCAACTCGGCGAGTTCATTGGTGAACTCGACGAGTTGATGGGATTTTTCGCGATCTGATTAAACAATAGGGAAACTCGACGAGTTGAAGAGACAACTCGACGAGTCGTGTCAACTCAAGAAGTTAAATTTGACCTTTGACCTTGGTTTTTGACCAAGTTTGACCTTTATGGGTTTTGGGGCATTTTGAGTTGCAATTAAGGAAATTGTTTCTGTTTTAGGGTTGTGTAGAGCGGATATTGTAATCCCTATCTAGTCAGCTTTCGTGCAATATTGAGGCGATTCTTCTCACCACCCTCATGGGTCTAAGGCGCCAAGGCTAACACATTAATTGATATTAAGATGTTTGGATTTGGAATGTGTAATGGTTTGCTATTTGATTTATGAATAGATTTATGTAAAGACCATGGGGGAGCCCATGACACTTGGCAAGACCATGGGGGAGCCCATGGCATGAAGGTATAAGACCATGGGGGGAGCCATGACATTCCATTGAAGACCATGGAGGAAGCCCATGTAATTGGGAAACTCACTAAGCTTGTGCTTACAATGTTATTGAATGTTTCAGGTACTTCTATTGTTAAGGGCTAGGGCCCGACTTGATGATGTGGCATGCATTCTCTAGTGTTTTCACATTTAGCTCCTTGTACTTTGAATTTAAAAAATAATATGGATATGTATTGGGATTTTTGTACTTCCTATGGATGAGGTTTACGGAATTAAAAGTTTAAAAATTTTCTGAAAAATTGGGATGTTACAGTTTGATTACATCATTTTTGAAGTGGTAAGTTGGTCATATTTTTGCCACTTCATTTATTAGTGTTGCATAAGCTTGTTGACCGTGTCCTTTGCTGACTGTCACCTCATTTATTAATGCCATATAAAGCAAAATGAACAATTATATTAGAAAAATGAGCCACAAGCAAGAATTTTAAAACAAACACCTAAAAAATTAAGAGAGAGAGATTATGAAGTGAGGCTTAGAATCATCATAGATTCTTTTTTGCTTCTCACTCAATTTAGAAACTTCAGTATTCATGAAATTGAATAAAAAACAACCGCATCCTTTTCGCAAGTTCTTGAGGTAATGTTAAAATGGGCACCCAAGAATCTGAAAGAAATTGCAAACAGTTGCATCTTTCAGAAATTGAAGGTTTAGAAAAATTATTTCAATGTTCTAAGTTTTAAGAAAATAGATTATAGAAAGTCAGTGAAGACTTCTGAACCATAAAGTTAACGATTTTCCTGTTGGTTGATGATTGGAACCAAGATGAAGAAGCACATAAAATGAAAAAAATTATGTTTATGAGATGGAAATTACTTACTTGTAGTGGTTCAGGAATCATGATTCAGAATTATCAGCAAATTCAAATCAACATGAACATCGACTTTCAGAGTTGAAACTATTGAAGGGGCGTTGTAGGTGGATGGAATTGGTGGAAGGCGGTACTAGAGGTAGGTGTCACTGGTATTAGGCGGAGGAAGAAATGGTGAGGAGGAGGTAGAATTGATGACGCTGACTAGAAGGAAGATGATCGATGGCATAGAGGGAGGAGGAATAAGTGGTTGTCTATGTGAGGAAGAAGAATGTTGATTTAGTTTGTTGACATTGGTCTTGTTATGGTGGAGGCAAATTTTAATAGGATTAATAAGAAACTGATCCCTAAAATAAATGGATATTACAAGTTAATTTGGGATATTAATTAATGTCAAATATTGTGGATGTGACACTCAAACCGAGTAAAACAAGTCCAGGGGACTAAATAGACAGGTTGCTGTTAGATGCCATTTTTTGCATCTTATAGGGTAGTTTCTTCTCCGATTTCAACGATTTATAAAGATCTGAAGATTGTGGATCATCTCCATCAAGTAGATTAGTAAGATTAGTTTTTTTATGCTTCTTTTCATTTGTTTTTATCATATTTTAGCCATGTCTAGCTAAAACCTTAGTTTTCAGTTCTGCAAAGACGAGTACTTTTCATGTGACTAATCGTTAGATCTGGTTTTTTATTTGTGTTTCTATCTAGATTCTTCAGCTTTGTTCTTAATGAATGTTTGAGTTTGATTCTTCTTAGTCTGATCACCTAGCTAGGGTTTTAACATTCAAGTTAATCAATTATATACTATTTAATTGTTCTTGTCAACTGGTAATAAGTACCAAGTAATAAATTGGTTCCGTGTTTGGGATTTGACTTTATTATAAACTTTAAAAATCATATCTTTACGCTTCCGAACCTGTGAGAAGTATTAGATATTGTTGGGAATTTTACATAGAACCTAATGCAATTTTTTCCGATTTAATTAAGAACTTGTTTAATTGAACAGTAAAAATTTAGGGTTAATTCAAAGAGCTTGTTTTGATTAACTAATTTAGGTAAAAGAGAAATTACTAGAATTTGTTAGTTTTTCTTAGTACCAGCTTAGATAGAACGCATCTCAAATAATCAGATCTGGAACAATTACATGATTAGGAAAGTCGCAGCAGAACTGAAAATTGTTTTTTATATTGATTTTCATTTAATTTAATATCACTGCATTTTCAGTTTTTACTTTAATCGAAATCCCCCTTCCTAATAATTTTTGTCTTGACTAGATTGTGCTTGATGCAAAAAGGCATTAACCATTAGGTTGTGTCCCTAAGAATTTGACCATGCTTCTTTGTGTTATATTTTTAGTGCAACCAGCAGTGATAAATTTATTTGTTTAATATGTGCGCGACAGCGTGTTAACAGTTGCGCACGAGTTTGTGCTATATTTTTAGTTCATATATATATATATATATATATATATATATATATATATATATATATATATATATATATATATATATATATATATATATATAGGGTTAGGTTCATGTGAGACGACCTAATTTTGTGAGACCGTGAGACTTATTTTTTTATTTTATTTATTTATTTTTATTTTTTTAGTTAATTCAAGTTCCGAAAATAATATTTAAAAAAGAATTTTTTTGATTTTTCCATTTATTTTTCATTTTAAAATTATTTTTAGAATATGTACAGTGTAATATTCTATTTAGAATATTTCATGTATTTTTAAGAAAAATAGAATTTTTTTTATTTTTTTTAAAAAATTTTTTAGTTAATTCAAGTTCCGAAAATAATATTTAAAAAAAGAATTTTTAGATTTTTCCATTTATTTTGCATTTTAAAATTATTTTTTAGAATATGTCAGTGTAATATTCTATTTAGAATATTTCACGTATTTTTCAAAAAAAAAAAACGGGATTTTTTTTTATTTTTTTTAGTTAATTCAAGTTCCGAAAATAATATTTAAAAAAAGAATTTTTAGATTTTTCTATTTATGAACCTGAACCTATATATATATATATATATATATATATATATATATATATATATATATATATATATATATATATATATATATATATATAAACCTTAAAAACTTCATAAAAGATTTTTGTCATTTCCCCAAAATATAATTACCGTCACCTTGAATGCAAGATTTGAATACCATAAAAAATAAAAATATGATGCCTAATTTTTATAAGATCTCAGATTTATTACTTGTAATATTATGTTACGTATTAATTATTTTTTGGTTATATATATATATATATATATATATATATATATATATATATATATATATATATATATATATATATATAGAGGTTCAAATGTTTTTAGCAAATATTGTATGCCTAAATGCTCCAATTAGAATTTAGGAAAAAAGAAATCATTAATTAAATAATAAAGGGTAACTTAGTCATTTTACCTTTATAAACCAAAAATAAATGTTGTATATTTGGAAAATCATTAAATGAGTATCACATATCCTTTTTAAATCGTTGTTCATCTCACTAACCCTAATCCCTGCTCTTTTCTTGTTTCGATCGGTAGGCACATGAGAGACCCGATTTTTCTTCCTCCATCTTCATCAGATCGAGAAGGCATCAGACGATTTTCACCTTCGTTTTTTCGGCGCCGTTTGTTCCTCCGATGACGGATTAGCTCATGGCTAGTCTTAATCTGTTCGTCTCTTCTTCCTTATTCTGTGGATACTGTTGGTGTTGTTCTCATGGAGGGGTTCCTCCTGATTTGGAACCTGATGTTATTATGAAAAGAAAGGGAAAAAATGCGAACCCGAGAAACAAGCTGAAAATCGATTCTGGTCAGGCTTCTAAGTTACCATCTGATCCTCTGAAAGCTAAATCAGTCACTCTTCTTGTCAATAAGTTTGAATCAGAAGTGAAATCTCCTGTGATAAAAGGATCAAGTGATGTGAGTAAATCTGAAGGCCCTAGGTCTGGAGTGAATTTGGTGGATTCCCTTTTGGATGTTGGATGTGATGCGATTTCTATTGAGAATAAGGGCTTGGGATTGTCGAGTGGTTCTGAGGGTGCTGTGATGGGATCGAAGATTTCTTCTAAAGTGGTTATGGCTGATATCGCTGGTTCTCCAATGGTTAATCATGTCATTCGCAATCCAATTAAGGAGGATGGAGTGATAGAAGGTTTGAGCTCCCCTGTGCTTGAATTTGAAAAAGACATTGAGCAACTAATTATTTATTTAGTGCCTACCAACTGTTTGTTAAAAATCATAAGAGACAAGATTTTTGTTTTTCATGTTTTTCACAGGTTTCAAGATTGGCCAAGGGATAAGCTGTCATTATTGAGCATTTAAAGAAAGTTTCATGTTGCATACCAACTACTCGATAAAATGCTTAAATCAGGTTTCTGGATTTTCTATCCAATCTTTTTATATAAGTTCAACTATTTTTTTTGGCAAATATAAATGGTTTCTTCATAAAGGTTTTTGTTGTAAGTAAGGTGTTTAACAAAACTCTTGAATCAACTTTGTTTCAATTGTATTATAAATTGTTTTGCAGGACCATGGAAGTATCAAATCTGTTAATTTTTTTATTCATTTGATTGTTAATAACTTGAGAGGATAAAAATATGTTAATTTTTTTTATTCATGTCTTCCGATTACGGTTTTGGTTAATTATTTATATGTTGATAATAAATTCTGCTAGAATTTTACTGTTTTATTTTGATAAAATTTTAATATTTATATGTTGATAATGTATTCTAACAGAATTTACTGTTGCATTTTAACATAATTTGTGATAGAAATGGCTTGAAGAATGGTTTGAAGAACTGATGGGAAATGTTTTAAGAATGAATTAAAGAATGATCACACTCAATGTTTAAGAATGTTGTTATTTTTAAAGAATTACACTTGTTATTCTTTCAGAATGTTGTTATTATTCAAAGAATCACAATTAATTTTTGGTATATTATTAGTTAAAGAATCTATTTTGTGTATTCTTTTCAGAATGTATTTAGTAGTTTATGATTGACATTATGTTATTCTGACAGAATATGTTAGAATGTAGTTATTTTTCAACCTCGGATTTCAAAACTTTGTTATTATTTAATAATATTCTAATAGAATAAAATTCTGAAAGAACATCATTCTAACTAAAAAAAATATTATGACAGAATAAATCGGTTATTTTTACAAATTATGTTAGAATTAAAATTGAACTAATTTAAAAAAATCATATTTTTAAAATTATGAGAATTAATTATCCATAAATATCCAAAAATTTCCTTTTATAATTGTAGTTAATTGTCCAAAATACATTTTTGCTAAAATTTGTGTGATTATATGGTACATGTTATCCCATTGTAATATCATACACTCTCAAATCATGTTCATTGATGAATTCCATCCGTTGGTCCAAATTTGTGCATTCTGGCACACAATAAAATAACATAAGGCCTAAGCGCATATATATATATATATATATATATATATATATATATATATATATATATATATATATATATATATATATATAATTGTTACTTGTAGCTTTATGTTATGTATAAAAATTGATGTAAGATAATTTTGTTAAAATCTAATCAAGAAACCTTTTCGAAAATCTATATAAATTTGCAAAAGAAATATGTTTGGATTTTTTTTTTTTGTCTAAAAGTAATGTAATGAGATAAATCATTTTTCGTATCAAATATTATACTAGTATGATACTATGATATAAAAATAAGGTAATGGATCAAGGCCATATAAGTTAATTTAGCACTACACAAAGCATAAAAAGCGTGGTACACCTAAAACATAAAACCAACTCACTTCTATTCTTTGAATCAAAATGGTTAATGACAATCACTTGAATACTTGATTCACATTCGTTCGTTATGACTTATGATTAGCTACATTTTGTTGACTGTATTTTTTGTTAATTAAATATAATACATTTTAAATTTATCGTTGACACGTCACAAATACTCCATATTAGAAAAAGCTTAAATAGTTTAATCATTTAAATAGCCCGTTAGCCCAATTTCCGTGAGCCCAAGGTTTAATCAATTTGGGAATCGGCTCTTACTTTGCCAGTTTAATTAATCCGTCGAAGTCGATTGTGAAGACGTGAATCTAAGAAGAACCAGAAGGTTCCACTCCCTCAGCCCCTGCCCCGCCCAGCACCTCTGCCGGCGTCCAGCTCCACAGCCTCCTGCTAATTCTCTTCCTTCCGCTGCTCAACGCCGTATGTCATCTCCACCCCTTTGAAGCCACCGGCCGGAGACCTTCGATAGCCAGCCACAGCTACACCGTCGCGACCCACCTCAGGTTCCATTCTTCTTCCTTTTTTCCGGCTTTCTTTCTTCTTGATATAAAGTTATACCAAATTCATCGTTATCAATTAATGCTGGTCGATTTCTTCCTTTTTTTCTCTGCCTTCGATAGCCACAGCTACTTGTTTGCTACTTCTGATTTGCTGGTCATATATGATATCAAATGTGTTTGTTGTTCATATGTGATATCTGATGTGTATAGTGTTCTGTATCTTTAATTAGATGTTTGAATTTGTGTTGTTAAGGCCCATAATGAGGGTTTTTTATTTGAGTTGGGACGGTTGGCATTGCAGGCAAGCTGTTTGATCAAATGCCTTAGAGGGTCTATAAGGGTTACAAATGCCTGGGAGGGATGAGTGGACATATTTGCCCTTGTCCCCTGTTTTTATCATGTTTTTAAGGATTACAAATGCCTGTTTTTATCATGTTTTTATCAGAAACTTTGCAATTAATCTTTTGTCGATCTTCATCCTTTCAGTTTCACTGCGTAATTTCACGTTCTTTGATCTGCATTTGGGATCCAAACAATAAGATGATCACAGGTGCATCTGCTTCTTCCATTGTAGTTCAACTGCTCGATCAAATACCCCTGAGGAAATTGTTTTGCTTTTACATCACTTTTCTCTCGAAAACCCTTGTTGTATTTCATTCCCGTTGAATTTCCTTTGACTCTGACACTCACGTATGCCCTATATGATGCAACGTAGGATGCCAATATCAGACTAGAGGCCTTCTTTTGCACAAATGGCAATACCCTGGTACGTTTTAATTTTATACTCTCGTAGTCACAAAAAGGAATATGAATTGGAAGTTCTAAACTCATATCAATTTCTACTATTTCATCTTTTTTGCAAATACAGGTTTGAGGAAGACAATATCACATACATTACACGCAAGGTTTTTGAAAAAGAAACCAATAAGTTGTTCAATACATCAATCGATTGAAATCTCCCCTGTTGTTGACAAGAAGAGGGATGAAAATAAGAGACCATTGGTTAAAATGTGTGGAATCACATCAGCTAAAGATGCAGCTCTAGCAGCAGAAGCTGGAGCTGACTTTATTGGAATGATCCTTTGGCCTAATTCAAAACGTTCAGTTTCAATATCAACTGCAAAAGAAATCTCAAAAGTTGCACGTGAATATGGGGCAAAGCCTGTTGGAGTATTTGTTGATGATGACTCCAACTCTATTTTAAAAGCTTCTGATGATGCGGATCTTGAATTTGTGCAGGTAGATTATCAAATATAAAATATGTATATATAAAATTCGGATTTTTATTCATTTGATAACATGCTAAACCTGTATTTTACAGCTTCATGGAGATGGATCACGGGATGCATTTTCTGTTCTATCAAAGGAAAAACAAATTGTTTATGTTCTTCATGCAAATGAAGATGGTAAACTTCTCAATCATATATCAGATGGAGATTGTTGTTTGGTAGATTGGATTCTGGTGGATAGTGCAAAAGGAGGAAGGTATTGTTTTGTGTTATTATCAAATATATCTGCAACATTAAATTTAGTAACAAGTGGTTGGGTGTGGGTGTACATTGGCAGTGGTAAAGGATTTGACTGGTCAAAGTTCAAGCTACCACCAATAATGAGCAAAAACGGGTGGCTATTGGCGGGAGGGATCAAACCAGAAAATGTAATTTCAGCTCTTTCAATCTTAAAACCAGATGGAGTTGATGTGAGTAGTGGTATATGTGCATCAGATGGCATTCAGAAAGATAAATCACGCATATCATCTTTCATGACATCTGTAAATTCTGTTCAATATTAATCATAATCCATCAAGAAAAAAAAAACATGAAAATGTGCTCGTTGTCTGTAACTCTTTTTTGATTTCATGTCAAATCAATGGAAAGCAACAATGAAACCTTTCTATTAATTGATATTTCTCAATTACTTGGGTGGTGTTGTATTTTATTAATTAAAGTTTGGTATAACAAATGACCCCACGCCTTTTATTATCATGTCCTTTTACTCAAATATTACGAAAAAAAACAAACATGGTTTTAAGTGGTCCACTTATCATGTATAGATTCATTTGTATCCAAAGATAGACAATAATGGTCCTTTAAGATAGAGATGTATGTGGACAACAATATTCCTTTTTCCTCTATAAAAGAAAACGTACTTTTAGCTTACATGTGTTACAAAATATTAACATAATAAATTTATGGGGGATATGAATGTAATTATACAAAAGAGATTTGTTCAAAGCGTGGGGTCAGTTTGATAGTATACAACATCCCCTTCGTCACTCACATAATGATCTTTTTTCATACTATTTGCAACAACTCCAAGCAAATGGAATGGAATTGGCCATGATTTCTTTGGCTCCCTGTAATATTCCCCAAGCACTGGTTTTGCAGCTTCGGTCTACATTATCACAATTCAATTTCTGTTAATATATTTACTAATTAATAATATAATAAATTTTATAAAGAAAGAGTACTTACTGCCTCTATTAAGTTATAATGTGGGATTTGAGGGAAAAGATGGTGTATGACATGGGTTCCTATGTCATGATGGATGTTATTGATCCATCCATAGTCACGATCAAGTGTTGTTAGCCCTCCTCTTAGGTAACTCCATTCCTGTTGTGTTTCAAATTGAAAACAATATAATATAAGAAATTTATTCTAGTTTGTTACAATAATTAAGATATAAAGAGATTGAAATTTAGGGTTTAGTTTAAAGTTCAAACCTTGCCACGGTACCATGGGAGCTTGTCTTCATGACCATGGTGATGCAAGTAGGTTACTAAATCGAGCCACATCACAAATCCCTGAATTTAAATCACAAATTTAGTTAAAATATTCATAATAGTAAAATGGTCATTTACTATGTCTGGATGTAGATTTAGATACCGACACATCATTCATTTGCATTTTGGATTTAGATTCAGACAGTTCATTCAGCCCAAAACAAAACAAACAGCTGAAATTTGGAACAAGTGCTATATACACAAGACGTTTTTTTTTTCTTTGGATTAAATGAATTGTTTGAAAGTGAGTAAATAACCATTTTGCCCAATTGCGTGTATGTAGTCCAATAAACAATGCTATATACAGTTTGAGAGTTTAGATTAAGTCCATTACATAAAAGAGAAAAGAGAAACTAACCAAATAGGGGATGCCATAGAGTTTAAGTACTTGAAGTGGGCCAATTACAAAGGACAAACCCACAAGAAGGGCAGCCATGGCTGTCCAACAAACGGTTGATGTGATCACATCTTTCTTCTCATTAGGCAGAAATAAATCGCTCTCTGGGTGAAAATGAGACCCTTTCTTTCCTGGACTTCGACCCCACTGATATGATATAATTTGAAACCCCAAACATAAGTTAAAATAAACATAAAAACAAAATAAATCAAATGGTTAAATTTTAAAAGTATCAATTATCAGATTTCTATTAAATATTATTATATGGTAAACTTGATAAGGCTCACCAGATAGAAAGGGTATGCAAGCATAGGGAAAGGCAAAGTGAATCTCAACATGCGAGTTGCCGTATCTAAACTTCTATAAATCTTCTCAGATAACTTTTTTTTTAAAAAAAAGCACAAATTTCAAGAAATTAGATTGTGTTATAGATATAATAAAAAATGAAAATCTATATTACTAAACTCACTGGATGCCAAGATTCATCATTCTCAACATGTCCATGGTTTTGATGATGAGTTCTATGGCTAATTCTCCTATAAAAAACAATCATAACAATTAAAAATAATAATAATAATCTAATAAAAAGTGAATATGAGTAGACATGAATAAGGAATTATTTGTTGAAGTTAAATTCAATATTACAAAAATGAAAAAGGAGTAGGAATATAATATACCATCCATGGTAAGGTACAAGAATTGAAGAATGAAGAAGATGACCAACTACACTATTGAGTTTTGCATTATTAGAAAAGCTTCCATGGCCACTGTTCAACCAAAAAACAGAATCATAAATACAGAATTAAAAGCTAAAAACAATCATTTGTTACACAAAAAGATGATAAAAAAGAAATTAAAGAATTAGCTATCATACCAATCATGGCCAAGAACAAAAAGAGCCCAGAACATTGTTCCTTGAGCAACCCAATACAGAGGCCAAACCACCATATTGTTAAAATAAGCCGCCGCCGCCGCCAACCCAAAAACCACCACCACATCTCTTAACACATAACTCATCGACTTCCATGGATTCTTCACCCAGCAATGTTTTGGGATGGCGGCTCTGATGTCAGCCAATGTAAAGGGTGGTGGTGCTCCGGGGTTGAACTCACTTTCTCCGACGTTAATCTTTTCGTCTTCTTCTACAAATTGGACATCCACCGGCGCACTCACTTTCAGTGCCCACCTCCTATCTCTTGAAACCGATGAGTTTGGCCGGAAAATCTTTGACGACGTCGGAGCTATTCTGATTGAATTCGGAATGGGGGAACTTGAGATTCGTGTTCTGGGATTAGAATAAAGTCTGGGAAGTGGTCTTAAACCACATTCTGATAACACCCAGGTAGCCATTGGAGATACCCAGATGATGAAATCGAAAAACCAGAAGCTTTTCAGTAATGGGTTTGTCTTTCTAGAGAGAGAAAGTGTGAAGAGAGGAACTGTGTCTGTGTGTGTGTGTGTGGAATTGAAGGTAATGAAGGTGTTCTTGAGGAGATAAAACGCCCACGTCTTCTGAATATATCAGATCTTTGTCCGTGTGGGTTTTCAATCACCTCTCTCCTACTCTATGGCTCTCCTTTGCTTCCAGTTGACATCTTATATGAATCTGGATCCATACATATATATATATATATATATATATATATATATATATATATATATATATATATATATATATATATATATATATATATGTAGTGTTTGTATATATAAAAATCCAATGGGTCTCTGTTTCTACCCAATTTCCTTACTCCATTAGATCTGCTTTTGATAAGTCCATTTTTTCTATATGGTGTGAAAAAGTGGAACGTGAATTTTGTGTGTGAAATTGGAGAAATACTAAATATGATTCGGTTTATAATAATTGAATAAATTACAAG
The DNA here is from genome assembly GCF_051521515.1 of Lactuca serriola. Taxonomy (NCBI): domain Eukaryota; kingdom Viridiplantae; phylum Streptophyta; class Magnoliopsida; order Asterales; family Asteraceae; genus Lactuca; species Lactuca serriola. Next base: position 17,553,611 of record NC_136415.1, on the reverse strand, counting down.
TAGTTACCGATGACGTTTCTAAACTCTCAAGGATTATACTTTATTAAGTTGTGTTATCGTTTTATATTTGATTTTTTTTTTTTTTTATATTTGTCGTCAAATAGATGTAGGGTTGTGTTGTGTACACATTTTTTAAATTTAGTTATTTAACTATTAAGCATGGGTAATAAGTAATGAATTAATACCATTTTAAATAAAATGTAATGCACGTTTTTCTCGATTATTGGAGGAGGCAGAGTCCAAAATTAAACACGACCAGAAGTTGCTTTTCAGTCTCTGCGTTGCGGCTGCTCATGAACGTACGGGTCCAACCGTCCAAACCGTGTGAAGGACTGTTGAATTCAATCAAGCTTCCTCCAACTCCAACATCATTTTCTTTTCACTCGGTGACGACTGCCGAGAAATAAAAGTGTCTTCCTAAATAAATGATAGTAAATCTTTATATTTATATTATGTTAATAAGTAGTGTCGAAAGAGTTCATTAATTTAACCTTAAATAAAAACAATTTTTTATGAAAATTGTTAGAAATAGATTAGATTTGTTGTTAATTTTTTTTTAGTCTAACGGTATGGTGTGTGCCTAGATCGAATGTTCAAGTCTCACTTGTGACATAAAAAATGTTATTTAAAAGGTTATCAATGGAATTCAAACTTTGATTTTATACAAGTTGGGGAGATATGGTGTGCACATTTGTGTAAGATAACTTTGTTCTCGGTACGACCAAAATGGCTGGAGTCAAAGAGATTGTGTTGCAGCCTAGTGGGGATCATGTTGCTCGGTCGGCGGTCGAGGTCGAATTTAGACAAATTTTGACAACACATCAATTTCAGTTTTGAACATATAACTTTCTAAAATTTCTAAAAACCTCCATTTATGTGTAATTGTTATTTATACTAATAATCAACAATATTTTGGACATATAGAAGAACTCACTCTCTCTCTCTCTCTCTCTCCCTCTCTCTCTTATGTGTTTAGAATTGAAAGTGTTCATGGATTATGGTTTATGTTATCTAGAATGTCATTTCATATTAAGATATTCATATGCAAGTTAGATATCTAACTTAGAAGATCATCCTTCTACAAGTGGTTTGATATTTTTTGCTTAGAGTAGGTGTTATTTCTTGAACATCTAAAAAACAAATTTGTATCACAAACTTAACAATAGGATTTAAGTTTGTTGTATTAGTTGCACCCACTAAAAAGATGGAGTGGCTAAGGAATTAGGTTTATGTGATTTTTTTGTGATCAAAGCTGATTGAACATATTTCTATCCATTATAATAGTATTGTCACTTTAGTTAAAACTTATAGCGAATTTTATAATGGCAAGTCTAGACATTTGCGAATTTTATAATGGTTACGGAATTAATCATGAATGGTGTGGCTATCGACGTTTCAGATCTCTCTATGTAGTGGTCGGCCTTCTAGAAGTTTTGCCAGAAGCGACTAGTCGCTTCCCGAATGCTCCTTTCCGATTGACGACTTCTGGTGGAGATGGAGAAAGGGGGAGATCGATGATGGGTTGCAGATCTAGCTAGTTGTCTCTCGTTTCTTGGGGTGATTTTGGGATTCTATGAATCTAATGATGAGGAAGGAGGAGATACAACATGAATCTCGTTTTTTTCGAAGATATGGTTTTAGATCTGACAACGCAGACAGTGAAGGAAAAATGACGAGGAAGGAGGATATGCACCATGTGTAACGCCCGTAGATTCGGGCTAGTCAATTTAGAGACGATAAGCATCAAAAATGACTTTTTGATGGAAGATTATTTAGAAAGAGTAATCCTAACTAAGTTGTAGTATATGTTACAAGGATTTCGTACATATAAAGAACGACGAAATCTGAGTTATTACGAAGACGTTATGACCTGTCGAAGTTTCGCAACAGAATCGGCACGACACAACGCGACGTAAATAGTGAATTTACGTTAGAGCGATATTTTGCCTTAGCGATCTAAATGAAATTCATAGAATATGTTAAACCGAGAGCGTTCATAAAAAGAACGTCCAAATCTGACTTTGTATGAGGAAGTTATGATTTTTCTAAGTTTCAGCTTAGCGGTATGCAACCCAAAGTTCAAATATGAGATCGAATGGTTTCTAACCGAAACAATCTAAATAAGAATCGAATATCTCGTCGATAGTAGTCCAACCGTAAAAAGACAGACGAAAATGGACGTCAAATGAAGGAGTTGTGAATTCCTAACGGAGTTTCCCTGTCCCGGCCTACTAAAAATAATATAATAAAAATTAAAGTCAAAAACAACCAACGGAGTCTAAACGAGAGTTGTAGAGCATAATCTTGCCTACGCATGGATATAAAGAACGTCAAAAACGGAGCTCGTATGCGAAAGATATGAATTTCTGAAGTTCGGGGTGCGAACCCCGACACTGTGTCAGAGTTCATGACGTGAGCACAGTGTTCACGATGTGAGCTCAGTATTTATGACTTCTGGAGCCTAACAGACGCAAGTTACGATGACGCACCTGATGACTACTGAACTCACGACGTGAATATTTGAGATCCACGACGTGAATCCAGAAAAATGGCCCTATAAATAGAAACTGAAGGGCAGCCGGCCATGGTTGCTAATTCCTTCATCCTCTCACTCCCGACAGTGGCGAAGTATTTATAGGGCCAGGAGGGGCAGTGCCCCCCCCCCCTGATTTTTGGGCTAGAAATAGAAAATACACTTACAAAAATTTAATTCCAGGGCTGTTATCTTCAAACTTGGGCTTTGGTCCCTCCTGAATCAGACTCCAACTCTCCAAGCCTCAAGTGACAAGTCCAAATTCTCCAAGAAATATTCAGAAATCACGTTCGATTCTTGTTCTTCCTCAATTTCATTGAGTCGCCACTCGCCAGTGTTCACTGTTGTCGCTGCTATCGCTGATTCACTGCTGCCTGCTGTCGTTGCTCGCTGTTGGCCAGTCGGTGTCAGTCTTGCCATCGCCCATCGCACCAACACCAAAAATCAGTTATGGCGATCTTCTTCTTTCTTTTATAGTTCACTTGTTCTTTGTTCTAATTGAATGTTGTGCTACACTGTTGCTGCTGTTTTTGAGTTTCTCCAGTTCTCCTGACTCCTCTTTTCTCTCGGTCCTGTCCAAACTCCAAATTAGGGGTTAGAATTTCTCCTGTCAATTTGTGAATTTGGTTTATCACTTAACAGTATTCAATTATGATTTGGTTAGCCTTCTAGTCTATTTATTGTAAGCTGTAGGAATAGAAAAAAAATTGATTTTGTTATGCTTCAAACAAAACTAAAAACAAAGATGAATGAAAACCATAGACTATTTTTATAAAATTGATTTGGTTGTCAATTTGTCAATTTGATTTGGTTTTACTTTTCAGTTTTCACACACTGCTAATTGTTAAATGAGTTATTAGTTATTATTCTAATTTTGATTTTGATTTTTATAGATATAATCATGGGAAAGATGAAAACCTTAGACTATTTTTACAAAAGAAAGGCGGATGATAAAGAAACTAATCATGAAAGTGAAGAGAGTAAACATCACAAAGTTTCAACAAGTGAGCCACAACCGCAAGAAACGGAAAATCAACAAGAGAATGGGCCACAACCGCAAGAAAATGATAAACAACAAGAGAATGAGCCACAACCACAAGAAAAGGAAAATCCTAATGAAGTTGATTTGAAGAATCTAGAAAGAGATCTCGCTAAACGAAAGCACATGTGGGATTATCCAGTTAATTTAAGAGAACAAGTGAGACGAGCTTATCTGAATTTAGGACCTTTCCAAATACATCTTAAGGAGTATCAAGCTAAATGTTCAACAAAACATCCTCGTAGATTCAAATATTCTTGGTTCAACATTTTCCCTGATTGGCTAGAATAATTCTTCAACAACACATGCTTCTTATTGTTTTATTTGTTATATATTTAATGATAAACCAAGTGTGTGTCATGGTTACGATGCATTTACTGTTAAAGGATTTGACAATCAGAAAAAAGTTAATGATGGGAAAAATTGTGCATTCTTGAAACATATTGGTTGCTCACAACATAGAAATGTTGTTGCATTTGTTGAAAACTTGATGAACCAAGCAGCTCACATTGAAAATATCATAGTGAAGCAAAATGAAGCACAAATATTGAAGAACCATTTACGCTTAAAAGTGTCAATTGACACAGTTCGATGGTTGTCCTTCCAAGCTTGTGCTTTACGAGGACATGATGAAACTCTTGATTCCAAAAATCTTGGTAATTTTCTCCAACTTCTAAAACTTCTAGCATCATATAATGATGAAGTTGCAAACGTTATATTAGAGAAAGCTCCTTATAATTCAAAGTATACTTCTGCGGACATTCAAAAAGAAATTCTTAGTATTACTGCAAATAAAGTTCGAAAGCATATTCATAGTGAAGTGGGGGATTCATACTTCTGTGTCATGGTTAATGAGTCACGAGATGAGTCTAAAAAAGAGCAAACGACGATAGTTTTGAGATTTGTTGATGTGGAAGGAATCATACGGGAAAGGTTCTTGAATTTGGTTCATGTTAGGGATACCTTACCATTAACCTTGAAAACAAATATGTGGAGACAACTTTTACACTATCAATTTGATGTTAGTAAAATTCGTGACCAAGGTTATGATGGTGCTAGTAATATGAGAGGGGAATGGAACGGATTACAAACACTTGTTCTTGAGGATTGTCCTTATGCATATTATGTTCACTGCTTTGCTCACAGATTGCAACTAGCCTTGGTGGCTGCTTCAAGGGAAATTATTCCGGTTCACCAGTTTTTCACAAACTTAATTTTTACAATTAACGTAGTTTGTGCTTCCAGTAAGCGTCATGATGAGTTACAAAAAGCAAAGGCAACTGAGATTGAATAGTTATTGGAACTAAGTGAAATCGAATCAGGTAAAGGATTGAATCAAGTTGGGACATTAAGAAGGGCTGGTGATACACGTTGGGGTTCTCATTTTCGTTCCGTATGTAGTTTGCTTAACATGTTTGCTTGTACTCGTGTTGTTCTCCAAGGAATAATTGATGACGTATCTACTACTTATTCTCAACGTGGAGATGCTGATGCAGCTTACTGTTATCTGAAATCATTTGAGTTTGTGTTTATTCTTCACCTGATAAAGGAAGTAATGGGAAAAACTGAAATACTTTCTCAAGGTCTACAAAAGAAATCCCAAGATATTCTTAATGTCATGGAGTTAGTTTCAGCAACAAAGGAGGGTCTAAACTATTTTAGAAACAAAGGATGGGAGTCCTTACTTGCACAAGTAAAGTTTTTTTGTGAAAAACATCAAATAAATATGCCAGATATGAATGCTCCATATACTTTTACTCGATACCGGCCTCGAAAAACAGACAATCATGTTACTTTTGAACATTTTTATCGAGTGGATCTGTTTACAACCACATTGGACAAACAGTTACATGAGTTGAATAGTAGATTCAATGATCGGTCAATGGAGTTGTTAAGACTTAGTTCTAATTTAGTTTCTAAAGTGATTAACGTTGATCAAATTTGTCTTCTTGTTGAGAAGTATTATCCTGAAGATTTTACGGAGCAAGAGAGGATTCAATTACGATATCAATTGGAGATTTTTAATATTGATATCACAAAGAATCCCAGACTAAGTGGTGTATCAACTATTGTTGACCTATGCAAGCGTCTTGTGGAAACTCAGAAACGTGAGACATACTATTTGCTTGATAGAGTGGTTCGGCTAATCTTGACACTTCCAGTTTCTACCGCAACAACAGAGAGAGGATTTTCAACAATGAAAATATTCAAGAACCGTTTTTGCAATAAGATGTCGGATGATTTTCTCGCAAACAACTTGGTGATTTACATAGAAAGAGAAATTGCCGAAAACATTGATTCAAAGTCTGTAATTTATGAATTTAAAGACATTAAAGGTCGTCGGACTGAGTTGTAATTCTTTTTCTAGGTGTTTTTGGTGTTTATTTGTTGAAAACAATTTTTTTAAGAACGTTAATTTCAATTTATAATACTTTCGCCCCCCCCCCCCCCTAGTTAATTGTTCACGCTTCGCCACTGACTCCCGATACCCTATCTAGCCCTCTTAAAGTACCCCCGACGCCCGAAGCAAGTCCCGACACTCCGAAGAACCGTGAAGAAAAGAGTTTCAAGCCGAAGCTCTGCCCACGAGAAGCCCGGTGTGTGAAGATATCTCGGTTTCATAGAAGAACTTCTATTTGAAGAGTCGTAGTGTTGTCCGAGCATCGTCTAACCAAGTGAGTGTGTAGTTACTTTCTTCTAACACATAGATATAAAGTATTTGCTATGAAATACGTGTTATGTGTTTATATATTATTTGTTTAATTGGGATGGATGTTGAATGAATGTTTTATACAGGTTTTTAAATGATGTAAACTATATATGTAATTTATATCTACAAATATGTTGGGTAGAACATAGGTAGATGAAATAATTGGTGTGTGAGGAAAGATTAGTTTGAGGATGAGACGAAAGATGATATAGATCATGAGACGAGGGTGGCAGGTGAAAAATGAGTGAAACCTTTACCCAAACGATGGCCACCGTCATTCATCAGAGTAGGGATGACAACCACGGACTATTCTAGATAGTCTAGTGGAACACTAGCAGTCTCGCAACTTGTAGGTGTTGTGAACGATGTGTTCACCAGTGTACTCTAAAAACCATGGAAACTATATATTTAGTGTCTTATAATAAAACAATGGTAGCTATGGATTTAGTACAGTGTAGATGAACCTTGGTAGCTATGGATTTAGTACTGTATAGATGAACCTTGGTAGCTATGGATTTAGTACTGTATAGATGAACCTTGGTAGTTATGGATTTAGTGTTTGTTATAGGAACCTCGGGTGACAATGGACTTTGTGCCAATTCCTTAGGAACGAATGAAAGAAGGATAGTCAATTCTTAGGGTAAAACCTTAAGAAACAAAGAAGATAATGGGGATGGGTAATTGGGTTGATTGTTTGATGATTGAATATAATAATTATATTATTGTAGGTTGAAAACCCTATATGCTCACCAGGATCCCAAGCTTGACCCACTTAGTTTTCTTTGCATTACAGGTAATGACACAAGAGTATAAGTTGGTGGACTTGACGAGAGATTTTGGATTATAGATCAGTAGTTATAAATAACTATTGTAAGGTCTATTTTATATTGTTTATGCTTTTGGTCTGTATCGGAACATGACATCCCGAGATTTTGTTATTTGATGAAAATACATTTCTTTAAAGAAATGTTTTGATAAATTCTTATCACATTTTGTTTTATGAACAAATTCCGCAGCAGTTTTCTTTAAACGATTACTCTGATTTTAAAACAAAGGATAAAAAAATTGGTCTTTTCTGGCCGTGAAAATGGGGATGTCACACCATGAACTGATGAAATGGAAATCATACTATGATTGATAACCCTCCCTTTTCTTCTCCGTTTACCTAGGTTCCAAATCAAAACTTGATTTGTCTCTAATCATGAAGATGCACAACCTTCAGGAGTTTTGATATGCTTCCAAATTGGACCTTGACTTAGGTATGGATTTACAAAGATTTATAAATTGTTGAGATTTTTCTAGGTTTTGTTGGGATTGTTGGGGGTTTTTGGATTTAAAGATTTTGATAGGCGAGGGTGAGAGTGAGGGTATCCATGGAGGTAGTTCAAGGGCGGTGGTAGGTGGTTGAAAATGGTGTCTAAGGGTTGCCAGCATAGTTCACACCTAAAAGTTCAAAGAAGTGGGTCGGTTTGGATGGGGTGGGGTATAGATAGTGGGCCCATTTCCTTTTTAAAATTATAAATAATAACAAAAAATATTAGATTAATTAAAAAATATACAAGGGTATTATGGTCATTTCAGACTTGACACTGACTAAAACTGCAACAAAATCGTCTTTTAAAGATGAAACATACAAGTTTAAACCAAACGAGAGATGATCCAAATTAAATTTTTGAAAAACAGAATGAACGTGCCTTTTGATGCGTACACAAAGACCGATTTGTGTAATTTACTTTAAGTAAAGGATTTCAAAAGTAATGTAATCACTTTATTTACTTAATTTATTTTGTCAGTACGAAAAAAATTATTACATTTATTTTTCAGATAAAGTAAATACATATGACTATGGTCTATGTACATAACTTCAACAAAAAATAATACCGTCAAACACATATACAAAATCCAAATTCATGTAAGAAAAATAATTCTTAAACCATACTTAATGTTAATAACGTAAGAGCATCTCCAATGGTTAAGTTAGCTATGACTTAAAACAAGTGACAACATCATTCTTTTAATTTTGAACTCTAAATAAATGAATGCTCCAATGGTTAAACTTATTTACATAGCTTTTTTCTAAAATGTTTTATAAAATTTCCTCATTTAATTAGTCTATTTTAAACACAAATAATATTTTAAAAACATTAAAAATAATATATTATCATTATAAAAGTTGTATTTATAAATAAGATGTTATTAAATAGTTTAGAAATAATTAATTAGTAAATTAGTAAAGAAATAAAAAATATTCAAAACTAAATTAAAACTAAAGAGGTAAATTGAAAGATGGTTAATGTATAAGGGGTAAAATGTATTAGTTGTGAAAATAAATTGACCACTCAATATATATTGAGTGGTCAAAATAAAAAAGCAAAAAAACTATCTACTCTAATGGTAATAAGTGGTCAAAGAAAAAAATGTATAGTAATAAGTTATAAAAAAAAAAAGCTTTCATTGGAAATGCTCTAAAACCATGTATAATACATACCATTACAATTATAGTGATAGGTGTCACATCATTACATACATTTATCACTAAATTATGGGATACTATACCACTACCACACCATTCAACTCATTTTTTTAAATTAAATTTAGTTTAAAAATACAATAAACACATATTTTTTTAAACTAGTTTTTAATTAATTTAAAATACTATATTACATAAAAAAATACATTAATTAAAAAAAAACACAACATTAAAAAAACTAAGAAAGGCAAACATAACTAAAAAAAACTACACCTTGTTCCTATATATGAGCTCAAATGAATTCTTTCATCGCCAAAAATATCTTCAAATCTTCGCCTTCAAAATCACCCGCTTTCAACTTCAAAATCTCCATATCGGTTTTTGTTTGAAGTGTTGTTTGTGCGTCTATTATTTTTTATTCAACCCGACTCAACATATCCGCCTTGGTTTCTTGAATGTAGACATATCGATCAAATTTCTCTCCAAATGATCGATAACACTAGAACTTGAAGCCGACGAACCCGTTTTTTTGCTTTATTTCTTCCAACGGGCCGACGAATAGGTTGGTTGTCTTCAAGATCACTTGGATCAATCGGGTCATCGTTGATGTCGATGTGTGTTCGATTGATGTCCGATTGTTGGGAAGTTGCATCGTGGTTTCTTGATGGCTTTGAACCGGAAGAAGTTTGTGAAGTTCCTTCTGTTTACTCTTTCGATTTTGGAGCATCTTTCAATTTTAGCCACAGTTTCACAGATGGAAAAAATTTGCAGGTTGGCGTTGTTTTTGACTTTTTTCAAATTGATCAAAGGCCGCCTTAACGATAACGAAATCGGTTGACCTGCTTTTGTGTATTTTTTGGAGGTTGTTGTAAATCTCTCTGTAATTCGTGCATTTTAGTCTAATATGGTGCCACTTTGAGCTAATTTGGTTGTGATTTCGACTTTCACTTCCTGTTATCTCATAAAATTTGGTTTGAACTTTCTCCCAAAAACAAGTAAATGCTTGTGCATCTCCTTCAATTGGGTCTTGGAAAATCGATAACCACGCATTCGCTAAATTCTCTTCTTCCTATTTTATCCATGGTACCCTTTCTTGTGTATTGGTTCGGGATGGTGTTTTTTTTTGTGGTTGAGGTGGTGGTGATGAAGGTTGCATTTCCGAAACAAAATTTGGCGAATGAAGGGGTTGTGAAAGTGGTGGTTGTTATTGTTGTGGTTGGAATTGTTGGAATTGTTGTTGGTAGGCCGGGAAATGTTAATATTATTGTTGGAAAAATAGTGTTTTTTGGATAGGGGACCAGTTTGAAGCAAATTGACGAGGGGTTATATAGTTTTGTGTAATTTTATGATAGAGAAAGAAAAGAATAATGTAAAAAATGAGGTTGTATAGTTAGGTAGTTATAGGTAAAAATTTTATGTATAAAAAAATATAAAAAAAAGGAAAAAAAGATTGTTTTCAAAATTTAGTCGTTGGAACGGCTAGTCCAATGTTCAAAAGAAAGAAGATCCCTCATTGGGCATTGCTATTCATTATATGCAACACGAACCATCACGAAAACAAGTGACCATGAATCATTGCGGTGGTGTGTACAAATGTTGTCCGTGGCCACGTAGATCACGACAGGGGTCATGGTCTGTATACCGGTTGGCCTAATATATTTGTTAATAGATGAAATTGAGAACCTTTTTACAATATTTTTAAATAATATAAAATAATAATCATATTTTACCATGATTAAACAAACTATTATTATTTTAGAAAAATACAACATCTATTCTTTTTGGACTACTAAAAACATAAGATTTTATTTTTACATAAAATTTAAAAATATCGTGCTATTTGTTAAACTTAAATCATTATACAAAATCCACTCTAGTAAATGAAAGTTTTTTTTTTCTACATATCACACTCTCATTTAATTTGTCAAATATCATTTGTGGTTAGTTTGAATTAATTTCTTTTCCACAGGTCATTTTATGAATTTTTCTATTTTAATAAATTTCACATAATATTTTAATGTAATAATTACAATATATGCAATATTAAATGAATATCAATTTTATTAATGGACATACCTTCTTACATCAAGATTCTCAAATTAAAGCTTATTAGGTTATTTTGTTTATTTATTTAAATTTAAAAGATAAAAAAATCAATTTTAATAATTCATGATTTTTTTATTTTCTTATAAATCCAAAATTTTTAATATTTAGACCTTAATATTTATTTATTTTAATTAACCTATATGTAATATATGAATTTTATACCTAAGTTAAAATATTAATTTAATTTACAAAATATTTGTTGAAGTATTTAAGCAAACAAGTACTAAAAAGTAAAACAAAATATTTGTTGAAGTATTTAAGCAAACAAGTACTAAAAAGTAAAACAATCAATTTTTATGAACTATTATAAAATGGGAAGTAAAGTCAATCGTAGATAATAAGATCAAATTCAAAAGGTGGAAACGGAACCTCATGATTCCGTTGACCAGGGGCAGAATTCATGCTTCTGATTGCCGTCGTTACGACTGCCGTCCACTGCCGCCACAGCCTTTCTTCGTCTAAATTACACGATTCGTCCCTGGTGTAAGTGTCAAATTGCACGTTTACTCCATATTTTTAAAAATTAACTCAGACCGTCATTTATGTCGTTAAAAGTTGCACGCTTCGTCCCTGGCGTGATTGAAATGACTATATTGCTCTTTCCTATTTCTTTTCTATTTATTTTTTAAATGTTTATTGATTTTGAGTTTTTATTGAAAAACAAATAAATGTGGGCCCACACCTTTTTTTACCTTACCCTTTTCAACCTTTCCCTATCAAAATCAAACGAACAGGCGCTTCTCCCCCTTCTTCTCTTCTCAGTTCTCACAGCATCATCCTCTGGTAACCTTGTGTCGTCGTCGAAATTATCTAAGCATAAAATCTTACAGAAATCTAGCAAACTTCCACTGTCGGAAATGTCCAACCTCTAAAACCTCGTATTCTTCCCGAAAGTTTCTGTAACAAGTGAATAAAACCACCACCGCCACCATTCTCCTTTCCGCCTATCTTCTTCCCATCCCATTCTCTCTGTCTCGATTTTGGGCTTGATTTTCAGGTTTGATTTCGGGTTTAATTTTATGTTTGATTTCAGCTTACATTTTGAGTTCCAAGTTGGAATTTAGGTTTCATTTTGAGTATCAAGTTTGATTTCAGTTTTAATTTTGAGCTTCATGTCTGCTTTCAGTTTTTGTAATGAGTGAGTTCATTTTTGAGCTTTAGGTTCTTGAACGATAATGATTTGCTTGAATCTGACTCACTTAAGAGTGATTTCAGTTTTGATTTTAAGGTTCAAGTTTTGAGTGATTTACTCTGACAGTTACCGACGAAGAGGGAGGAGTGAGTCGTGAGGTTAAGGGTTATATGAGAGATGCTTGATGGTGTGGCTGGTCTAGATCGGTTGTTATTGATAATGAGAGACGAACGGTTTCCGACGGAGATGGAGATTGTTTCCAATGGAGATGCAGGTCAATGTCGACAGGGTTGTGTTTAGGGATTTAGAGGACAGAAGATGGAAATGGTAAAAGGATGTGGGGTGGACCCACAAGTTTAAATAAAACATTTTTTCTAATAATTAAAAATAATTAGAAATCTGAAAGATAGATGAAAAAGAAACCAAAAGGGCATTATAGTCATTTTATGTCTATCAGGGACGAAACTTGCAACTTTTAACGATATAAAGGACGGTCCGAGTTAATTCAAAAAAAAATAGGGATTAAACGTGCAATTTGACATTTACACCAAGGACGAATCGTGTAATTTACTCTAGGAAAATAGTGTTTCTGGCTTCTTCTTTCGAGACACGTCTGAATTTTTCTTAGAGGAGTTTAAAATTTTTAACTTTCATTCTTCTCATATTATCAAGGAATATTGTATGTAGGGTTGGCCAAAAAGACATCATATTTATGATACAGACATCTAATTAATTTTTAAAATATTATTATTTGTTGAAATTACATTATTTTTCAAAAAAACAGATTATAAATAGTTAATTATAAATTGACTTTTTATAAAAATGACTATGAGATATCTAAGATGTGTCTTATTAGCAACACCCTTCAAAAACTCTTCGAGTTGACTATTTTTACGTTTTTTATTTTTATCATTTTTTTTACACTTTATCGTTTTTAAACGATTTTTTGAAGCATTAAATCTAATCTATTTTCAAACAACTTTTATTCATGGTTTTTAGCCGGTATGTCACCACTTCCCCTAACAAATAATTACCACTTCCCCTAACAAATAGTTACCCGAGGGATTTATGACAATTTTAACATATTGTTTTTTATGTTATATCAATACCATCTTATATTTGTTACAAATTTGTTCTTTATTTTGCCATTTAAAGGACAACGATGGACCTATGTATATGTTCAGGGTAGCCGGTGCTACCCCTCAAAGTTTTTGGTGCAATGAAATTTTTTGGAAATTTTTTTCGGCACAATGTGTGTGTGTGGGGATGGGGGGGGGGGGGGGGGGGTGCACTCATTTTTACGATTTATGGATGATTCAATTTATTTTTCCTATTTTTCTTAATATGAAACTTATATTATATAATTTGTAGTGCGCATGACTATAAATTATCCCATTCAAAGATTTTAATTTTTAATAATTATTACTTATTATGTGCAGCCCGAATCTGCAGGTGTTACAATTATCTCCCCCTTAGGATCATTACGTCCTAGAATCATCGACAAAACAAGGCTTGTATAATGAAGCCGCTCTTTACATTTCCATCCTAGTTGATAATTGTAACTCTTATGTCTTTTCTGTTGAGTTTCTAACTCCGAAACTTCTTGACGTTAGTGCTAAATTCTACATTTGCTCTTCCTTCTAAATTTGATCTTCATTGGAGACTACTGCTCTTCCTAGAGTAGACTTAACCTAAATTAAGGTTCTTACTTTGACTACCGTAACAGACCGATGAGTCATATTCTAATGACCTCTCATCGTATGACGCGACGGTTAGACTCAGGTCTCTTTGAGTCAGACTCTAGCACGAAAGACACATTCCTTCGTGTTCTAATGTGATATAATCTCATTATAGCTGGTAGCAATCTCTAGCTATCGACTTTTAAACTCTAATGATGATTTGCAATCTATCTGTCAATTGTCTCGATCCTTTCTTTCTTCGATATTTGACTAAAGTCGAACAGTATGTCGAATATGGTTCTCATAACCAAGTCTGTTATTTTACAAATATATCTTAGCCGGACTCGATTTGACATGACCACTAAGTTTGGAATATTTATTTTCATAGTCAATACTGAAACAAAGGTAATGACGAAAATGAACAAAATAGCTCAACTACTAGTGTCTTAGTAACTCCATGACTTTCCCTGATCCAAGTGTGAGTTATGTGCTTCCAGTAGTATAGGTCTATACTACCTTTCACACCTACTTACACTCGTCCCAAGTATTGTCTTGCACTCCGCTAAGTTATCATAAAAAGGAAATCACACAGACAACACATAATATAATTTAGGAAATTGCATTATCTCCAAAAACGGTTACAAGATTTATTTATTCTACATGTCTATTACATTAGCTCGCTTATTCCATTACTACCCACTTACTCCCACATATCCTAAACTCCGGATAGGCCGCTCTCTATTCCCGACCTATTGTTGTTTCGTCAAGGATCATATGATATGCCCTTGCCTTTGGCTTCCACGAAATATTTGGCCTTTCCTCTCATATTTTCTTTGGGCAGTCCTTGTGGAAATGCCCTGCTTCTCCACACTCGAAGCAGACATCCTGTTTGGCCTTGCATTTGTTGGCATAGTGACCCGTCTGATGGTTTTTACATGCAATAACATGGATAAATCCTTATACACTTAAGGGTACATGTAACTTATTAAATCTAGTCATAACTCTATTGAAATAACATTCTATTGAATAACAAGAACTCTATAATCCTAGGTATTTTCGAAATTATAAGAATTACATACCTTTGTGATTGTAGTAGTAAATAATCAAACAATCCTTCTTGAAATCACTTGGAAGCTAGCACCAGAAATCTCGTGCCTCTGATGGTTCACACCCAAATCTAGTAACGAGTAGGCTTAAAGAGAAGGAGGAGAGGGGGCTCAAAATTTCAGCCTTGCTTATACGAAAGGAGTAGGCGAAATAATGAGGCTAGGTAGGTGTTTATATAGCGGAAGGAAACTTGGGGCCAAAACTAAGGTTTATGGGATAAGGCCGAGATTAATTAATATAATAATCAAGTTGCCTTATCTTCTCATCCTAACCCCCATGGACGAAAATTCTAGGCTATTCCTAGCCAATTTTCGTCCACTCCATCCCATGAGGTTCTAGAGTCTTCCTGCTTCAACTTTCAATAAATAACCAAACAGTATCTGCACTTTTAATTAATCCAATTAATCCTAAAATTAATTCTAATTAATTTTTGATTAATTATTAATTAAATAATATAATTTATAATTAATATATTATTTTCATAACATATTTGAAAAATCATTAATTTATTAATCACATAATAAGTTAATAAATCAATCTCTCTTTCTAAAAGTCATCATTTTCAATTAGTAAGTTTGAGGGCAACCCAAAAGGATTTTGCTAATAAGTCAAGATTATACTAATTTAGTTATTGACTTAGACACCTAATCCAACACAATCTTCCCACACTTGAAATAGGTCACTTTTTCGGTGCATCCCCCAAAGTGCTTCCTTTGGCACTTGTCACACCATTGTGCATTGCCGGTACTTTCAAGTTCCTCGTCATTAGATTTTGAAAATCTACTCTTTTTATTGGATTTAGAAGATCCTTCGACCTTCCTCTTCTCTCCATCCACAGATTTCTCCAGACTCTTCTCCCGAAGTTGGGTCTCCACATTCTTGGTTACTCTTACGTTTGTCTTCAAAGTAGTTGCCATTTTCACCGTTGGACCAAAGTCCGTCGGCAACTAATTAGAAAACATTTCTATCTTCGAGAGTTTAGTAGGCACCAAGTAGAGGAATAGGTTTATCTTCTCGGTGAATGTGGTTGCATACTCATCAACCCTCATTTTCACGTTCTTCCGGTTTTGAAACTCGTTGTTCACGTCTATTAGATCCACATTCGAGAAGTACTTGTAACGCCCGCAAATTCGGGCTAGACAATTAAGATATAATAAGTAGTCATTATTATAATTAAAATCCTTGATTAGAATAATCTACAATCATGTGCGGTGTAGACTATATAATATAAGTTTCATAGTAAGAAAGATAGGAAAAATCAACAGAATCGTTCGTAAATCATAAACATATGTGCGTTGAAACATATATATATATATATATATATATATATATATATATATATATATATATATATATATATATATAGAAAGTACACGTCGTCCCGATCTCGAAAATATAAATTTCGTAGAAATCTGATTCGGTATGAATTAGATATGATTTTTATAACGATATAAAAGTCAGCCACGCACAAAGAATGTGTGATGTTAAAAGGTACGAAGAGAATGGTGGAATTTTAGATAAAGTCACCAAAATAAAAGCCTTAGTACTCTATAAGATAGAAATTTTGTAAAAGGAACACCAAAATCGGAGTTCGTATGAGAGAGTTATGATTTTTGCAAAATCATTAAATCATATAAAAATAAGGGATAAAAATAAAGTCAGAATTAGCCGATAGAGCCTAAAGGAAAGTTGTAGTACTCATCTACGGATACGCGTAGAAAAAAGAACATCAAAAAACGGAGTCCGTATGAAGAAGTTATGGAATTTACAAAATCTGCGATTTGCGCCCCGCGCAGTGCACGACGCGCACTTCTAGAAGGTGAAAACACAGACCACGGAGAGTCTAACACGTGGCACAAAGTGGCTGGGGAGACATAGCCTTAAAATGCACGATATGTACCCCTTTAGCACGTCACACGCCCCAAATTTGGCTATAAATAGAGCTTCAGCCCCCATTTCATTTCTCTTGAGTCCCTTCGACTTTTAGCCCGTTTTCCCTTAGTTTTAGTCTTCGGCGAGGCCCTACGAACTTGAAGTAGTAGTAGCTAGCGAGTAGAAGCTCTGCTAGTGCAATTTCCGGACTTTTGTCTAAGAAATATATGTAAGTTAAGCTACACTCTCATTCTTTCAGTGTACCTTATATTTATAGTCATAGTCATTATTATGAACCTATAAAGAAGATTTATCAGTGATTTCAAGTCATTATACTGATAAATCTACTTACGATGATGATGTCTAGACTGGATTTAGTGAGGTGTTTAAATTGATATTTCCAGACAGTATACTCTGTGACATCCCCAAAATTACGGCCAGAAAAGACCGATTTAATTTATGCTTTTAAAATATTTTTCAGAGTAATCCTTTGATTTACAAGAGTTGCGGAATTTGTTCCCAAAACAAAATATGATAAATAAAATTTATCAAAGCATTCCTTAAAGAAATGTACTTTTATATATAAAAAAACTCGGGATGTCATGTTC
This sequence comes from Lactuca serriola, assembly GCF_051521515.1. Lineage (NCBI taxonomy): Eukaryota > Viridiplantae > Streptophyta > Magnoliopsida > Asterales > Asteraceae > Lactuca > Lactuca serriola. The sequence goes on along the minus strand of NC_136415.1, from coordinate 17,536,355 downwards.
CGATACAGACACAAAAGCATAAACGACATATTATAAGCCTTACAACAATTATACACAATTATTGGCCTATAAACAAAATATCTTCACAAGTTGTCCAACTTATGCTCTCATGCCACTACCTGTAATACAACTAAAACTGAGTGGGTCAGAATTGGGAGCCTAGTGAGCATATAGGGTTTTCAACCCACAATAAATAATTATATTTAATTTTCACCAACCAATAATAACCCGATTACTCATTCTCGTTATCCTCACTTTACGTCCTTAAAACAACAACTATCACAAGGGACCTAGTCTAGGATTTTTCATCGGGATGGACATTACTGCAAAGGGGTTTCCTCAACAATAGATGTCCTAAAGCCAACCATGAGGGGGATAGAGTACACCGGTGAACACATCGTTCACAACACCTACAGGTTATGAACCTGTCAGCGTTCCACTGGACCGTCTAGAAAGAGTTCGTGGTCGTCATCCATACTCCGCTAGATGACTAAATCAACAAAAACATCGAGGCCTCTCATAATTTTATTTCATCACACATCATCTATCTACCCATGTTCTACCCAACATATTTGTAGATAAAAGTATATACATTTATATATAGTTTAAAACCTATACAAATCATTCATTCAACAATGATTTCAAATAAGCAAATAATATACAAACACTTAACACGTATTTTGTGGAGAATACTTCGTATCTATGTGTTGGAAGAAAAGGAATATACACTCACTTGATCAGAAGATGATCGGACAACACTACGGCTCTAAGAGTAGTATTCTTCAGTGAAACCGAGATGCTTTCTTGAAAACCGGGCTTCTCGCGGGCAGAGTTTTAGCTTGGAAACTTTACTTCTCGGGTTCCTCGGGGCTTCGGGACTTGCTTCGGGTCTCGGGAATGACACCGGGGCTTTGGGGTATAACTTGCATGCAAAATGAGGCAATAACGAGTGAGAGAGAAGAATTTGAGCACTAAAACTCGGCAGCCCATGACATCTATTTATAGGGTTGGAGTTGGTCTCAAACGCAGGGCGTTCCCTTCGAACGTGGCGTGTAGGAGCGGGGTTCCGATCCTATCCCTTATCCGTTGAGTCATCATCAACGTGGCCAATCCAGAGCCAAGCACTGAACGCGGGGCGTTCCCCAATTGAACGCGGGGTGTTCCCTCTTTGGGATGCGTGCCTCGAACTTCAGAAAATCATAATTCTCGCATACGATCTCCGTTTTAGACGTTCTTTATATCCACGCGTAGGTGAGATTATGCTCTACAACTCTCGTTTAGACTCCTTCGGCTAATTTTGACTTTATTTTTATTATATTATTTTTAGTAGGCCGGGACAGGAAAACTCTGTTAGAAATTCATAACTTCTTCATCTGACGTCCGTTTTCGTCTGTCTTTTTACCGTTGGACTACTATCAACGAGATCTTAGATTCTCGTTTAGATTGTTCTGACTAGAAACCACTTGATCTCATATTCGAACTTTGGGTTGCATACTGCTAAGTCGAAACTTCGAAAAATCATAATTTCATCATACGAAGTCAGATTTCGACGTTATTTTTATGCACGTTCTCGGTTTAACGTATTCTACGACTTTTGTTTAAACCATTAAGGCTAAATATCGCTCTATCGTAAATTCACTATTTACATCGCGCAGTGTCGTATCGGTTCTATCGCGAAACTTCGACAGGTCATAACTTCTTCGTTATAACGCGGATTTCGGTATTCTTTATATATCCGGAACCCTTGTCACGACCACTACAACTTCCTTCATAGATATTGGTCTTATCTAATATTTCATTATTACGCTTATTTTTATTCTTAATTCATTTAAGCCACACAATTAAGCATAAAACACATAAATACTCAAATAATACATTCTTATTATTTCAACATGAGTTACAAAGGTTAACCTAGACTATTACATCAACATTAATGCCTAGCCTAGAAACACGGGCATTACATATTTGATAGTCTAGAGTATGTAACGTCGCATATTTTAAGGTTATGTCTCCCCATCTGCTTTGTGCCACGTGTCGGTCTCTCTGTGGACCGCGTTTTAACATTTTAGAAGCACGTGTTTCGCACCACGTGCGACGCAAAATGCAAATTTTGTAAATTCTATAATTTCTTCATACGAAATCCGTTTTTGACATTCTTTATATCCCCGAAAAGCTCTCGATGAGATCTACAACTTTCCTTTAGACCCCAAAAACTAATTCTTATTTTATTTTTCATCCATATTTTTATAAAATTAAATGATTTTGTTAAAATCATAACTCTCTTGTACGGACACCGTTTTTGACATTCTTTTTCTCAAAATTCCTATCTTAAAGAGTACTATGATTTTCCTTTCGGTGACTTTAGCTAAAGGTCAACAATTTTATTTGTAGCTTTTTGCATCACACATTCCTTGTGCACGACTGACTTTTATTTTATAAAACGTCATATCTAATTCATAAGGAGTCAGATTTCTACGAAATTTATATTTTCGGGATCGGGACGATGTGTACTTTCTAAATATATAATAATATATATGTTTTGGTGCACTCATTTTTACGATTTATGGAAGATTTAGTTATTTTTCCTATTTTTCTTAATATGGAACTTATATTATAGAGTATGTAGCACACATGACTATAAATTAACCCATTCCAGGATTTTAATTTTTAATAATTGTTATTTATTATGTGCAGCCCTAATCTGTGTGTGTTAAATGAACAAGATCACCGACCGATCCAACATGGGCCTGCACACCCAGTTCATGAGATCCATGAATGCTGTCGATGCGTTTGTGAGTCCGAAAGGCATCACCACAAACTTATAATGCCCATAACGAGTCCTAAAGGTCGTCTTCTGGATATCCTCCTCGCAAAATCTCATATGATGATACCCAGATCTCAAATCAATCTTTGAAAAACAAGATGCCCCCTGCAACTGATCGAATAAATTGTCGATCCTCGGTAGTGGATAACGGCTCTTGACTGTTAACTTGTTCAACTCCCGGTTGTCGATACACATCCGGTGTGAACAACCCTTCTTCTTGAAAAAAAGGATCGACGCTCCCTATGGTGAGCTACTCGGTCTGATAAAACCCTCCCCCAGCAGCGTCTGGAGCTGCGAGGATAACTCCTGCATCTCAGGCGCAAGGCGATAAGGTGCCTTGGCAATAGGCGCCGCACCCGAAACCAAATCGATCCGGAACTCCACCTGCCTCTCGGGAGGCACACCTGGTAACTCCTCGGGGAAAACATCCGGGAACTCACATACAACCGGAACATCAGAGATAGAACTCGGCCTCTCAGTGGCAACCCTTATATCCATCACATATGCTAAATAGCCCATACATCCCTACTGTAAACTCTGACTCGCCCCTGCAGCAGAACATAAAGCTGATCTTGATCTGGTCCCCTCGCCATACACAGTAAGAACTCCCCCACTAGGGTCTCGTATGGTCACCATCTGATGCTCACAGTCAATCAAAGATCCAAACTGGCTCAACCAATCCACACCAACTATGACACAGACATCACCCATCGTTATCGGTACCAGATTTATCGGGAACTCAACACCAAAAATCGCCAATACACACCCCTGGAATACATTGGTGGCAAAAACCGCATACTCGTCGGCTATAGAAACCCTAAGTGGTCGACTCAACGCCTCACGTCTGACACTAATGTGACGACTAAAGGATAAAGACACAAAAGATCGACTCGTCACCCGAGTCAAATAACACCAAAGCAGGCACATAACTCACAAGAAAAGTACCTATATACAGCACAATATAAGCACAACAAATCTCAAAATAATATAAATAAGGAGATACATACCAGCAACGACATCAGGCGCAACACAGACCTCCTCTGCGGTCAACTGAAATGCTCTCCCACGATCCCTCGGAGGCTAGGCCTTCCGTGGTTGGCCATCAGTAACACGTAAAGCATCAGGAGCAGCATCCTGGGCTGATCCCTGAGTAAGTTTGGGACACTCGGCCTTCCGATGGCCCGTCTGGTTGCAATGAAAGCAAACAGAAAATCCCTTGGGGCAGTCCCTCGCCATATGCCTCTCCTTGCCACATTTATAGCAAATCCCTTTTCGGCAAGGCCTCTCGTGGCTCTTGCCGCACTTGTTATAAGTGCGGCCCTTCTAGCCTCCAACTCTCGAATTAGCGGTCTTAGCCCGCTTAGCCACCGGCTGCAACTGTATCGGTCTCCTATCTCTCCCCTGCTGCTCTCCCTCCTCCCTGGTCTGAATCTCCAGGTCAATCTCTCTCCTCTTGACACTGGTCTGCAACTCAACCAATTTTCGATAAGATGAGTTCGCCACGAAATCCTAAATGTCTCTTCTCAAGATTCTCAAATACCGACTCACATGTGCCTGCTCAGTGGATACGTGCTCAGGGCAGAACAACACCCTCTCATGGAACATCCTCGTAATCGCAGTCACTGACTCTGTCTTTTGCTTGAGAGACAAAAACTCATGTGCCAAATGTCCCCTCTCCACCTGAGGAACATTCTCATCTCGAAACAACTTGGTGAACCTCTCTCAAGTCACTGCAACATGATATGCAGGGGTAAAATTAGTCGTCACAAACTTCCACCAGTCCTTCGCTCCCAAGCGAAGCTGGTTCAGCACGAACTGGACTCTCAGATGATCTGGGCATGAACACGTATAAAAGCACCCTTCAATGTCGGAGATCCATCTCATGGCAGTGATCGGATCCTGCATCCCATCAAACTTTGGTGGCTTCGTGTTGTTGAACTCACAAAACAACAACGAGTCACCTCTCTGTGGCCTAACTGCAGCTATGGTCGTGATGGCTGCAGCAGCAGCAGCCTCCGTAACAACAGTGTATCGCTCATCGAATGTCTCAATCAACGTGGTCTTAATAGACCCAAACATCTCTGGTATGGCCTCTCAGATAACTACGAACACCTACTCTTGAATGATCCTGCGGATCTCCTCGTCACTAGCACCACGGCCCCCGCGGTTGTTGCAGGTAATCACCATAATGTCTCTGAAACACATAACAAAAAATCATCATACACTATCTCAATACACAACACACTCGATTACCCACCCCTATACGCTCCTTAGCATCCTAAGATTTTGTGACAACTGTCAATTTTCCGGTCAAGTCAAAGTCAAACAAAGTCAACAAGTCAAACGAATCAATCTAGCTAACCCTCGTATATTAGGGTTTACATTATGTTCAAACGTTGTACAACTCGCTACATTAATACAAAGTATCACTTAGAAGTGTCACGTGTTCAGAAAATCTAAACCCTAATCAGTGTAACTGATGGAACAACTATATAAAACATTAATACATACCCTTCGAGGGCGTATAACGCTCATAAAAAAGGCAAAACGGGGCTTACAAACCCCACATTTCGAAGTAAAACACTCACAAAAGTCGCAAATAAAGTCTCTCTAAATCTCTCTCTACTTAAAATCTCTCCTAAATCTCTCCAAGTATGTGAAATCTCTCCAAAATCTTTCCAAGCATGTTAAATCTCTCCAAGCATGTGAAATCTCTCCCAAATCTCTCCAAGTATGTGAAATCTCTCCAAAATCTCTCCAAGCATGTGAAATCTCTCCCAAATCTCTCCAAGCATGTGAAATCTCTCCAAGTATGTGAAATCTCTCCCAAATCTCTCTCATAACCTCCCTCAAGTTTTTAAAATCATTTGGGGCATCCCGACTCTTAACTTAGTCCCTAACTTAGAGCCGAACCTCTTAGAGGTGAAACCCTAAGAAGTGAAACCCCAAGAAGTCCCTGGACCGAACAACTGAAGAACCGAACTAGGAGGACCGAACCTGTATGAGACCAAGCCTGGCATAGACCGAACCCGAACTACCCTTCGCCTTCGCCTTGCTCTATTCGCCTTCGGTTCTCTCTGACGGTTGCGCATGCGAGACCATCAGCCGAACACTCCCTTCGGTTCTAAGCACCAAGGACCGAACCTCCGGCCCAGACTTCGGATGTTCGTAGCTTTTTCCCGGTTTTCGACCCCGACTTCGTTTTAAGCTCGTTTTTCATGATTTTAACGCGGGATTTTCACCCAAATTCGTATTTTGACATATGAGACCCTATATAATCATATTTTAATCATTTTGGGGGGAAAATCTTAGTTTAAGAATAATATCTAGTGGGTAAGATTTGGTGATAGAGTGTTGACTTTGCCATAAAGTTATGACACAAGCAACCTCCCATACCCGCTCCATGACACCCTCAGTCACTATTCACATCAGCCTTGTCCACTCATTGTACCCTTAAGCATTCCTCAACAAGTTTCACTAAACCCCACACAACAAAAGAGTCCATATCCTTCTCAAATCTCCTAACTCTCTTTCACTCACACATTAAGCTACACATTTTTCTCTCTCATTTCTCTCCAAGATTTTGAGATTCTCCAAGAAGTTTTGAACTTCCCATCCACTCTTGGTAAGTAACTTCATTCTACACTTGATTATCATACACTTCTGCACTCAATTCATGGATTTCTCACACAAATATCGTCATATTTGTTGCTAGATCTTCAAATCTTCAAGCATCTCCCAAGTGTTCTTGACTTGGAGACTTCTTTTCTTCATCATCCATCTCCTGAAATCACTCAAGGTGAGTTCAAACCCCCACATTTTCATGTTTGTATTAAGTTTTAGGGGGATAATACAAGTTAAAACACCAACAATTTAACTAAACTCAAACATCAGCTTTCAACAGAAAAGTTAATGTTCATTCACAGACTGTTTTGAACATCTTAAAATTTTTAGTTTCAAAATTGTATTAGATACAAATAGTTCATGATTATACCTTTATAATGACTGCTTGCACATATTCACACGATTTTTCTACAACTTATGGTGATTTTTACAAAACTGCCTATCACTGTAGCTACGGATTCGGACCAGTCTGTGAATATGAACGTTTTCACACCAGTTAGAGACTTCTAAAAATCATAATAAAATTTATGAACAAACTAGACACATTTTTTAAACTCTCAGAGTTTACGGATTCAATTTTCAACTTCATATAATTTTTCTAAGATTTTTCTAAAACGGTGCAGAAAGGTTAAAAACTAGTTAACAGCTTACAACTTTTATAACACTTTGTAACATGTTGATCAAAGTGCATAACAATAAGTTTCTAAATGTTGAATGTAATTATTGTTAGTTTATCATCATAAACAGAAATTAGTCATTCATGATAAGGTTTTTCATTCATTTCGAACACATATAATAAACTACGATAGGTATAGTATTGGATTTTACAAATAAATACTACATGAAGAAGGTTTACTCTCAAATCAAACGGGTTTTTCATATACTACATGTTAAACTATACTAGTAATAGTTTATGGTTTTCATATCACGAATTTATTACATAAAAAGTGATTTCACTTCCACCACGGAAGAGGTTTTATACTCAAACTATATGTAAACTAGTTAACTTAAGTTGTGAAACTATTCTTCCATCGTACTCTTCGAGTACGGGTTCAAATTCCTGTAAGTTATAACCAGAGTCTCTTGTAGGGAGAGCGTGATAATTATGTATAGATCTATATTGGGATTGACACCCCACACCTCGCTGCTAGCTACAGCCGGACCTGTAGGTCTACGGGTGACAAGAGTCATAGGATCTTAGCATCTGGAAAACGTTGTTGCAGGTTAAATTCTCGTTGTAGTATGGTTATAACGACTCACATAGGGAGTTAACAATCTTTCAAGTTTACAGGAAAATTCTACTTTAAAAAGGGGGTTTTATTTATCTAAAACTACATATTCTCGGTCTTCGGATTTAAGACTACATAACTTTTATAAGGAAAATATTGGGTTTTCTTTGGAAATACATCACTATTATAAACATTATAAGTATAAAACACGCACATACTCTCGGCCTTGGGATTTAAGGCTACATAACTTTTTATAAGGAAAATAAAGGATTTTTCTTGAAGCATACATTACCATTACAAACAAAGGTTTTCAAACTCTACTTCCAAAAGCTTATGAACTCCCCAACTTAATTGTTGACACTCTTTCAAAACTACTTGTATTCTTAGGAAACCAGCGAAATAGGAAATCGACAACTTTTGAGGATGGGACGTTAAATCGTCGAACATTTCATTTTGTCATCATAGTGTAATTAATTTGAAACATGTAAACACCTATTATGGTGAAACTTTTTCAATTTTATTTATGATGGTTGTATTTACTTTGAGCACTATTATACTCGTTGTTGTGATACTATACATGAAGTCCTCCACCCCCGGACTTTTCCGCCATCTTTGGTTTGGGGGTGTTACAGGTTTTTACTTGGGTCTCATACAGATCTAGTGTTTTCAGTAGTACGGGCCCAATACTGTCACACCCCCAAACCAGAACGGCGGAAACGTTCGGGGGCGGATGACTTCATGTGGTAGCATAGCAAATGAATACATAGTAAAGAAAGCAATACAACCATCATATATATAATTGAAAGTTTACATTGTTAAAAGTACATGTTCAAAACCAATTACAATATGATGCCAAAATATGAATTTAAATTGACGACACAGCGTCCCTTCTTCAAAGTTGTTTTGATACCTGTAATTACTGAATCCCTGGGACATACAAGTAGTTTTGAAAGAGTAGATCAGTATTTAAGCTGGTGAGTTTCATAAGTATTAAATGACAATTTTTGTATGAAAATGAAATATTTTGTTTTTGTTTGTTTGTTTCTAGAAAATCCCATATTTTCTACTAACATAAATGTAGCCTTCTAACAAGACAAATGTTTGTTTCTAGAAAATGTATGTACGTGTAAAATAACCAATATGTTTGAAAACCTCGTAAATCAATGTATTTTTAATACCTCATGTGAGTTTTATAACCATACTATTGACTCGGAACGCCTATACACAACGTTCTTCAGGCGTTGGAATGTTATGACGTTTGTCACCCCAAATGGTGGACTGTAGCTAACAGTCAAGGCGGGGGTTGTCAATCCCGTATAGATCTATACACAAACATCATGCTCCCCCTCCAAGGGATTCTGGTATATAATACAGGACTTGAAATGTGTACTCGAACGTACGTGAAGTTAATGTCTCACAAATCGTAGTATAAAAACAGATTTACGTGTTAAAATGTTTCGTTTGTTCTTATATATGAAAGTGACTTCTTGAAAATTGTGTTTCTAGTATGTAAAAGTTAGTAATATTCTCGTAAAACTATACCTATTATATCTTTCTAAAAGTGTGTCTCATTTGTTTAGAAATCCCTAGAAAATGAATCACTTGATATGAAAGTATAGATTTTTATAGTGTCTAAGATAGACACGTATACGTATAATCTAAGCAAAATGTTTAGTTTATACATGCATGACAACAATTTATATTTCAAAAGATAGAATGCTATTGTAATATATTTTTTATACAAGAGTTCCCTATAAAGTTTATAAATCACATATGATTCTATTTAATAAAAGTGTATAATAAAACTTTATATATAACACCCGATAATAATCGTTTGTTTTACTTGTATTCCCCTCTTGAAAGCATATAAAAGCATTTAGAATATTTAAAAGGGTTAATTAAGGGGTATGAACTCACTTGAAAGATCGAAGAAAGGCGAGATGAAAACCGGGCAGAATTTCTTCTTGGGAAAATGGATTTTCTTGGGATTCTCGGGAATCTCGGGAGCACAAACGACCTTCGGAACTTGAGCAAAATGACCGGGGCTTCGGGTTAGCACGGACACGGAAAACAAGGCAACAACGCAAGAGAAATGAGAGAGAAAGGCAATTTTCTTCGGAACCCTCGCATCCCTTTTATAGGGGCTGGGAACCGCCTCGGTACGCTGGGCGTACGCGTGCGTCACGCATGACCGGATCCTCGACTGCCTCGGACTCGGATGGGACGGGCTACTAGCTTTGCATAGGGCGAGACGTGGACGATCCGAAGCCTAGCTCTTGAGTACACGGGGCGTACGCCTGTACGCTAGGCGTAACTCGGATAGGCTTGCTGACTCCCCTTCGGATAATACCAAGGATTAATAATTAAATTTATATTTTATTTAATTAATAAACTTCTAAAATTCATATCTTCTTCATACGAACTCCGTTTTCGATGTTCTTTATATCCACGTGTAGGTGAGACTAGGCTCTACAACTTTCGTTTAGATTCCGTCGGCAAATTTTGAAATTATTTTTATTATTTATTTTTAAAATGTCGCGTTAAGAGAATTTCGTTAGAAATTCATAACTTCTTTATCTGACGTCAGTTTTTGCCAGACTTTTTACCGCTGAAATACCATTGTCGAGACCTTCGATTCTCGTTTAGGTCATTCCGACCAAAAGTCGCTCGATCTCCGATTCGAGTTTTTAGCTGTCTGCTACTAAGCCGAACTTGGAAAAATCATAACTTCAATATACGAAGTCGGATTTGGGCGTTCTTTTTACGTACGATCACGGTTTAATGACATCAAACATAGTAGGTAATTAAAATAGAAACTTTTTGGACATTTTATTTTCAAAGTTAATTTAATTAACTCAAAAGTGGTTACAATACTTGACTTTTTAGGTCATTACAAAGAGTTGAAATATCGGGTTGTCACAAATACTACCTTCCACACCAACCTGTAGTCATCTCAAGTCCTCTTCCTAGGATCCTAACTTGCAGTACTCTATCCCTCACGGATCTCAACTACTCTCTCGGTAGGTTCCTCAATTCTCATCTAGGTATCTCTCTTAGATTAGTCAAAACTCTCTCTAAAGATTCCTGCTATGTTTCTCCCTACTCAGTACACATACAGAGCAACTAGCAAATAAAATCAATCAATAGCATACCCTAGGCTAAGGCATAATGAATTAGGAAACTCTTGCCCTAATTTCTGAAGTACCTAGCCTACTCTCTAGCATGTAGCTCTAATATCTCATAAATATCTCATAATATAAACAAATAATGGTATTTTGGGAAATCACCGTTCGGGTTCTGGTTGATTGTACACATTGCTCCATCTCGTTTTCTCTTTAAAGCTCTTACTTATTTTAGAAAAATCATTTCTCTTTATAAAAAATTTCTCAATTCCTCAGTTTGAGTCCAGACATACCCGAGAGTACATCCGAATCCCTCAAACCAAGGCTCTGATACTGTAACGACCCGTCTCCGGTATGATAATTCCTTGGTATTTATTTTGAAGTTTTGCAAGAGGGACTCGGCGAGTTCATAGCCTGACTCGCCGAGTAGGGTCGGGATTTCGAGCACGTGTTAGCTGGCGACTCGGCGAGTCTGTCCGTCTGGGAGAAACCCTAAATCCCCGGGTTGCCCACTATTTAAGCCACCTTATAGCCCTCAATCTCGCCTCCTTCACCCTCAAAAGCTGTGAGAAAACCCTAATTCGTTCTTGAGTGATTATAAGTGATTTTGTGTGCTATTGTGAAGGCTTGAAGAAGGAGAAGAAGAAAGGAGCAAGGAGAAGGATTGTAGAGCAGAGATTCAAGGGAAAGCAAGAGCTCTTTGAGGTATTCTTCAGTTTTCCTTCTCTTTTATGCCTTAAAACCCTTTCTAGATCTTGTTAATGCCTTTCTCAAAGCTTTATGTTGATATGGAAGCTCTCTTATGCCGAGATAACCTTAGATCTGTTCATTTAGGAGTTGTAGAGCCCAGATCTATTGCCTTTATGGAGCTATTTTGCATATTAACCCTAGATCTACCCCTTTTAAGCATCTTTTAGCCTTTATTCCCTTGTTCATGTGTTTGTACACGTAAAGTTGGAAACTTTACGTGGTAAATCAGCTTATTGGACTAAGATCTACCATTTGTATGTTTTGGATTCGAGCAGAATCGAGTGTAGAATAGTTGCATGGCGGTGACTCGGCGAGTCGGAAGAACGACTCGGCGAGTCGAGTCGCGAGTCCCCGATTTCTTCCTTTTGAGCGGTGTCGAGTGGGACCAGTGAGTAGTGGAGTGGACTCAGCGAGTTTGAGGGTAGACTCAGTAATGGAGGGACTCGGCGAGTTGTTCATACAACTCGGCGAGTCCAAGGCAATCTTCTTAAACTCAAGAACAAATCGTCGAGTTGTTCATAGGACTCGGCGAGTCGGATGAAGATTGTCTGAGTTCTTGGATCGGGAGAGTACTCGTCGAGTCGATGCCATACTCGACGAGTAGCAGCGAGCAGGGTCGAGGAGTGAGAATAGGGACTCGGCGAGTTGGCGGCCCAACTCGGCGAGTCAGGTCAACTGTGGGTTGACTTTGACTGAGAGTTGACCTTGACCAACAGTTGACTTTGACCAAGGGTAAAAGAGTCATTTTACCCAGTGCAGTGTTTAGTATTTGATTGAGTGTGTTTATGGACTTGTAGCCGGGGAGATACCGGAGCAGCAGCAGTTAGCCCTCAGAGCTATTCACTCAGCAGCCAGTTCACGAGGTGAGTTTCCCTTCAGTAGGAACGGGTCTACGGCCACAATGCCGGCCCGTTTGATTATCAGTAGTTCCGGACTTTGGTCTGATGCAGTAGCTAGAGTGCTTGATGTCTTTGTGATTCAAGCATATTTGTGTTATGTGTTCTGGACTTCGGTCCGATGCAGTATGCAGTATGTGTGATTATAATAGTTGTTATGTGTTATGCTATGTCATGATCAGTCAGTTCCGGACTTCGGTCTGATGCAGTTAGTTCCGGACTTCGGTCCGATGCAGTCAGTTCCGGATTTCGGTCCGATGCAGTTAGTTCCGGACTTCGGTCCGATGCAGTTAGTTCCAGACTCTGGTCCGATGCAGGGGACAAGGTCCCGGTCAGTTCCGGACTTCGGTCCGATGCAGCTAGTTCCAGACTTCGGTCTGATGCAGTGGGCAAGGCCCAGTATGTGCTTTATATGTATTGTATGGTATGGGGTAGTTTGGGGGGAGCTCACTAAGCTTCGTGCTTACAGTTTCAGTTTTGGTTTCAGGTACTTCAGCAAGCAAAGGGAAGAGCTCGGGATGATGGCATCGCACACACCACAGCTTCAGCTTTTATCCTGGGAGTTGATTTAGTTTTTGATTTTTATATGACATGGATATGATACAGTTTTCCGCACAGTGTTGTTTTTATTATGTTTGGGATACATCACGTATGGTTTTTATGATATGATACTCAAATTATGGTTTTTGGTTATGTTGAAGAACGAAATTTTTGGGTCGTATTTTGGGTCGTTTCAGATACCAACTTGTAACACCGTAAATTTTCAAACAATTTTTTTTTCATTTCAAAAACACATAAAACTCAATGTCATTTTTCTAAAAACCCAATGTATCATAAGTCAAAAACACAAATCACTCAAAACAACTGATAGTAGCCCAGAATCCTCAAACATAGTCTCGATCAAATGTGTACAATCAAGCCAATGCCTTCCCACGATCCTGAGAAGTACCTGAAACACATAACACACAACACAGTAAGCACAAAGCTTAGTGAGTTCCCCAAAATACCACATACACAAATAATAAGCCTCTCATGGCTATAGCTCGGCATGGACCCTTCGGTCATGCATCTCAATAAGGACCCTCTGGTCTCACAGCTCGGTGTGGACCCTCCTGTTATGTGTCTCAGTGAGGACCCTCCGGTCTCACAGCTTGGGTTGGACCCTCCAGTCCTGTATTTCAGTGAGGACCCTCTGGTCTAACTGCTCGGGTTGGACCCTCCGGTCCTATCTCAGTAAGCATAGAATAATATAGCATATATCACAAAGACAAAATGCATAATATCATATAACTCAATATAAGCACATAGGACCCTCCGATCGATAACTCAAATAAGACCCACCAGCCACTCAGTATTACCACTCAGGTAAGTATAATGAAAAGACTCACCTCGTAAGTAAAGCGGTTATGTCTCGTACTCAAACCATAATTATCTCTAATTAATAAATGACCCTCAAGATGTTAGGCTAAACCCACTACTAATTCTCAAAAGGATAAAAGACCATTTTACCCTTCCATGGCCTATATAGTCCACTGTTTGACCAAACCCTAAAAGTCAACAAAAGTCAACAGCAAGCGCGTAAGTTGGGCGTACTACTTCGCCATGCATGCATCGAGGATCTTTGGTGCTACGCAGCGTGTATCTGGGAATACGCTCAGCATACATCCCAAACTTACTTTTCCCACTCTCCTGGTCTTAATCCGTTAAGACCATAGCCATAATCTCAGATCTTGACTCCCTAAGGGCTAATACTCCATAAAGTTTGTGACTTTAAGCCTTTGCATGGCTGAAAAGTCTAAAACCCATAAACTCTCACTCCTTACTCACAAAAATGCTCATATATCATGCATGGGGAGATCCTGACATCCAAGATCCCATTTTTATGAGTCCGCTCCACTAAAGACACTTTAAGGGACAGGTATGAGGCTCTGGAGTTCAAGAAACTCATAAAGCTTCAAGCTTTGGGACTTAAACCTTCAAATCAATACAATGAGAAAGCTTTGAGCTTGATACCTTCAAATGATGCATCGACCACAGGGAAACTCAGATCCAAAGCTTGGGCTTCAACTCTATTCTCTTCAAAGCTCCTTCTTCACTCTAAGATTCCCACAAGAACACTCAAAAGCTTAAAATGGCCACTCAAGCTAAGAGAACGGAAATTAGGGTTTTGAGGGGAGTTGATGACTTGAAATGGTGGCCAGAAATGAGGCTATCATGTTCCTTAAATAGGGACACACCCCACAATTAGGGTTTTCACTCTTAGCCAAGTACGGCCAGTGTACTAGGTGGCTTCCGCTTCCAAAATACGCACATGAGTACGCTGAGCTACACATGCGTACGCCCTGCGTACTCAGCTACCACCTTTTCTCAAATAAAGGGCCAAACTTGACAACTACAATAAATTAAGGTTTAATGAGACATACCTGGTCTTGGGATGTTACATGATGGCCCAACAAGGCCCAATAACTAAGAAATCCAAAGATAGACCAAACTGAGGCCCAAATGATGTGAAGCCCAAAATCAGTGAGTACACGGACCGTACTCCTCTGTACGCTAAGCGTACAGGCTGCATGGCTTGTACGCCCAGTGTACTTCTCTGTTAAGTCATATTCTTCAAAAATGCTTAAGACCTTAAGCTTAAAACACATATCTGAGTCCACTAACATGTCTTCACCCATAAAGTCGATTACTTGGTGGCTTGCAGACCACCAAATTGACCCAAACTTGAAATATGGCAACTAACTTCCATGGAAATGACTAAAACTCATACATAGCTACAATAAGACCTTCAAGATGGAAACTTTTTTTGTTCTTGGGACTCATATAGCACTAAGGGTGGCAACCCTAAGCCTAGAAACGGATTTGGACCATAAAAATGATGGGTTTTAGCCATAAGAACATTCCTATGTGCACATACAAACCCTAATGCTTGGATCTAGGTTTCTCTAATGAACATGCTTTTCATCCAGGACTTGCAAACCCTAGATCTATGATATACAATTCGAAATTGACAATACACAAGAGATCTAGATGATTACCTCTTCTTGAAAGCTTGAATCTTGTTATCCTTGGAGTTTAGAGTCACAAATGTCACTCCTCTAATGGCTTACAAACACCAAGAAGCAAGAGGATTATTTGGAGAGAGGTTGTAGGCACAAAATCGGCTCTAGGAACTCCTTAGGGTTTCTGGTAGCCAATTTCTGTAGCCCTGGGTCCTTTAAATACTTGAGTTGTTAGGGTTACAGCCTGAAACCCTAATTGGATGACTTAGGCCTTAAGCAGTCCAAGGATCCTTCTAGATTAGGGCTTGGACGAATTCAAGGAGTCCATACACCTTAATTTCATCCACCCTATGATCCATAAGGATCCACATCCCAAAACCAACTATCACACAATTGACAGTTCTAGTCCCCTTTATTTAATTAATCTCTTTTAGCCATATAATTAATTCTTGTCTAATATTAATTAAACTATATGATTTCTCCTTTAATATATTAATCATATAATATATTAATAAATCATAATAACCTCTTTATTTATAAATCATCCTATCATGTTGCTTTGGTGAAGGCAACCCAAAAGGACCATGCACAATCGGGTCAAGTACTTACTAAATATAGTTACGGGCTTGGACACTAATCCAACAAAAAATTCATTCTTGGGACCAAAAAGGTCCAAAACACCTTTTACTATAGATCTAAGCATACATGAGGCAAGTTGTGAACTTTTTACCTAAAAAGAGTGCTAGATGATGATGATATCTCAGATCCTTGAGCTCAAGCTACTCAGGTTCTTCCTTTACCAACTTCTCCTTTCTCCTTCCAAGCTTCAAACTACCAAAATGGCTTCACAAGATCAAGAGTGTAAGGCTTTCGAGGGTTTCTGAGTCAAGGTGGCTGGTAAAGAGGCTAGGGTTTCAGACATAATGAGGTATTTATATGGTTTAAACCCTAAAAATTATGGTTTTAAGTCTGCTCGCATACGCTGCGCGTACTCCTTGGTACGCTGCGCATACGCACCTCCGCCCCCGCATCCAATGTTTCTACTACGCCCTGCGTACGCCAAGCTTACGCCCAACGTACGTCTTCAGTCGTCTCACTCACTAACGGCCCAAATCAAAAGGCCCAACTCAATTAGTCCATCATTACCCTCATAGTCCAACAATAAATTACAAAAATAAATAATTAGCATTACCTCAAATCACAGTTGTTACAATATACTAATTAATTATTTCTAAACTTTTTTGTAGCTTTACATCCCAATCAACATACCACAAGCTCATTGATTTTTGAGTACTTTGGATATTAAGACATTCAAAATGACTATATATGATAGTCATTGAAAGGGAGGCTACTTTTCGGGAAATGAGGATTGGTTTATAGGTATGACGACCAACATCCACAAACTTTTACTAAGAATCAACTACTAGTGTACCGAACCAACTGAGTCAATCCCACTTGAGAGCTTTAAGACGACCCTGGAAAAGACCCCAAACGTACCACAACAGATTGACAACAGAGGGGATTGTGGGGTGTTTTTGTGTTGGTTCCTGGAGTTGTTGATCACTGGGAAATCGATTTCTATAGAAGGTAAACCGGTCCATGGGCTTTGGGTTATTGAAAATGACTAGCGGAAATTTTTTGGGATACAAAGACAAAAATAATTTAAACATTGTATTTGTAATACCACCTACAGACACATCATTTATTTAATGAGTAAATTACACGAATGGTCCCTATGGTTTGAGGTAATTTGCACGCTTGGTCCCTAACTTATTTTTTTAACTCGGAAGGTCCCAACTATATGGTTTTTTTACGCGCTTGGTCCCTACTATTTGTTTTTGTTACACGCTTGGTCCCTGTCTTACCTTAAAAAAACTATTATTTAAATACGGAAAAATGGTAGGGTAGGTAATGTAAGGTGAGAGGGGTATGGTTGGAGGTGTGTTTAATTAAATAAATTAAAAAAATCAAGGGAAAAATAGTCTTTTTAAGTAAGACAGGGACCAAGCGCGTAACAAAAACAAACAGTAGGGACCTTCCGAGTTAAAAAAATAAGTTAGGGACCAAATGCATAAATTATCCTATACCATAGGGACCATTCGTGTAATTTGCTCTTATTTAATTTATGTATTTATTATTTGTTTGTTGATTCTAATTGCATTTTATATTTGATAAAACCAAAAGGTATACATTTTATAAAAGCAAAACTTAAACATTTTATAAAAACAAAGTTATACATTATATAAAACCAAAACTTACGCTAAAAGAGAAACCATATGTTACACATGAAAAAACCCTAGGAAACTGTATTCCAAAACCATGGTCCGGAACCGTACTTCGTAATTTCGAAGAGCTCTCCAGAACAAGGTGTTCCGGAGAATGTGGTTATTTTTTATTAAAAAAAATTGATCATTTATGTCTAAAAAGTCACTTATAAGGGTTAGATTACTCAAATTCCCTTAAATATAATTTGTGATTAAGGGGACATAATGGAAATGTTAATAATATAAAGGAATAAAATGTAATATCACAACAAATAGATATGTGGCTAAAGAATATTGATTGGTTGATGAATAGCCAAGATTATAAATAATTTAAGGCATGACTTGGCAGCAATGTTAAGCCTCAAGTTTTTCCGAGCATTGGCGAGCCACATCATTTGTAAAGCGTGACTTAACGCGATGATTTTGTATATAATTAATGTAATTTCAACTATTATTATTATTTTTATTATTATTATTATTTTTATTATTATTATTATTATTATTATTATTATATATAGGGTTAGGTTATATTGTTTCTACTAACTATTGTGTGTCAGAATGCACAGATCTGGACCACCGGATGGAATAGAATCAAAGGTCATGATCTGAGGGTCTATGATATTAGAATATGATAACATGTACCATATAATCACACTAATTTCAGCATAAGGGCATTTTAGTCAATTAACCTATATTAAAAAAGGAAATTTTCGGATTTTTAAGGATAATTAATTCTTTTATTTTAAAAAATCTGAATATTTTAAACTAATTCAAATTTAAAAATCCGATTTTATTCTGTCAGAATGATAGAATGTCAAACATAAACTAGTAAATATATTTTTCGATTTTATTCTGTCCGAATGATAGAATGTCAACCATGAACTAGTAAATATATTTTCGATTTTATTCTGTCAGAATGACAGAATGTCAATCATAAATTACTAAATACATTCTAAAAGAATACACAAAATCGATTCTTAAACTAATAATATACCAAATAATTACATCGTATGATTGTGATTCATTGAATAATAACAACATTCTGAAAAAATAACAAGTGTAATTCCTAAAAAATAACAACATTCTTAATTACATTGTATGAGTGTGATCATTCTTTAATTCATTCTTCAAGCATTTCTCATCATGTCTTCAACCATTCTTCAAGCCATTTCTATCACAAATTTATTGCAAAATATTTTGTAGTGATACACTTGTAACAAATGTACATTAAACATATAAACAATTAACTACAATTCTATCAGAATACAACAATAAATATTCTTACAGAATAAACTATTCTTGCAGAATGGTTTTGAATATTCTATCAGAATCGCTATTTTACACCTGTTTATTGTTTTTTACATTCTAAATCCAAACTGAATGACATTCTTGCTAACATGAAAACAAGCCTTGAGCAAGCTATATTTACAGACTTCAAAAACATATTACAGCCTTATTCTCCGATGGAGAAAGAAAAACACCCCTACATGGCGTGTTTATTAACAGGCTATTCACAAATATCATACAAATCAATCATATGTTACTCCATTCACAACATTCTATGTAGAAAAAGAATCAGTGAATAATAACAAAGACTTACATGTGCATCAGTAAAAGATATGTCAACATCTTCCCATTGTCGCATGCAATCGTGGGCTTACTTCAAGTTTTCTCTGCTCCTTTCACAAAAAGGTATAAAAGTCTGCATTTTCACTCTCATTCGTTGAAGACTTTTCACAAACACTTTAAAGGCAGAATTTTGAAGACCAAATTCTAAAGGTATACCTACAATATACAAGATCAGCAACAGAAATAAGTTGACAAACATATTATTATAAAAGATTTGGAATCGGGTTAACTTTATTTGGGAAATTACATCAAGCCTAACATGTTCAAGTTAATTATTGAGTACAAGCTAAAGATGCAAGAAAAATTGAACCTGAGAATTAATAGAAACTTGAAAAGCAATTGAAAATCAAATTGTTCAACTGATGTAGTGAATAGAATGTCGGCTACGAAGGAGATAAGAATCAAACCTTACCCTG
This sequence comes from Lactuca serriola, assembly GCF_051521515.1. NCBI lineage: Eukaryota > Viridiplantae > Streptophyta > Magnoliopsida > Asterales > Asteraceae > Lactuca > Lactuca serriola. The sequence continues at coordinate 17,516,599 of NC_136415.1, read as the reverse complement.
ATTGGTGTTTAATTGGTTTTACATTATTTGGTTATACCCCTATCTTCAAATCGAACCCTTTCCTCTTCAAGATTCGTGTTGAAGCTATCTCTAATCAAACATCCATCGATGTTCAAACTGAAACGAAAATCTGGAAGATGAAGGCTGATTGAAATGGTTTAGATTGATGACAGCAGACGGAAATGATGGCAGGAAACGAAGGTGAAGGACTAGGTCAAATATATTTACTTTATTTCCATAATTGTAGGATTTCAATTATGATCTCCTTAATTAAAAGTACAAAATGTCCAAAATACTCCTTAATGGTTTATTTAATTATTTATTATTTCTTGAATTCTCATTGGTGCATTTAAGCACACAATATTTGTTAAAACGACATTTTGGTAAAGCTTGACCGCAGACACAATCATTGGAGCGATGACATGTCATAGTTATAAATTATAAATAAATTATCTTAGTTGTTCAAAAGAATAAGAAACAAAATAAATAATATTCTTCGGAAAACTATATTATAAATGATGTTATTATAAATAAACTCGCATATTTTAAATAATGATCTTACACCAACTAATCACCTATTTCATAATGGTTACTGTGAGATGACTTTTTATTGCAAAATGTGTTTTTTAATGCTCTTTCACAAAAAAAGATAAAAAATAAAAAGAATTAAATACTTTTCTAGAAAAACAAATTATATATTGGGTATACATATTTATATCTTGAGAGATTCGAGATTTTTCATATATTTCAAAATATATGATTTTTCATTAAATTTTCGTTCCAAGTTTTTTTTTTTTTTTTTTTTTGGTGTGAGAGAAGTGAACCATTAAAATATATATTTTTCAGCCTAAAATCATTTCATAATAATTCACTGCAAAATAAATATTTATTTTGTATAAAAAAATGTTTGTTTTGTTAGAACTCTTCATTCAGTTTAACTATTTTTACGATTCTTCTTTATTTTAATCCCAGACAATCATCAAGAGCACGGAGGCTGGTAAATTTCAATGGAACAATTTTTTGTGATACTTATTAGTTACGAATTCCATATACCCTTCCAATTTCCAAAATTTGAATCTTGATTATCCAAACCATAGACCAAGACCAAAGGCTGGATGTAGTCTGGTCTTCAGTCAACGTATATGACGTACATTGAATTCATTCATAAATTTCTAATAAACATATGTATAACAACTCATAAAACATTTATTAATGTTTAATAAACAATATTTAAAAGAACCAATGATCGTATTTCCCTCATTTAAATCAAATATTTAATACCTAGAGCAAATTATTAAACGTAATAAACTTTGCCTCCATGATGTGTTACCTAAATAAGTGAAATACGCAACACACTGTAAGACTATTTCTTTTGTTTATAGTTTAGTGGGTCCATGTTTTGTTTACAAATAATGTAATTTCTATAACTGGAAAGAACAAATACACAAATAATGCAACTGAACACGATATGCATATAGTATAATATAAACTGTGTAGACACATTAATTATTTGATAAAAAAAAATGATGAGAAATGAATGAATGGGTGGAGTTATTGAAATCAAAGCTGCCACCACTTTCTATTTTCCATTTGCTTTGCAAGTTGTTCTGCCATTGATGCAAAATTCTCGGACCCACTTTCCAGTTCTTCCGCATTTTCTTTTAATTTCTGTCAAATAAAATGTAAGATTGATTACCACATCACATTAAATGATTAAAAAAGTAAACTGAGTGGATTAAAATTACCAAATATCAGACATTATTATCTATTATCCAACATAAAATTCTTGGACCTAAAATTACCACCAGCAGCAGCAGCAGCAGGCACTAAGATAAGTAATGGTGGTGCCATTTTAGATGAATCATTAGCTACAACTAGTCTTCCATCATTATATTATTGCTCAAAAAACATACATATAATAATACAGTATGACAATACACATTCAGATACTATATGTTTGAAATTATTTAAACCCAAAAACCTATAAGAATCGGGGGGCTTAAAGCATAAAGCATATACTTGGAAAGCCAATAGTAGCAATAAAGCTGAAAGTAGAAAGTAGAAAATGGAGAACATTGAAAAATCAAGAGGGGACGAGCATAGAAAAATTAAATAAACTAAATCGATACCTCAAGTTTCATCTGTCGCTCTAGAAGCTTGTCTTTTGCTTCTTGAGCTGCAGCAGCTGCACCCGCTATATCCTAAATAATCAAAATTCAACAAGGTTACAAAATAATATTCTTTTAATTAGTAACAAAATTTTACTTTTTTAAATTAGACTACCGTTTTTCGATATTTAGCTTTGATTTCGTCTGTTGTCCTAGCTTTTGGTTCTGAGCCACCTTCAAGTAATCTATCTCTCTCCACTTGCTTGTCTACATGCCACAACGAAACATTATTAATTCTTTTCTTAAAATTAAAAAATAAATAAATAAATAAATAAGAATAATATATTCTTCAGGATTTGAATCATACTTTTCTCAGTTTTAGCTGGAGCCGGAGATGGTGGCGAAGGAGATTTAGGTTCAGCCTCTATTCTTTCAACAACTATAGAAAAAAAAAATTAGTTAAATAAAAATTATGAGGTGAGAAAGATAAATAATTAAAAACTAAGAACCTAATTTGGTTGGCATATCGAGCTCATGATCTCCCAAATCTAAATCTAAATCCAAATCCAAATCTGAAACTGAAAATGGTGTTCTTGAAAACAAGGTTTCAAGCTTGGGAACAAGAACATCTCGAGTTTCCTCTATATTTTCAGTTTCATTTCCCTTATCTCTCTTTATTCCCTTAATGATACCACCAAGTAATCCCGTTGGTGCATTCTGTAAGCAAGACAGGTCACATAAATATGTAAGCAGTTTCATCAAACAAAATACCAATATACAAAATCACATAACAATTCTATTTCAACCTGTTTTCTCTGGCTAAGAGCGAATTTATATGCAGCCTCTTTAGCTTCTGCCACAACTTTATCATGAAGGCGAGGTAAACCCTCCGGTATCCTAAATATCATATACCAAAACCCATCAATCAGTATGTGTGTGTGTGTGTGTGAGAGAGAGAGAGAGAGACCTGAAGTCATTTTCAGAGGAGAAAAGAGACAAAACAGAAGATTCACACCCGTACACCTAATGGAGAAGCAAATCTTAAAAGTGACCAAATTTTCAAAAAATTGAAGAAACAATTAATAAAAAACAGGTAATAAAAATTAGATGAGTAAAATGCTAACCATTGCAATATGGCCATTACCAAAAGAGCTCATTGTGTTCTCCATTTTAGTTTTAAAGTTCCATCTGAGAATGGACATTAGAGAAGTTTCTGCCACCACTTTAAGATCTGGCAATGACCTGCAGCAAAATAAGTTAAAATTACAAATATGCCCCTTACAGAAAAGTGAGAAAGAATACTTCACCTGATTTCAACAATTCCAGTCGAATACACTAAAACCACTCCAGATTCCACTTCATTTTTTTTGAAAATTGTAGTCCAGCGACATTGTTTCTCCAAATCAATTTTGCAGATGAAGTTTGGCTTCTCCTGATAGAAGATATATATTACTTTAATAAAAAGCAGTAACATAAATTATATAAAAAAAAAAAAAAAAAAAGAACTGAAGATGATATAGAACGAAGTGGGGCACCTGAAGTAGAGACTTGGTTGAGTATAAAAGCAGTGAATCCTCACAGCAAATTAAAATGAGTGAATCTACAAAATTCTTCCATGGTTCAATGGGTTGACTCGAGGTTTTTTCTTCAGCTTCTGTTGACTCACTTTCTGGCTCTGTTGACTTTAAAGACTCTTTTTCATTTGTAGTTTCCTGGGATGTGTTTGCAGGATTCTCTTCAGGTAATTCTGGGACAGAAAAACTTTCATCTGCATGCAAACATGTTCCATTAGAAACAACGACAAGTTTTAAATGTTTAAAAAAACAATCATATATAAATTATTTAACTACATTTACAGTTTGTCATGAATTAGCAACCAACTAATTTGTATGTTTCACTTAGTCATTTTATAATGGTACATTTTGAATAACACTAGACATTAAAATATATTAGTGACTAAATGAAAATATAACGAAATAGTTCGTTGCTAAATCATTACATAAACCTTTACATTTATTAGTAGTCTAAGGAATGAAACTTGCCTAAAATGTACACCGAGATTGCAGTTGATTCTTTAGGGTTTACTGAAGAACAACAGATCTTGTTACCATTATTACTATCCAAAAAGATGATGTGTGAATCTTTGGTCAATAAGAAAGCCACTTCTGTTTCTGGACCACTTGTAGATGTGTTTCCAGATTGTTCCGGAACATTAGTGTCAGTTTGTAAATATGTTTTCATGGCAAGAGAAACAATTGGAGAGCTAGGGTCGACTAAACAGTCAGTAAGAAACAGTACTGATGATGATTGAACATCAAGTACAGCAGCCTGATATGTAAAAAATGAGTTAGAAATGATTTTTAATCAAATAAAAAAAAATTCTAAATACTGTTGTTATTATGATGCTTACCTTACCGCATTCATGTCCAACAATAATTTTAGCTCCAGAAAATGTATATTGCAGGGTTCGTATAGGTGAATTTAGAACAGAAATGACAGCTGTTGATTGCCATCCATTCCCATGGTGCAAATCAATTTCTGTTATGATATTCAATTATGTTATTAACTTCAAACTGTTGGGAAGATAATAGATGTATGAATTTACAAATAGGACCTTGACGTTCGGTTTCTGTCACAAGGGGAACATTCGTTTCTTTGGTTTCTCCAACTAATTTGAGTAGATTAACCTGTATATATAGAACATGGAATAAATAAATACTATACCATCTTTTAAAAAGATAATACCTCAAGATCTATTTCAAACAAACTGACTAATGACAGTCAGATACTTTGCAGTTGCATAGATAGGAGGAAATGGTAATTGAGAAAAAAGTTTATACCAGACCACAATTATTGCCAACAGCTAAACTTGATGTCTTTGAGTTAAAATCCAAGGCTGATATTGGTTCACTTGCACCTGGGACTTCGGTTCCTTCAGTATCTTCCACCTAAGGACACATGTTTTTAATCAAAAGATTGAATGATTTATGACATTCTTAACCATACCCATGGCACTCACCTGCAACTCAAGTGTAAAAATCAGGGAGAAAACTGGAAATGTGGCATTCCATATTCTAACAGAGCCATCTTGATACCCTGCAATATATATCCTCTCAACTCCAATATTTTCATCTGAAGATAGTTGACTTTGAAAGCCACCAGTCACAGGCCACTTTCCACTCCCTGGAGTCTTAGGTGATGCTAATTCACTTTTCACAGCCAAAACTGTCTTCAAACATGAAGTTAATAAAAACAAAAGTTAGCACAAATAAAAAAAATACAATCCTAGTAGTTATTTATCTACAAATGACAACCTCATTGAGAACTCTTTGAAAATCCCCATCTTTGGGTACAGAACATAGCTTTGAAATAGTCATATTCGGTTCAACAGTTGGTATTGTTACAGGGCATTGAACTGGTTTTACAGATGGACCAGATGTTAATCCGGTCAAACATTCATCATCATACACATGGAGTTGACCTGGGTTGGTCAACACAAAGAGTGAAGTGCAATTACTTTCTGTTGCACCAACATTTGGTACCAATTCTATATCAGCATAAGAGCCATCAAGTGTTAGGTCAAAACGTTTAATAAACTTCAAAGCTTCTATCCCTGATGACAAATCAAGATTCAAAATCTGCAAAACCCAGAATATAAAATAATTAGAAAAGAAAAGAAAAAAATCAGGGACATGGAGTAGTATTTAGTAAAGTGGTTTGAAAGAAATGTTACTGTTAGGACTTCTTCAGATCCAATATCATCGCCTCCATAGACAAAGAGTTGACCGGATCCGTTACGTTGACTATTTGGACACCAATGAAGAACAATAACTGGGAGTCTTTTATCACTTGAAGAGAATTTTAACTTAACAGCATTTTTTGTATTTTTATTTGTTTTCTGATTGTTAGTGGATAAATTCCATAATATAATATCTCCATCTACATAACCAACAGCGAGTATTGACCCATCTGGAGAAACCCAACAGAGAGCACTTATTTCCTTTTCTATCTGCTCTTCATCTGATTTATAATTTATACTTTCACGCTTGATGTCGTTGTTAGAACGAATTACTATTTCGTCCTTCAGTTGGAGATCTTTATAGCCTCTGATGAGTAAAGCTTTATCTTCAGAAACATCCCATAAAATTATCAACCCATTTTGATATGCAATCAGCACTCTGCAGATGAAGAAAACTACTGTAAATTGTGACAGATTGAACTACAGATCATAAAGAAAGAAAATAAGTAATGAATTGCATTGATAAGCCAAAAAGAGAAAGATTAATTATTTTCCATACCTCTTCCCAGTGGAACACGGTTGGGCAAGAAGTCCCACAACAGACTGATGCTCAGGTATTTGAACCCCACCTCCATCTACCAAAATGGAAAGTAGTAATAGTTAATTATATGATTTATATAAAAAAGTTACAACTATCAATTAGTAGAAGTCACTAGTGATAAATTGCATTACCAGCTATGAGATCTGGAGGAATCTGATAGGACATGGGTTGGATATTCCCTTCTTCAATGTCATACTTCAACACAGACAAATATCCATACTCATCTCCAACATACCTGTTTGCAATAGTAGTCAATTAATCATGAACATTCCTATGATCTTTTTACAGTATATTGAAAATTTGAAATGTAAGAAGTTAACTTTTTGGGAAACTCACATGTAATTGGTGCTACAAATTACAGAGAATGCACTTATATTGGATCCCCATTGTAAATTAGCAGCCAACTGCCTCCGTTCTAGATCCCAAACCTTTCAAAATCATAAGCACTTTAGTAAGGGTATAAGAGATGAAATTAAATGGACATATGGATATTATACCTGTACTTCATTTTCATTTGAGACACTGACAAGAAGCCCTTGGTTTTGTATGAACTGTAAGAAAACAGAAGAATGTTTGTGAAACAAGAGGTGACATTATTTCTATGTTCGAAAAGATATATTGCATGTAGAACAACATGAAACATAACAAAGTAGTGAATGATAATCCAAAGGGCAAGTTACAGAAAAACCATTATATTTTGAACAGTTTTGTGGTTTGATCACTAATACTTTATTTTTTCCAATCAAACCATAATTTTTCAAGAGTTTTTCCAAATTAACAATTCTGACCTGTTATATTAGGTTTCACTGGTAATTTTGTTATGTTGGGTTTCACCGGCAATTTAGTATACTACCCATTATGACCTGTATATCAAGTCAAAATGGTTAAATTGGAAAAATGTCTGAAACTTTTATGGTTTGATTGAAAAAAATAAAGTATAAGTGTTTAAAACGTAAAACTGTCCAATATATAATGGTTTTCTGTAATATGCCCTAAGCTAAATGCACCAAATATAGACATCATTCATGCTCTCTGTAATGCCTACAATATCTAAGTCTATGTGATTAATTAATTTCTGAATCCAGTATATCACTATATCTAAAGGACAATAAAGAAAAATAAAGCACCAGAGTGTTGTTATGTAGACAATAAAATTCAAACCACCAATATCAACACAAATTAAATATATTATGGGTGTAGAGAAGCTCAAGAACCTCTAGGTTTTTCAAGGGTACTGGCTTTGGAGATATTAAAAGGCATTCAATGTTATCACCACCAATCACCTTTATCCTGCCATCCCTACAGTACCAGAAAAACAAAAAAGAAATCAAGCAAATACTAGTAATAGTAATAGAATAATATTTTATGGGTGTATAGAAGCCAAGAGTGTTGCTCACTATTGAAAAGATGAATATTGTACTCACAGTGTTCCTATAGCTAGTAACTGCTGAAGGGGGTCAAAGGCCAGGATTGATGCAGTAGTTGGGATCCCATAATGAACAACAACACGTGGTTCAAAGTCTTTCAATCGTGGATCATCATCCTGCAAAAAAAGCATGTGTAGATTTTCAAAATTAAAGCAATTTGTAGAATAGATTATCAAAACAGAAGATAGTTTGATAGATTTGAAGGCCCAGTATAGCAAAAACGCATTGACAAGTATGCTATTTTGCTACAAACAACACAACATATGATAAGAGTAAATACTGTAGCAACCAATTAGAAGAAATGGTATTAGAAAAACTTAGAAATAAGATATGACTTGCAGTAGTTGGCCAGAGATTATGTAAAAATATTGTCTATAAACACATGTTCCTAATGCTAAATGGTTTCAGAAGCTGGTTGTGTAGTTTTACCTAATGCAATTTTGCTCCTAAACCCTTGTGTTCATGTACATATGTAAGGTTTGTTAACGAACTACATTGAATTAGGCAGACATCATTTTTACATTTCATGCCGAGATTTTATCCATAAACTACTGATGAGCATTAAACAACTCCATCTATCAATTTCAATGGCTTTCTGTTTCAATTTCCTGTTGTTTCTCAATAATTAAACAAATCGTAACAAGATCAAGCTCCACAAAACGAAAGAGACTAAATTTTGAGCTGATCAGAGACTAAGACACGGAAATATGCAACTGATGAAGCAATTAAATTCGCTAAAAAGCCATATATCGAATCTGAAATCTAGGGTGAAAATTACCTCCTGTTGTGATGGTTGCTGCGGAGTTTTGTGAAATAATTTAGCAAACATAACGCAAGATTTGAAGGTTTACGAGCTCCGTAGCTCCTATTGCTTCATAATTCTTCCTGTTTTTCTCTTTAATGGCGTCTTGCGTGTATGCATGTTCTTAGAAATATTTACGATTCCAATCCACGGTTAATCCGAAGTGGTTGGGGACGGTATGTCGTGTTTCGGGTCATAGAAAAATATTTCCATCGGCGGTGGGCGGTGGCATCACCATGATTTGGGCCAAATGTTGATGCTTTAGTTGGATTGGGTTTCAACTTTTGAAAATGGACCAAACCTTTTGCTTCTTTTTGTTTTTAGATAGGGAAAACCACAGAAAAAAAAAAACTATGTATAACAATAGTTCACTGCTTAAAAAAGCATTTATATTATATTTTGATAAAACTTCAAAAATGGTTATTGTGGTTTTCAAAAATCTAAAGTTTAGTCCTTAGTTTTTAAAAACCTCACAGATGGTCTCTATGGTTTCAAAAATTTTAACAAATGGTCATTTTCGCTAACTCCGTTAGCTTTTGACCGTTAAGTGAAGGGTATTTCTGTCATTTCACTACCATATGGACTATTTATGAAGTTTTGCCTTATTTTTAATATATATATATATATATATATATATATATATATATATATATATATAATTATTTAATTTTAATGGGTCTCTCTCTCTCAAACATACACCCAAACACACACATAAAACCCCGTTTCTTATTTTTCATCTTCATCTTCTAAATCAAAAGTCAAATTAGAGTTTTGTGTTTCAAAAATCAAATTACAACACTAGTATAGCCATTTGTGCAAAGAGTTCTACAGCTCACAAAGGATGATTAGTCAAATTTAAATGTGATTTTTCTTATAGAAGTATCCTGTCCATGATGGTGAAATTCCTTGGAGTGCTAGTGTAGATCAAGCTTAGTTTCTCAATTAAATGCTTGTAGTTATCATCCTCTTCACCTTCAATCTCTTCATCTTCTTCCCCATTTTTTTGATGTTCCATCTTTCAAGTCCTGATTCGGGCTTTAGAGTCCCCAATCCGATAGCAGTCGCTTGAACCCTAATTGACGTGAATCATTCTTGTTGATATCAGGAGGAATAATGTTGATTTTTGAGAAAATATGCGGCTTAACGAAGTAATTTGCTCTCTCGAGCCCAACGACTTATGATGCTTTCGGTGTGCTCACAGCTAAGTGACCGATGATCGATCGTGTTAGGCGGAGCAATGAAGATCTCAAATTCGTGATCATGATCTATGAGCTTACAAACGATGGACTGGGGGTCATCGTCTTCATCAATCCGAGAAGGGAAAAAACATGCATGAAGTAGAAAAGGTTTGGGGTGGAAGATCTGTTGTCGAGACCGGCGATCCCGCTTTTCCGGCGAGTTCATTTATTCCTCGGTATTTAACCCAACAATGGGACTGTGGGAACGGAGGGTGCTACGCGACAGTGGTGAGCACGAAGGGGTGGTATGGGAGGTCGGGGTTGGTCGTAATCACGAAGGGAAAAATTAGGGGTGAGCTAGGGTACTACACCGTCGGGATGGAGGCGGACGACGATGGAGGAAGTCGATTGTGGTCGACGTGTCTTGCCCGCTTTCTACTCTTGTCGGCATCACATATTCAAAGGAGGAGGGCGGAGGAGGCTGGGAAAGGTGAGGCAACTCCGATGGTAAGCAGCCTCTTCTTGGCCGGTGATGAAGAAAAAATGGAAGGGAAGATATATATATATATATATATATATATATATATATATATATATATAGAGAGAGAGAGAGAGAGAGAGTTGGATCCTTTAATATTAAATAATTATATTTTTTTATTTTTTTTAAATAAGGCAAAACTTCATAAATGGTCCATGTGGTAGTAAAATGACAGAATTGCCCTTCACTTAACGGTCAAAAACTAACGGAGTTAACGAAAATGACCATTTGTTATAAGTTTTGAAACCACAGGGACCATTTGTGAGGTTTTTAAAAATTAGGCACTAAACTTCAAATTTTCGAAAAGCACATGGACAATTTTTGAAGTTCTGTCTTATATTTTTGTACGATTTAACCATTATTATTTCCCAAACATGTAAGATATCTAGTTTATCCGATAACCCTAGGTTACCCGCTCTCATTAGTGTACGTGTAATACGACTTCAGTACATTGACCCTACTTTTCACTTCCAATCGACCGTTTTGAGAAAAAAAAATGTTTGTCCAATGTGAAGGAGGGAAAGCTTCGTGGAATTGGCGGTAAAATTTGTGCGTTAATCACAAGAAAAAAGGTAATTTACTTGAAATTATGGTTTACCGTCTTCTATAATATATATAGCATGTGTTATTTACCTTTTTTTAGCATTTATTCTTTAAGGAATTGCAACGTCCCAAAATTCAAGACTTAAAAATTTCTTTTAATAAAACATTACTTTAAGCAAATTCATCATTTCAAAACATAAATAGATTATTAGTTTCCAAAATACATGTTCGTTATCAGAGTAAACATTCCCAGGCGGTCTAAACTATGGTGTGTGCCATGCGATCACCCTGAGCTCTTCCCTCCGCTACCGGAAGTACCTGAAACCAAAACTGAAAACCGTAAGCACGAAGCTTAGTGAGTTCCTCACCCTACCACATACCATGCATAACCACATACTGCACATACTGGGCCACGCCCACTATCCTGGGCCTCGCCCCCTACCTTGGGCCTCGCCCGCTACAACGGCCCCGCCTGGCTTCGAGCCCCGCTCGGATACAGATCTGTTTTGCTTAGGCCTCGCTTGTCACAGGGCCTCACCCACTAACATATAATAGCACATAAACCTATCACATCACATCACAGAAGCTCAACACATACTAACGGATCTTTTCCTAAGGCCTCGCCTATCTCTGGGCCCCGCCCTTGTCCTGCTACTGATGAGTCATGGAACCCCGTCCATACTCCTGCTGATAGTGAGGTACGGGCCCAACCCACCCTCACTCCTTCCCTAACTTGGGCCTCGCCCCTAATCTGCTGCTACTGAGATGTGGAACACCATCCACACTCTGCTATTGGTGAGATACGGGACCTCGCCCACACTCACCTCCCTACCAGGCATATTGTAACGCCCGGGTTTTCAGGGCTAAGCATTTTTGTCAATGTAATAGTCTAGGTCAACTATTGTAACTCTTTTTGAAGTAATAAATATAAAATATTTGAGTATTATGTGAATTATGTGTGTTTATGTGTTTATTATTTAATTATAAATGTATAATTAATAAAGAATAAAAATGAGCGTCAAAAATTAAAGTGTGAGATAATCCTGATATCTCTACATAAAGTTGTAGAATACGTCTCAAGGTTTCCGTACATATAAAGAATGCCGAAATCCGAGCTATAACGAAGAAGTTATGGCCCGCCGAAGTTTTACGGCAAAACCGGCACGACACCGGGAGACGTAAATAGTGAATTTACGATAGAAGACTTTTTAGCCTTATCAATCTAAACAAAAGTCGTAGAATATGTTAAACTAAGAACATCGATAAAAAGAACGCCCAAATCTGACTTCGTATGAAGAAGTTATGATTTTTCTAAGATTCGGCTTAGCAGTGCACGGCCTGAAACTCGAATTTTAGTTCAAGCGGTTTTTGGCTTACGCAACGTAAATGAGAGTTGAAGATCTCATTAATAGGAAATCAACGGTAAAAAGACAGACAAAAACAGAGTCCGTATGTAGAAGTTATTAATTTTACGCAGACGTTTAACAGTATAATCTCCTTGTACTGTTAAATTTAAGATCGATCGAGAATTGGCTGACGGTGTCAAAATGAAAGTTGTAGATCTTATTATTACCTACGCGTGGATATAAAGAACGTCAAAAACGGAGGTCGTATGTGAAAGTTACGGATTTTAGAAGTCGGAAGTGTGTTGTGCGAAAATGGGTGATGTGGCACAATCTTGGCCATTGCTTTCTCCCCAAGGCTTGCCACCAGATGGTGACATGTGGCACCAAGTTCAGCCACATTTCACCTTATAAATACCACCTCTCCCACCCTCATTTTCTTCACACCTTTCCCATTCTTTCTTCTCTTTACTCTCTCTCTCTCTAGAACCTCTCTCTAGCCCCGAAATCCCCCGAAAAGCCTAGGGAACCTCCCTAGCACGAGGCGGAAGCCCCGGAGTGCTCGAAGGCTCCGAGAAGAAGAGCTTTTCGGCTCGGGAACGCTGCTCCAAGCAAAGCCCGGTTTTCTATAAAACCCGCTGTAAGTGAGCTACGCCTACGCTATTTTTAATATAGCTTTTATTTAATTATAGTAACGTTATTAGGAACTTATAATAAATACTTGGGCTATTATTATGGGTTATATAAGTATTTTTTTGACGCTTATATAATAATAATAATAATAGCTAGACTATTAATTAGTCTCGACGAATAATAAACTAAACTCTAGTGGTAATAATACTAGGTTTCGTCGAAGAAAATTCTTTTTAAGAAGCGAAGCGCTGTCTGAGTTCGGAATCACCACCTTTTCAGGTGAGTGCATATTTACTTTCAACTTACACATAGATATGAAGTATTTAATATAAATTACGTGCTATTTGTGCATATTATCTGAATACTTGCTATCTATGCTGGATGAACGTTTTATACATGTTTTCAAAGATTTAAACTGTATATGTATTTTATATCTACAAAATGTGTTGGGTAAAACATGGGTAGATGTATTAGTTGCTGTGTGATAAAATGAAATAATGAGATGCCTCGCTATAGATGTTATTGATGATCCAGTCATCTAGCGGAGTATAGATGACAACCACGGACTATTCTAGACAGTCCAGTGGAACACTAGCAGGCTCGCAACCTGTAGGTGTTTATTTGAACTGTGTGTTTATTTGAACTGTGTGCTCACCAGATGTACTCCATCCCCCACATGGTTGCCTATTAGGACATTTATTGCTGAGGAATCCCCTTAGTAGTAGTGTCCGTCCCGATGATGATCCTTAGGCTAGGTCCCTTATGATAGGTGTTTAGGGACGTAAAGTGAGGATAACGGGAACGGGTAATCGGGTTATTGTTGATTGATGAAATTAATAAACTATTTATTGTGGGTTGAAAACCCTATGTGCTCACCAGGCTCCCAAGCCTGACCCACTCAGTTTTATGTATTACAGGTAGTGGCGCTTGAGCATATATATGATGTTTGGACGAGGGATTACGGATATAGGCCTGTAGATATGAAATAATGTAGTAAGGCTTGTATTGTACTGTTTATGCTTTTGATCTGTACGAACATGACATCCCGAGTCTTTTAATGAAATACATTTCTATGGAAATGCTTTTGATAAATCTTTATCATATTATTGTTTTGGGACAAATTCCGCAACACTTTTATTTAAAATGTTACTCTGATTTTTAAACAAAGCATAAACAAACTGGTCTTTTCTGGCCGTGATTTTGGGGATGTCACACATATACAGGTATCACACAGACAACAAGTATAAACTATCACATAAACCATTCCTTGGGCACCCGCCCTCTATCATTGGACCTCGTCCCGTATATCATACTAGCATACTGTGCCTAGGGCTAACCCCCGGGTCTTCTACTCATAACTACATGGGCCGGCATTGTGGCCGTAGACCCATTCATACAAAGGGAAACTCACCTGCACTGGCTGAACTTGCTGATGATCCCACTAGCCGCTGCCCGGCAACTCTCTGAACTCCGACTCCACCCGCTCCCCGAGCTACCAATAACAATGCAACACTGAGTCTAACTGACCCCCGAAAGACTACCAAGTCAACTCTGGTCAAAGTCAAAGTCCTGGTCAAAGTCAACCTTCCAGGTCAACCCTACTTGTCGAGTCACCCTACTGACTTGTCGAGTTCATAAGTTCAAAGTCCTTCCACTCGCGACTCTACTCGCCGAGTCAGTCCATGACTCGCCGAGTCTACCGATTTCCGAGTCCTGACCTGTCCAACTCCCCGAGTCTCCATTCGACTCACTGATTCGAGTCTCGACTCGAAGGGTTTGGGGGTTCCGCGACCTGACTCGCCGAGTACAAGGCAATCTTCATCCAACTCGCCGAGTTGTTCTTCCAACTCGCCAAGTTCATGCCCAACTTCATCCGACTCGACGAGCTGTTCATCCCACTCGTCGAGTTCCTCCTCATCTTCAAGCTACTCGCCGAGTCTACTCAAAGGACTCGCCGAGTCCATCCGGTCCTTCATACATGCAGAGGACTTTTGAGTCATGCAAACTTTACGTGTAGAGAAGGAGATCTAGGCAAAATACACCATAAACTAGGGTTTAAGGCAAGGAGGCTCCATAATCAACTCAAGGGCTGCTACTTTATGCTTCTCAAGACCATAATATGCTTAGATCTGAAGTAGCGACTTCAGATCTGGCTTCTAACTCAAAATAATAACATTATGGCTAAAAAGCCCCAACAACCACACATAGATCTAGGTGCAAAAAGGGTCCAGGAACTAGTTTATTACCTCCAAATGCTCAGAATGAACTCACAATCCCAGATCTATAGTCCCTTCTTGCTCCTCCAAGTTCCTTCTTCCTTCTCCAAGCTTTAATGCACCTTCCAAGGCAACAAATGGCTCAAAAAGAGGATACGGCGACTAGGATTTAATGTTTTGGGTGAAATAGGCAGTAAAGGAACCCTAGGGGAGAGAATGAGGCTCTTAAATAGGCTCCAAGTCCTGAATTTAGGGTTTTCCTTGCACAGACCAGACTCGCCGAGTCCACTTGGCCGACTCGCCGAGTTGGTCACTTACTCCTCGACCCGGATCCTGCTCGGGCTCGCCGAGTCCCTCCTTGGACTCGCCGAGTCGACCCCCTAAACTTAGGGTTTTCTTTCCTTTCTTGGCCTTCAAAACTTTGGGTTTTACAGGAATCTTTAACCGACAGTTATGAAACCACACTTGGGGGAAAAATACGAAAGCCCATAACAGTTTAAGCTTTGTCTAACAAATTATGTGATGGATAATGGATACCAATTAAGGTTTGCCAAATGCGGTCGTTCTATGATGCAATTCCCTTAATCTCAATTTGATGAAGGAGTTTCTATAACTCAAGATGATGGAGTGCCTGAAACTCAATTGATATTGATCATAGTAAAGAAATAATTTTATCTATATGTATTTTATGTTCATATTAAATGTAATATTTTCATAACTTTTGCAACTAATTTGGAAAATTAATCTCACGTGGTTGGCGGGATAGTGACTGATGTATCTATTATTTGTGCAAAGCTCAAACCAAGAAAGCCACTAGGACAACCATGTTAATTTGGAATACTAGATTTAGGATCCGAAATGGGACAAAACTCTAGTCTTTTGTGATGATTTTTGAAACTTGGAATTTAGTCTTTTTTTTTTGTTATTGAATTGTAATTACATTATGTCCCTTTAACATGTTATATTAACTGTTTTGCTAAATGCCTACACCAAGGGCAAAATGGTCATCTCCTGTTTCTGTTTTTCCTTTCCCATGATGCAATCTACCTAATCTGTTTTGTTCCATTTTAACATGTATAGAAAATGGTGTGATCTTGTGAACCTGTAATAATTTCCAGATTAGGGGCAATATGAGAATTTTTACTGTTTTTGTTTTACTTTTCTATGAAATGTGAGTGTGGGTGTTGAAATGGATGTGAGTTAGATGTGAGTGTGAACACAATAAGACATCTTGCTTGATTATGTGTCATTTTATTTTGTAAAAGAGTCAAATGTTACTGTTTTTGTTTTCCTTTGCATTTGTAAAAGAGTTTGAGTTTCTTGTTTTATAAAAACTAGGTGTAAGATCCATATATTAAATGGGTTAATTAAAAAATTAAATATAAATGTTTAAATATTTAAGAACTTTGAATTTATAAAAGAAATAAGAAAAATAATGATTTATTAAAATTGATTTTTTTATCTCTTAAATTTAAATAAACAAACAAAATAAACTAATGAGTTTTAATTTGAGAATTTTGAAATAAGAAAGTAAGTTCATTAATGAAATTGATATTCATTTATTACTATATTTATTGTAATTATTACATTAACGTATTATGTGAAATTTATTAAAATAGCAAAAACTCACAAAATGACATGTGGAAAAAAATTAATTCTAAATAACCACAAAATGACATTTGACAATTTAACGAGAGTGTGACATGCGGCAAAAAAACATTAATTTATTATATTTTAAAACATATATGTCCCTTTCTAAAAAAAATATATAAAATGTGTTGAATCTAGCATTTGCAATGCTTAAATTGTTGCTGAAAATGACATTTGCCTTTGTATTGCTTAAATTGTTGCTGAAAATGTACACTTGCAATGCTTAAATTGTTGCTAAAACATGAATTTGTTTGTTGATTTGATCAAAGAAATGGGAGAAATGAAGGATAAGATTAGTTGGAAGGTTGAAGGTGCAGAGAAAACGTTCCAAGATACACTATTGTTGTTGCTCTTTTTGGTAAATGTGTGGATAAGAGGCATGTGTGGTTAACCATTAATCCAACTATTTGTGAGAACCGGACCAAGACCATTGGAGCACATTATGGAATGTTTCGTTAAATAAATGTTTTGAATAATTTGATGGTTTTTTGGACAACTGGATGTTTTGAACGACTTCATGTTTTGGATAACTAGATGTTTTGAATTACTTAATGTTTAGTTTGAACTAGATTTGTATATGACATGAATGGCTTGATGTTTTGTATGAATTTGTATATGTTATATGTCGTTAATATAACTGTTATGTATTTTCAAATTAACAGATTGCTTATCAATCCGGACGAAGAAATTGCATTTTTCTTTTTACTATGTTGCTACTAGTTGAATCTAGCATCCAATAGAATTGGAAGGACACTTGATCAACAAACTCGCTACAGGGGAAGGGGAAATGTGAATGCTTTCAAAATGTTTTAGGAATTTGTGATTTGGATATGATATTCACATTCGTATAGGTCGGTTGGGAGGGCATAACACATGATTCACGAGTTTTGAAAAAATTTGCATTTAACCCGACTTCAGGCTTTCTATTCCCTCCTCCAGGTTTGTAATTCTTTTTAAATATATTATGAAATACGATTTTAAATTTCTATATACAATACTTCCTTCACTCATGTGTATAGATAAATATTACCTTTGCGATGTTGCATACACCAACACTTGTGAATTTATGACTCCTTACCGCAACATGAGGTATTGGTTATCCGATTTTCGACGATGACGTGCATTAACTAAGGAAGAAAAATTCAATCATGCACATGCACAACTCAGAAATGTTATTAAACGCGCTTACGGTGTGTTGAATGCGAGATTCCCAATCCTAAAGCAAATGGCTCATTTTATTTTTAAGTCCAGAGACACATAGTCGTTTCTTGTTTTGCAGTCCATAATTTCATAAGGAAATGCAATATTCATGATAAGATATTTATGGCGTTCGGGGAGAACAATGGCCAAGCACAAGGGAGGGGGAGAATGATAGCCAAAAACGTAAAGGATATGGAATGAGGTTCACAATGCAACGAATACATGACTAATTTGCGTGACCAGATTGAGAATCAATTAGGGTCAAATAAAATTTGTAGTATTTTATTTAGATTTTAGTATGATTTTGTGGATTTAAAAAGATTTATGTTTGATTTGGATTTGTGTTTAATTTTGATTTATGTAACGACCGAAAAATTCCAACCAATTTAAATTTTTCAAAAACAACCTGATTTCATTAAATTATTACAAAAAGGTTTTCAATACAATTTATTTAGAGTATTCCCAGAATCACATCACAACATAAGCATGAGGAGCGGTACGATCACGCCTTCGCCTTGCCACGGTCTCCTGAAGAACCTGAAAAACATTAAACCACAACTGTAAGCCCGAAAGCTTAGTGAGATATCCCCAAAATACCAACCACATATACCATACACGCATAATGTAACGCCTGCAGATCCGGGCTAGTCAATTTAGAGGCAATAGGGGTCGAAAACGACTTTTCGACAAAAGATTATTTAGAATAAATAATCTTAACCAAGTTGTAGAATATGTCACAGGGTTTCCGTACATATAAAGAACGCCAAAATCCGAGTTATAACGAAGAAGTTATGACCCGTCGAAGTTTCGCGTCGGAACCGGCACGACGCCGGGAAGCGTAAATAGTAAATTTATGATAGAGCGAGAGTTAGATTTAGCGCTCTAAAAGAAAGTCGTAGAATATGTTAAACTAAGAACTTCGATAAAAAGAACGCCCAAATCTGACTTCGTATGAAGAAGTTACGATTTTTCGAAGTTTCGGATTAGCAGTGTACAGTCCGAAATTCGAATATTAGATCGAGCGATTTTTAGCCGACACAACCTAAACGAGAATTGAAGATCTCATTATTAGTAGCGTAACAATAAAAAGACAGACGAAAATGGACATCGGATGAAGAAGTTATGAGATTTTAACGGACCAATCCTGTCCCGACCTGTTAAAAACATAACTTTAAAAATAAAGTCAAATTAGCCGACGGAGTCTAAATGAAAGTTGTAGAGTACATCTCCACCTACGCGTGGATATAAATAACGTCAAAAACGGAGTTCGTATGAACGAGTTACAAATTATAATAGCATATTTACGTATTAAAATAAAGTATAAATCATATATACGTACACATATATATACATATGTATATATCATTAGAAAGGTATCGACGATGCGGTCATTATAAGACTAATGTTGAGTTCTTTCGACATTAGTTTAGCGCAAATATCATTAAATCTATTTAAAATAGTATTATAAAGGGGTGTTTAGTTGTTTATATAACTATAAGGTCATTAAGTAATTATGAAGGGTAGTTTTTGTAAATTCAATTACTATAAATAAGAGGCTTGGGCTCTCATATTTCTTGCACCATTCTCTTGATTCAAGAGTCTTTCTCTCCTTATCCCCCGAGCATTTCGGTCCCTCGTGATTCGACTTCTCTTTCTGTAGTTTTAGTATAGTAAGGTGAGCGCTGAAGCGCTGCACGAATCTTTCTTAGAAAGATTCAGCGACGAAGTTCTGCCCCTACAGAGCCCGACTCCTAGCTAAAATCCCCTTGTAAGTAAGTTATGCTTACCCTATTTTAAATATAGTTTATATTTAAAATTAGTATTGTTATTATAAATTTATAATAAATATTTGAGCTATTATTATGACTTATATAAGTGTCGTTATAATATCTTTTTAACTACTCGCGGTACGGGGAATCTGGTTTAAAGGGCCGCATAGGGTTGTTGGATTTCAGAAGTGCTATATGCCAAAATGGTCCTGCCTCCGGTGTTTTATGTCTGGCCCCTGTCTGTACATAGTGGTTGGAAAATATTGTTTAGACGCTTATATAATAATAATAAGACTAATAATTAGTCACGGTAAATATTAGACTAAAATCTAGTGGTAATAATACTAGGTTTCGTCGAAGGAAATTATTTTAAAGTAAACGAAGCGCTGTCCGAGTACCGAGTCACCACCTTCTCAAGTGAGTGCATAGTTATTTTCATCTTACACATAGATATGAAGTATTTTATATAAACTACGTGCTATGTGTGCACATTATCTGAATACTTGCTGTTTATGCTGGTTGAACGTTTTATACCTGTTTTAAAGGACTTAAACTGTATACGTATTTTATATATACGAAAATGTTGGGTATGAGATGGGTAGATGAATGATGAGAGATAGAAGATGACGTGAGTATACATTGGCAGCTACAGACTTAGTGCCTATGGGACAAACACCTGTAGCTATGGACTTAGTACCTTTTAGACGTTGGTAGCTATGGATTTAGTACCTGTAGGAATTGGTAGCTATGGACTTAGTACCTGTTGAACATTGGTAGCTATGGACTTAGTACCTATTAGATAAAGACTGGTAGCTATGGATTTAGTACCCGATGAATAGACTATAGCAACTATGGAATTAGTGCTTTATGAACGAACATTGGCAGCTATGGATTTAGTGCCAGTCCCATAACCCTGGAAGTAAGGGACTTCGGAATAAACGAATGCAGGATAGATGACTCTTAGGTTAAATCCTTAAAGAGTAAAGAAGATAATGGGGATGGGTAATTGGGTTGATTGTTTGATTGAACATAATAATTATATTATTGTGGGTTGAAAACCCTATGTACTCACCAGGTTTCCCAACCTGACCCACTCAGTTTATGTATATCACAGGTGACGAAGTGAAGTGACATTACACTGAGAGATTTAAAAGAGATGTAGATCACTAGTATAAATCATTGTAAGTCTGTTTATGCTTATGTTTCGGTATTAACGATGACATCCCAAACATTTTAAAATGAAATAAATACGTTTCTTCGAAAATGTTTTAATAACGTATTTACCATGTTTTTCTGGGAACAAATTCCGCAACCTTTTTATAAAATGAAGTACTCTGATTTTTATAAAGCATAAACAAAATCGGTCTTTTCTGGCCATGATTTTGGGGATGTCACACATAACATGCCATATCATATCCGATCACAGAACAATCATGCACTTCGGGTCTACTGGGTGACTGGTCCGCCACACCGGCCAACAGTCCACCTGGTCCACCCTCCGAATCTAGCCATATACATCGAGTCTGCAGTGTGATTGGTCCGCCCGCACCGGACCTTCAATCCACCTGGTCCACTCTCCGAGTCTACAGTATGACTGGTCCGCCCGCATCGGGCCTTCAGTCGGCATGGTCCACTCTCCGAGCCTCGGCACGTTTGGTCCGCCCTCTTGGGGCCTACAGCCTATCCGGACCGCTCGCTGGGCCTTCGGGACAACCGGTCCGCCCTGGGTATCTTGGCCTACAGCACAAAGCAGGACCCGCCTCAACCCAACTCCAGTCCAACAACCATGTGCACATAAACATACAATCATATAAGAATTCACAGTCAACAAGCCGATCAAACAGATCACATAACATATCATCACTCAAAAGCAGAGACTTTTATGCATTCTAACCCTTTTCCAATCCAGATCTGAGGTAGCAACCTCAGATCTAACCTCTAAACTCCAATACACCAAAGGATATGATCTCTAACACCTCCAAAAATGATGAATCTAGATAATAGCAGCTCAAACAATTAAATAATACCTCAAAAGGAAGCTACAAGAGAAGATTAATCCGGATCCTTGCAAAGCCCTTTGATTCAAGTCTTTTCTCCTTCAAGGTTTCTTCAACAACCACTTCTCCAAGCTCCAATTGCACTCTAATCCCTCACAATCATGCCTCAGGGCTTTCTGGACTTCTACAGGGGGTAAAGAGGCTGGGGAGAGGGTATAATGTCCTTTAAATAGGGCTCATCCTCCGGATTTAGGGTTTTCTCCACTCAGCGCCTACTCGCCGAGTCCATCTGCTGACTCGCCGAGTCGGCCACTTAACACGCGACCAAAGTCGCGACCCTACTCGCCGAGTCCACCCATGGACTCGTCGAGTTCCCCTTCCTAATTTACTATTTTAGCCTTTGAACTTTACTCTTGATATTCTGGGATGTTACAATTCTCCCCCACTTAAATTAGGCTTCGTCCTCGAAGCCTGCAACAACTCGACTTATGAGCTACTCCCGCAACGCACCACCTGGTATTAACCAGACCAGGTTCCTCAAGGCACAACCATCGAAACTCGAACTCACTTTCTCCTTTCTTGCGGTGTACTGACCACCGTCTTAAGCCGGCCACCGGCTTTACCCTATGATAACCACACTTAACAACTGAGTACTACCCATGATGCAACACTGCTCCAAATCACAACCATCACTCGACCCATATGAGCTAGAAATAACCATTCACCACCGGATTCCCGATCCGAGTCCAACTCTATCCATTCCATGCTGACAGAAAGACACATTCTTCAGAGCAACTCCCATGAGTTCTCCTCTTGCAATCACATGCACATGCTGAACTAGTCTTAGCACTCTCGGGTTGGGAAAAACCTGTCACACTGACGACACCTCCAACCATCCCCAGGATGAACCACCACTACTTACACACTCCTTGATCAAAATTAATCTGGGAGTCCAAGACTCCATCCCTGCATCCCTTCCGAGCCTCTTGGCTCTACACCCGCGGAATCCCTTCCGCGACCTCAGCAGACATCCCATCCGGATGTGATACCATGCCACTGCCGCAATCAGGCTGCTCAAGGACCATAATTGGGACACAACGATCACAAATCTGCACTACTGCTTCCACTTCCGTGAATTTACACTCCCTCCCGGAGTTACATTCCTCTATCTCCTTTCCCTTACCAAGGGAATCCACTTGGCTGCATTTTCACTACGACAAGTGCCACGGTGCTCGCCCAACGCTACACCACTCCCTTATAGCATAACCGCTATCCATGCAACACACATGCTCTGAATCTGTTCGCATGGACTCTCGAGTCCATGCATTATCTCCACTCATCAAGATCAATACCCGGGGCCAGACCTTCTAATGCTAACAAATCGCAAAAAAACAAAATCCCTTTCCTCGAACCGGTCTATCAATACCTGCAGAGTCTTCAGCATAACTGGACCGCCTTACCAGGCCTTCAGTCAATCTGGACCACTCTCAGAACCTTCAACCAATCTGGACCGCCCTACAGTGCCTTCAGTCTGGCTGGACCGTTCTCCGAGCCTTCGGCCTGACTGGTACGCCTACCGGCCTTCAGTCTATCCGGACCGCTCAACCGGCATTCATCACTCCGAGTTATCTCTCCAGGAAATCCTCCCATGCATACTGTTCTAGCCCTCTAGGGGTTCCGAACTCTATCTCCATCACACAACTCAATCTCGGCCTGATCCCAGGCCCTCCACAATCAAATGCCCTAGGTCTGTATCCCCGCCCCGCATGCCTGTCACTTACTCATACCAGCCTACGCTCTTGGCTGACAGAACACTGCTAAATCCCAACAGCTAAACAACCTCCAATGCTCATCGATCTTCCGGAGAATTATCCAATTCTCCCATACTTAAAGTATTGACTAACAACCACCGGTCGCCATCACCGACCTCCCTCACACCCTACATAACACAAACACTTACACGCAAACTGCGTCCCGCAAGCATAAACAACCTTCGCAAAAATCACACTTCCACACTGATCATCCCGCTCAAAAGAAACTCAATCTGCAGTTAACCGCTCTTCAGAAGGCAGATGTTATCCGACATTCAGACCAACGCCAGATTCCCACTAATAAACCTCATGAATGATAACCAATGAAATTCCCATCACTAACCCATAATCATACCATAACTCTCAAAGAACAACGAATACCACACCGAAAACCACACAAAGAGACTAGCATATAAACAATACTCCACAATAATCACAAGATAACAAGACATCAAGAAAGAAACATACCCGCAGCTGCATCCGGCACTGCTCTGACCTCCTCTGTTGTAAGCTGAAAAGCACAACCCTGAGCCCTTGGGGGCTCCGCTCCACCCTGACCTCCACCCGTGATCCTCAAAGTGGTCGGTGCTGGAGCTTGCACCGGTCCTGCAGCAAGTTGTGGACAGTTGACCTTCAAGTGTCCAACCTGATGACAATGATAACAAATCCTCAAATCCCGAACCGGCGCTGACTGCCGACAATCCCTCGCATAGTGTCCCTCCTTTCCGCACTTGCGACATGCACCACCAGAACTACAAACTCCGATGTGACCCCTCCCACACTTCCCACAAGCGTGGCTGATCTGATCTCCCACCCTAGAACAACAGTCTTAGACCGTTTCGGCCCCGGCTGCGACTGCACTGGAGCCTGCCTCAGCTCACGTAACTGCAACTCAATCTCTAACTCACGCCGCCTGGCGGCCTCCTGCAACTCCAACAAAGTCTCGCATCTCTGCGTAGACACAAACTGTTTGATATCCCTCTTGAGCATGCTCAGATATCGAGACATCTGAGCCTGCTCCGAAGCGAACTCAGGGTAGAACATTGCCCTCTCAGGGAACATCTTGGTGATCTCAGTCACCGACTCCGAATCCTGCTTCAGCTCAAGGAATTCCTGAGCCAATCTCTCCCTCTCAACTCGCGGAACATAACGAGTGTTGAACATCTCTCTGAACTGATCCCATGAAACCGCAGCCCTCTGCGTATCCGAATATGACCCCGTGGTCAATCTCCACCAATCCTTCGCCCCGAGCCTCAACAGGTTCAGAGCACACCTCACCCTCTGATCAGCAGTGCATGAACACGTGAAGAAACACCCTTCCACGTCCGATAACCATCTCATAGCAACAATCGGGTCCTGAACTCCATCAAAGGTGGGAGGCTTCGTATTATCGAAGTCCCGATACTGAAAACCCCGACCAGCTCCCCCCCTGCCGCTGCTACAGCCGTTGCAGCCGCCGCGGCAGCCGTCTCTGTGAGAGCTGCATAGCGCTCATCAAAATACTCAACCATGGCGGTCTTGATCGACCCAAACAGTTCCGGCAACTCGGTCCGGAACAACGCAGCAACCTCATCATGCAGGATCTCACGAATCCTCGCATCCAACTCGCACGTGCTCATCTGACCAATAACCTCGGGCGGTACTGACCTGCCCGGAACTCCCTCTCTTGCTCCCGATCCTGACCCGGATCCACTCCCAGCATGCCTCGGAATCTCCATACTGGAAAACACCACAAAATCTTAAATACTTCCCACTAACCTGGGAACCAACTCTCATCCCAAACCTAGGGGTCATGGTTTCCTTGATACGCGTATGGGTCCTGTGCTTTCAGTAGTACGGGCCCATACTACCTTCCATACCTACCCATATTTGTATGAAGTACTACCACCACGCCCTAGAGAAAACATACAAACAAGCGCTCAACCCTCACTACTAGAGGAACACTGGAAATCTCCCACAAGGAAACCCTAGGCTACAGGCATCACAAATCAGGCAGCATTATCATGAAATCCTGAAGATCCCTAGCCTAGCACTAGCATGCTGTTCTATCAAAGCTCAAAAACAAATATCATGTATGGTATTTTGGGGTTACTTACTGGCTCCGGCTGATCGTACCTCCGCGTCCTCCTTTACTTATTTTGAAAACCATTTTAAATTCTCTTTTGAAAACTCTCCTCGATTTGAGACTGGAGTCACACGAGTGTTCCTCCAATTCGCTCAAACCAAGGCTCTGATACCAACTTGTAACGACCGAAAAATTCCAACCAATTTAAAATTTTCAAAAACAACCGGATTTCATTAAATTATTACAAAAAGGTTTTCAATACAATTTATTTAGAGTATTCCCAGAATCACATCACAACATAAGCATGAGGAGCGGTACGATCACGCCTTCGCCTTGCCACGGTCTCCTGAAGAACCTGAAAAACATTAAATCACAACTGTAAGCCCGAAAGCTTAGTGAGATATCCCCAAAATACCAACCACATATACCATACATGCATAACATGCCATATCATATCCGATCACAGAACAATCATGCACTTCGGGTCTACTGGGTGACTGGTCCGCCACACCGGCCAACAGTCCACCTGGTCCACCCTCCGAATCTAGCCATATACATCGAGTCTGCAGTGTGATTGGTCCGCCCGCACCGGACCTTCAATCCACCTGGTCCACTCTCCGAGTCTACAATATGACTGGTCCGCCCGCATCGGGCCTTCAGTCGGCCTGGTCCACTCTCCGAGCCTCGACACGTCTGGTCCGCCCTCTTGGGGCCTACAGCCTATCCGGACCGCTCGCTGGGCCTTCGGGACAACCGGTCCGCCCTGGGTATCTTGGCCTACAGCACAAAGCATGACCCGCCTCAACCCAACTCCAGTCCAACAACCATGTGCACATAAACATACAATCATATAAGAATTCACAGTCAACAAGCCGATCAAACAGATCACATAACATATCATCATCCTAACCAGGATACCGACCTAACCGATCACTAGCATAGCATCACTCTACATATCAGGGAACCGACCTTAACCGGGTCTCTAACATATACCACCCTAACTACCAGGATGCAAACATATCAAAGCAATATCATAACAACAATACCCGAATCTCAATCCGATAAAAGGGCCGGCCTTGGTGCCTTAGACCCTGTCGATATAGTGAGGATAACTCACCTCGAAACTGCCGACTGAACAGATAACCCAAGCTGCTCCGATCACTGATATGATCTCCACCACTGGACAACCACCAAAGCACTGAACTCAAAACAATATCCAACCATTACCAAAATGCCCCTGGAAATCAACTGGTCAACCCTTGGTCAAAGTCAAAGTCAACCCCTGACTGACTCTACTCGTCGAGTCAACCCGATGACTCGCCGAGTCCCCATGCTCATAATTTCCTTCAATCCACGACCCAACTCGCCGAGTCACCCCGAGACTCGCCGAGTCCAACAACTCTGAGTCCACTCGCACACAACTCACCGAGTCATCCCTTGACTTACCGATTCTCGGCTCAACCATAAAAGATTGGGACTCTTCGACAAGACTCGCCGAGTCCAAGAACAGACTCGTCGAGTCTAGGGCTATCTTCAACCTACTCGCCGAGTTGTTCTTCCAACTCGTTGAGTTCCCGACCATCTTCATCCAACTCGCCGAGTTGTTCTTTCAACTCGCCAAGTTCCAGCCTATATTCAAGCAACTCGCCGAGTCTACCCATGTGACTCGCCGAGTACCACCGGGTCTGAATCCATACCGAGGCTTTCCAAGCCATGCAGATGATCCAAACCATAGATCTACCCTTCCTAAGGCCATCCATCACGTAAAGTGGCAAACTTTACGTGAATCCAAGGAGATCTAGGTATTTTCACTCTGGGGTTTGGGCTTGGGACAAGATAGCTCCACCAATCACTCAAAAGCAGGGACTTTTATGCATTCTAACCCCTTTCCATTCCAGATCTGAGGTAGCAACCTCAGATCTAACCTCTAAACTCCAATACACCAAATGATATGATCTCTAACACCTCCAAAAATGATGAATCTAAATAATAGCAGCTCAAATAATGAAATAATACCTCAAAAGGAAGCTACAAGAGAAGATTAATCCGGATCCTTGCAAAGCCCTTTGATTCAAGTCTCTTCTCCTTCAAGATTTCTTCAACAACCACTTCTCCAAGCTCCAATTGCACTCTAATCCCTCACAATCATGCCTCAGGGCTTTCTGGACTTCTACAGGGGGTAAAGAGGCTGGGGAGAGGGTATAATGTCCTTTAAATAGGGCTCATCCTCCGGATTTAGGGTTTTCTCCACTCAGCGCCTACTCGCCGAGTCCATCTGCTGACTCGCCGAGTCGGCCACTTAACACGCGACCAAAGTCGCGACCCTACTCGCCGAGTCCACCCATGGACTCGACGAGTTCCCCTTCCCAATTTACTATTTTAGCCCTTCAACTTTACTCTTGATATTCCGGGATGTTACAATTTATGCTAAATTTGGATTTTATATGGTGTTTATGTATATATTTTTATAATTATTCAAGAAATTGATTAGGTTATTTGATAAACAAACATTAGAATTCAATAAAAAAATAAAACAAAAGGGTAACATGATCATTTTTATAATACAACACAACAATTCACAGGTCCAACCAAACAACATGTTAAAAATTCAACTCTTAAAATTTCAGACTCTCTTAAAAACTTAGACTTCTTAAAATTCAGATACTGACAAAGAACCCCTTAGCAACATTAACAAATCAATTTTCTATATTTGAGCTCATTACATGCATTTTCATTAGTTTTATTTCAAGAGTACAATCCTTTTAAGCATATGCTCATATTTTAAAGCACTTGCATTAGTTGTATTTAATCCTTTATTTTCGGTGTAAATAAGGCTAAACGGTATCGAGGCGGGAAAGCTACGCGTGGGGCTGAGGTGGCAAGCTCACCTACGCGTGAACACCGCCCTAGGTGTGCGTAGGTGACTTGTGGAGTGATACCCTTCACGGAAGAAGACAACCAATGAAATGAAAGGAAAAAGCAGCGTTGAACGAATCTTTTGACCGGGTATGGATTAAACAAAAAAATACAATTAAATTTAAATAACATCTTTATATATATACGCTACACTTTCACCTACACTGTCACACTTACACTTCCAATTAAAAAAAAATTCTCCTACTTTCTTTCAATTATCTTCAAAAAAATGGATCCTAACCAAAATACTCCACCCACTCCAAACACCCCAAACACTCCTAGTGATTATCAAGCTTATATGCAATTGTTGAATTCTCCAATCCAACAACAACCTTTATTCACTAACATTCCCTACAACCCACAATTCTTCAAACAACAAACACCACAACAACAGTTTACCCAACCTCAATTCATTCCTCAATTCCAAGCTTTTCAACAACAAGCTTCTCCACAATTCCAAACTCAATCATCTCAAGTCCCATTAACTCAATCCCAAACCGTCAACCTCGACAACGACGATGAGATGGTCCAAGAAACACCACAATCATCTCGAAGAAGGCAAGCAAGAGGAAAAGGGAAAAAGAAAGCAACAACTTGGACTGAAGAAGAAGAAGAAGCTTTAACAAAAGCTTGGATTTTCATATCCTGTGATTC
The DNA here is from genome assembly GCF_051521515.1 of Lactuca serriola. Taxonomy (NCBI): domain Eukaryota; kingdom Viridiplantae; phylum Streptophyta; class Magnoliopsida; order Asterales; family Asteraceae; genus Lactuca; species Lactuca serriola. The sequence goes on along the minus strand of NC_136415.1, from coordinate 17,487,409 downwards.
GAGGAGATGCAATGCGCAATCCGGAGAAAGTTTTTGGAATCGTGTTGTGGACCACTTTCATGCGCTTCTTGGAAGAAAAATGAATCGGTCCTACGACGCGGTCAACGGAAAATGGCGTGATCTTCGCGCGATTTGCACAAAGTTTAATGACATATTTGAAAATCTAAAAAATATGCATAAAAGTGGTTCCAATGATTTCAACGTTTTATCTACCGCGTGCTACCAATTCAAACTGACCAACAACGGTAAACCATTTGGTCACCAAAAAGCGTGGGAAGTGTGCCGTCAAGGTCCAAAATGGGTCCTTAATCCAGAGACATCGCATTCAGACCCGACCACCGGCTCCAACAAAAGAACAAGAACTTCTGAATCGGACGCGAGTTTTGGGCTAGACCTCATTGATGACGTTGATGGTGCCGAGGAAGAGGGTCCGCCTGAAGTCCAACTCCGTCGACCACCGGGTAGGGACAAAGCAAAACGGGCGACGTCTTCAAGCGGGAAAACAACCGCAACTAGCGACGACGGGCTTGTGGAATCCATAGATAAAACTTTAAGTTTTCTAGAAAAAAATACCAATCAGCAGAGGAAGGTCGTCGCCAAAAACTCGCTCTCACTGATCTTCAAATCATAAACACCAAACCTCAACCGGATCTCGACCTTGAAAATCTCGCCACATTTCTGAAAATCCAACAACGTGTCCGTGCTAAATATGACGATTAGGTCATAATATTTATGTTTTAGTTCGTGTGTGTTTTTTTTAATAAATTAGGATAAATAAGTAATTTAAGATTTTTTTTGTCGTTTAAATATTTTAGGAAAAATAAGTAATTTAGGATTTTTTTATTGTTGTTTTTTAAATATTTTAGGATTTAAGTTTGTGTGTTTAAAAATTAATGCAATGTATTTTAATTTAATGTTTTTAGTGTATGTTTTATTTGAATTATTTTTTAATTTAATTTAATATTGTTCAAAAATACTAAAAAAAATAGACGTGGAATGGAACCATTTTTAAGGGTTAGTGGGTTGGTACTTGCTGGTAGGTTAATAAAGAAGTGATGGGGGCATTGATGACTTTAAAAGTTCTAGGTTTGTGGTATCCATGCCCTTAGCCTAATATATTTCGGATCGAGTACGTATCTCGTAGGCGTTATTATGGGTCGAGAACCAAACTCAAAATTTGGCCCAGTTGGTCCGCTTAAAAGGGGGATAAACATAAACCATGGCCGATTGGTCCGATTACGATCTCACCTCTCTTCGATTTTCTCTTCATTAGCCTCGGCCTCTCGCTGCTCTTCGATCTTTTCCTCGTCGATCCCTGTGACTCTATCTGTATCGGCCTCTTGCTATTGTCCTCTTCGATCTTTCTGCACTCATTGGCTCACGCTCGCCTCTCAAGTAGGTATAACCTAATTTTGTTCATCTTTATTAATAGACCCTAGTTCAATTTTTAATTGTTTGTTTGTTGTTGGTTACTTGGCTTAAAACTGGTTATAATATGAGAAAATGACTTGAGTTGATATGATAATCATCCAATATTACCAATTATATTTTCGACTCTTATTTAAAGCTCTGCAACTGTGCAGGGATTTGAACTTGGAGGTGTTATAACATGAGAATACATAGGCCAAAGTTATAGTGTATACTTATTCCTATTATTTGAATTGCTTGTAGGAACACTATGTTAATTACTGTTTATTCTAATTGAATTTTAAATTTATGTTGCTTGAAGTGATCAGGTTTATGAATCATCCAATCGTTCAAGTAGGATCACCGAATCATCAGATTGCTGCTGAATTCCTCTACTAAGTTCAGTGATTACCAGATTCAAGTCAATAGCTAAAGCGTAAACTCTAGTTGTTTTGTATTCGGATAATCAAAACATGAGCATAGAGCCATTTAACAAGTAAATATCTTATTTATTCGTATAAAGTGATTTTTTAGTTTTAGTTCTGTAATTTCTTTAAATTTTCATCAATTTGGGTTTGATTAGTTTATAATTATGATGGATTTAGATTGGTGAAGTTGGCGGCAAGGGCATTTTATGATGATATTACTGCAAAAGGAGATAATCAACCGAAATCAGGGAGGAGTGATAATAGGGGAATTGCTGTTGTAGTTCTTGATGCTCTCACGAGGTAATTTGGTTTTCAGTTCATAGCAATTATATACAAATGATAATTAAGCAGTGAATTCGTGCATGTGGGTGTGAAAAGTAGTTGGTTGTGGAATCTTCCAACTTTTTGCTTTGGCTCAATTGTAAACGATGAATTTGCTCAACTCTCTATATGTATATCCATCCAGTTCTTTTAAACTGGATCCATGATCACATATTGTGTATCCTCGCACAGTCTTGAAACACTAAATGATATAAACCAATAGCAGCATCCTAACTTTTCTGAATCCTTAATATGTTTAATTATTTAATCAGGGTTAGCAGTTATGCAAATAGGTTCAGCAGTGGCAATTAGGGAAGTGATGAAAAACTTATATGGGAATTCTTTACCCATATTTTGATTTGAAAATCATTTATTCTAAAACACAAATTTGGATGATGCTTCTAAGAGAAAAGTACAATTACAAATGGCAATCAATAACATTTTGTGTAGTTTCTTGTCTGCATATGAATAGAAGTGTAGGGATTTCAAACAATTTTTAGTTTAAGGTTAGAAATATGAAATACATCATCTTTTATAATCTAAACATGCTGGGAAGAAATACCACCAATCAAAGAGTACGCTTTTCTATTCGTGAAATAACTTCTGCATTTTGGTTTTAGTTTTGATAATGGTTGATTCATTGACTAGATATGCCCAACTCTGACTATTTAATAGGATGGAGAGTACATTAGGGTGTGGCTTAATTTTGTTATACCTCTCAAGACGAATTAGGTAGTTATCTCATTGGACAAACAGGGTGTAACTGATTCCTGACCTGTCTGAATTTAGAACCTATACTTTCCTTTACGAATTAGTCCTGTGAATCTTCTAGAATCTAGATTTCGCAAACAGGATTGCAGGACTTTCTCATCCCACAACAGCATACTGAAAAGAACAAGAAAATCCGGTAAGTAAAATGAGATCAAATCCTGTATAGACTTTTAAAGATAGTTTTTTTTTTTTTTTTTTTTTTTTTTTTTTTTTTTTAAATTATTTATTTATTTATTAATACTAGCCTATATTAGATAACCATTCACTTTCAGTACTGAATGAATAATTTTTTGTCAAATCAACTTGACTTCTTGAAGCCAAAAGACTAATATACCACTGCCACAAAAAGTCATAAATTTGGAATAAGATTTATCAAGATAGAGGGCAGCAGTGGAAAAGCATGCCTCTTCTGAGAGAACATAACCAGCTGCTGCCCAAAGGGCGACAGAAGTCCACCATTTTGGTCTTTTAAATATTTTAGATCCATTTGCTAGGAATTGAGTTAACCAATCTCGTCTCATCATTTCACCTTTCTGTGATTGGAAAAAATTATCTAACCAAGGGACATATCTTGGTTCAAAATCTGGGTCAAAGATGAAAATATGGTCAATACTTATAGAGAAATTAAATATCCTCCTACTTTTTATTCCTACATATCTTCCTACCAATTTAATATGATGACAAGTGTATTAAAATATCATTAATCTTATCCAAATATGACACATGTCATCATTTTACATGGGTAGGAAGATAAGTAGGAAGATAAGTAGGAAGAAAAAGTAGGAGGATATTTAATTTCTCATACTTATATGGACAAAATATCTGTCAATTGGGCTTGCTTTAGTGTTTTGGACAACTTAATGGTAACATAAATAATATTCAAGATTTCCAATATGCAAAAACATAACCAAAATAGCTAGTGGATTGATTAGATTTGAGTATATGGAAAAAATGATCCCTGTTTGTGTGTGTGTGTGTGTGTGTATATATATATATATATATATATATATATATATATATATATATATATATATATATATTTGGTTTGGATCCAAAAAATATTCTTTTTATGTTGTTGCTCCTTAGGGCATCCACAATTCATTCTAACTCTGCATTCTGCAAAGTTTAATGGATTGCCATATCAACATTTCACTTCCATACAACTTTGCCATTTAATTCATACAGAGTTTAATGAAATTTATTTATGTAAAATAATTAAGAAAGTGATCCCTCTTTTTTCAATTCAACGGTTGAATAGCCATTAAACTCCAAATCCATTATATGCCAACTTGGCGTTCCACCTCATTCAACCCATCCATTGAAGCATGCATTGTAAATGCTCTTATGTCAAGGTTTGGTAATTTTATTGAATTGAATATAAGGGAGGCCAAAAATAATGTGTTGGACTTGGCCAATACAATAGAAGCCAACAGCTTAATTATATTCTATAACCTTATACAATCCCTTCAACTAAATATAATAAACCCTTTTTTACAACATTTATTTTTGTTTATACATTGTCTAGCAATCCCCACTCCCTTCTTTATGGGAAGTATAGTTAAAATATAGTTTTATACATTTTGTCTAATAGTTTTGCATTTATCTTTTGTCACCTAGACGCCAATGGGTACGCGAAGAAGATTTAGCAAAAGATTTGAAATTGCATTTAAAACAACTTCGGAGGACTTTGCGGTTTTTTGAAGAAGAAAAACTGGTAACCAGGGATCACAGAAAAGAGGTTAGTTTCATATATATATTTTTTATTATATGTTTAAAACATTATATTATAGATATAACTGTAGTCGGATATTAATGAATAGCTTTTATATTATATAAAATATTACAGACTGCCAAGGGTGCAAAAGCCTATAGTGCTGCAGTTGCTGCTACTGCTGATAGTCTTACTGGAAGAGAAGGAGAAGAGAAAATTAAACTTCACACTCACTCTTATTGCTGTCTTGACTATGCACAGGTTTTTCTTCTACTACCAAACATTGTTTCTCCTTTTACAAGAATTTGGGTTTATTTTGTATGATGGAATGAAATTTCAAAGGATTGGAATGAACAAGGTAATGGAATAGGTTATAACATTCTGTTATCATGTTTGGTTGGGTTGAAGGAATATAATGAAATCATCAAAAATGTTGTTTGTTATGTACAATTAGAAATTCTAAAAGAAAATTTATTATTTTATGAAAATAGTTTTAATCAAATAAAGATGGTGTTGAATACATTTCGTATAAAAATAGTTTATTTCATCTGTTTTTGAAATAGTCAAAAAGAAGTTTTTTTTGAGAGGCTTATTATCTATTACTCTAAAAGATTGCTTACAAAAAAAGTTAAATGTAATGTGTTATCATGAAATCTTATGATAAAATCATAATAATAAAATACTTTTAGTTGTTTTTAGAAATTAGCCAAACAAATTCTAAATGAAGCTTTGTTTTTAAACATATTATTTTTATTAAAGGTTGTATAAGTAAAATTAATTTGTAATTGTAATATATCATTCCATTCCATCACTGAATGACAAAAACACCCATCCCTTGTAGAATGAAGAATCACATTCCATTCCTATGTGGCGAAAAATAAACAAGAGTTTTTTCTCTGATTCCATTCTGTTTGTTGTTGCAACTTGCAATGCAGATACATGATGTGGTGAGGTATAGATTGCACCGGATGAAGAAAAAGTTAAAAGATGAATTAGACAACAAGAACACAGTCCAAGAATATGTATGCCCAAAATGTGGAAAAAGGTTTGATAATATTTTTCAACGAAAGATGTGTAAAAAAATAAAAAAGAGTAAAAAATATTAATTCTTAACCTACCCTTTTTTCAGATACAATGCTCTGGATGCTATTCGGTTAATCTCATTTGAAGATGACTCTTTTCATTGTGAAAGTTGTGATACCGAATTAGTAGCAGAAAGTGACAAATTAGCTTCCCAACAAGATATTGGAGATGGTGATGATAATGCAAGAAGACGACGTCGTGAGAAATTAAGGGATTTGCTTCAAAAATTGGAGGTAAATAAATTACTTTTATTTATATACCTTTCATAACACTAAACGTTTTTAAAAGAATACAGAATTTCAATTTAGTTATATATTTATATTCCATGTATACTAATTATATTTCAAGATTTCATGGTATTTAAATTTTTATTTTTGTAAAAAACTTTTTTTTTTCCAAATGATAAATCAGCTTTTTCTTTACTATTTGAAAAGCATGCTGTTTAATGATATGAAATATATTTAACGGCAATAGACTTTCTGTAATTATACATAATAAGAAACAAGATGCTTCTTTTTTCTTGGAGCCAAGAAAACATGAGAATGTGAGTTGTTTGTAATGATCCATTAGTCATTACATCTGTGTGTGATTACATTATTACAGGTGGAATTGAAGCCTTTAACAGATCAGCTTGGAAGAGTAAAAGACCTTGAAGCCCCTGATTATGGGACTCTTCAAGCATGGGAAGTACGTGCAAGTGCTGTTGCACGTGCATCTAATAATGATCCTGGTGGCAACGATGCTTCTAGATCCGGACAGGGAGGGACACCTATGCCGTTTCTTGGAGAGACAAAGGTACCTTTTTTTTATGACCATTTTGCCCTTGATTAGTAATTAATCACATCATAATACGTTAATACATACAGGTTGAGGTGGCTTTTTCTGGTGTTGAAGAAAAGGGGGATATAAAACCTGAGAATGCGCCTATGAAAGTGTTGCCACCATGGATGATTAAAGAAGGGATGAATCTTACAAATGAACAGCGTGGAGGTGTAAAGCAGGAAGAATCAAAAATGGAAGGAGGAACTTCTTCTGCTTCTGGAGCTGCTGCTATGGATTTCAAAGACGACAAGAAGTTGACTAATCAAGAGGATGATGTCAAGAATCTTCAGGTTGGTTTGGTTTGGTTTAACAGTATGTATATAACATAAATAAATAATAAAATGGTGTTTTTTGTAATAAAATCTGATGATATGATGCTTTTGTATTGTAGGATGAATATTTCAAAGCGTATTATGCTGCTTTACTTCAGAGGCAAAAAGAACAAGAAGAAGGCACCAAAAAGGAACAAGATTTGCCTGCTGCTGATGTGGAGGCCTCAAATTCAAGAAAACGCCAACGTGATGATGATGACGATGTGGAATGGGAAGAGACTCCAACTGCAGCAGGTAAATTAATAAAATAACATTTGGATATATTTATTTCTTATCTTGTTCAAAATTCAAATAATTAAGTAGATTTTTAAATTATACTAGTAAGCTGTGAAAACCATTTTAAAAAGATGAGCATGATCAATTAATGCATGATGCTTTATGAAGTCTAAACTCTTACTAGTATTTTATAAGGTGTAAGATTATTTACTCAAGTGTAAGTAAACAACATTAGGTCAACTCTCACAACTACATATCAGTCAAAACGTACTTTGAAAAATTTAATTTCCCAAATTAAGTAAACAAAACAAAGTCATTGCCATTGTTGTTGCAGGTGAGACTTTCAAGGTTGACTTGAATGTGGAAGCAGCTGAGCCTTCAGGTGATGACGAAGATGATGATGATGATGGAATTGATTGGGAAGAAGGTTAAGTACCTGGTACTACTTACTAGAAGAAGAAAGCTTCTTCCTAGAGGTCTATTTTCTCACTTTAATTTGTAGTCATCATCTAGTGGTTAACAGGAGAATATAAGTTTATGTTGTACATCTTATGAATGTGAAATCTGTAGTAAATTGGATTTTTATATAAATGAAGTTTGTTTTGGGAATTTGTTATTCAACTAACTAGTATCATTTGCTGCTTTGTAATTGTGTGTAATCAACCATGTGAGTCAGGATTAGATCCTAAATTAACTCAATGGAAGATTGGAGATGAAAATTGTAATGTGATGGGAATGCAAGAGTCTTGTCTAGATATAAAAACTTGTATTTGATATTGGTGATGAAAAATCATAATTGGACAAGCTTTTGTGTTACAAATAGGGAACTCCTTCCTAAAAGCAACAAATGCCCCTCTGGTTTTTTAACCCATATTTCTTATTGTGTCATATAGTTTGATTAATATTTTATAGATATAATACAGTTGATATAATTTAAAATTTCATGAATGGTCCTTTTGGTTTAAAAAGTTTCTTTCAAAAAGTCCTTATAATTATTTTTTTTCCATCATTGGCCTCTTTCAACAAAAGTTGGCATGTCAATGGTGTTTATATATAACGTCCGTTAGAAAGAGACGATAATTCCCCATAAGAAACATTTGTGAAAATTTTAAAAAGTATTATAACACAAGGGTATTATATACGAACATTTTTCAAGGTGGCAACGGTAATATAAAAAAACATTGTATTATAAAAAAGCATGGCATGTGTGTGTGTGTGTATATATATATATATATATATATATATATATATATATATATATATATATATATATATATATATATATATATATATATATATATATATATATATATATATATATAAGGGATGGTTCACTTGAGATTAAAAAAAAGTAGAGATCTTGAGATTAAACCTTAGCCACATATTTCACATTTGCCGCTTTAATGCTCCAGCGTACCAGCAGCAACGACGTATGCCTAATCATAAATGATTATATGGCAGAGAGGTATAATCATATAGGATTATACATGTTTATACGTATATGCATAATCATAAATGATTATACATATATGTCTGTTTACAGATTGAGTAATCATAAATGATTATTACAGTTAGTCGCAAAAGAGGTGGTGGTGACAGAGGTGGCGGTGATATAAGTAATGGAGGTGACAATGGTGGGGTCGACTGGTGTCAGAGGTGGTGGTAGTGGTGGTGGCGGTGACGGTTACGGTGGTGGGGATGGTGGCGGAGGAGAAAGGAATGGGTGACACCGTGTAATCATTTATGATTACACCAGACCTGCCGCGCCGGTACGCCGAAGGGTTAGAGCGGCAGATGTGAAATATATGGTTGAGGTTGAATCTCGAGATCTCTATTTTAATTTTAATCTCAACGGAACCTACCTCTCTCTCTCTCTCTCTCTCTCTCTATATATATATATATATATATATATATATATATATATATATATATATATATATATATATGATTCTCCTAGATGGTATTATACAAGGTTCTAAATGTCATGAAGCGTGGCGTGGTGGCAAGACCAAACCTCAAACTTAACGAGCCATGAAGGCGGCGATTTTTTATTAATTTAAAATTATATTACCATATAAATATAAATTTATATTAAATATAACTACTTTTTAGAAGTGTTAAATCAATAACTAATAACAAAAAGTTAACAAAAACCACAATACTTGTATCTCCAATTTGAAAAGACATAACAAATAGCAAAAAACTATGTCTCAAACGAAAAAACACGCGCCATAACACGCCATAACGCGTCATGGCGCGCCATATCACGCCTTGCCACACGTCACGCCTAACAGCAACGTTATGAAGCTTTTCGTAACGGTGAAGCCACGCCTCACGCCATGGCGCGCCTTTTAGAACACTGGTATTATACAAGCTCCTTTTACAGGATTGAAAATGTTTTTGTCACACTGCTTGATCTAGTCAACAACTATCTTTATGTGTTTTCATTCCAAATGTAAATGAGTACAAATGTCTTGTTAATATAACTTTAAACTCTAAAGTAAAATAATGAAAATGGAACCCAGTAATTAATCTATATTGCCAAATAGTAATTTCTTTCTAAGATACTCAAATTTGTTTTATCACTTTACCTATAAAATTATTACTTTATTATGATTATTATAATACTTGTTAGGTGGCTTAAGAAGTAACAAATCCTTTTCCGAATCAAAAAGTCTACCGCCACCATAATAGATGTCATACATAGCACCATATCGACAGTTATATCAGTTAGTTTTGAATAAGAAAAGAACTCACCATTCGATTGAATAATCTGTCATTGTTGATAATCCTTCTTCCCGAAAATAGAAACATCAAGCTCAATTATATTAAACAATTTGTCCAAACATTAACATGATAACAAATTATCTAAACAAAAATGGAATCATAAATTCCCAAATCATATGAACATGAAGAACAAAAACAAAAGAAAATCATCACAACAAAAGATAAATTATGAGAATAACCTTTATGGAAACATACACGGGGAGGATTGTGATCAAGAAGTTGGCGCAAGGGGCTGCTCTCAGCCAAGGGATGTTCAGCAGCATGTTCACATACAATTTGATTAAAACCATGAAAGTTTCCAATTTCACAAATAAGGAGATGATATCTTTACCATAAATGGTAGAAAAAGATCGACAATACTGAGATGGGTTGCGGAGATGAAGCTAACATGATATCAATGCTTTCATTATTCATTATTCACGCTTTTTTGGCTTTGGCTCTTCAAAATATCATCAATTCATGATTTTCGAAGCTAGATTTTTGGTAGCAAAGAACACAATAACAAATCATATGAAAGGAAAAATTAGGAAACTTTTGAGCGACTCCTGAACGACATCTAGAATTTGAGCGATAAAAGAAAAAAATGGTAGCCTAAGAAGATGACCTTTCCATATGCTGAGGAATTTCTCTTGACCGGAGTCTGGAACCTCGGTGTCTCCTCTGTATGTGTTCCTAAAGTAATTCTCCATTGAGGCATGTGGTGGTTTCTGATCATAAACCAGAGAGAGAGAGAGAGAGAGAGAGAGACCTACTGCGTGTGTAAGTCTTTAGTCGTCATAAATGGTGTTCTTTCGTTAAGATTTTACCATTTTCTCCAGCAGAGAAATAGGTAGCATTGGTGGTTTTGACCAGAGAAACAGAGGGAGGGAGAGAGAGAGAGAGGGGAGCCAACAACTGATGAGCGGCTAAATTAGTGTAACAACCCAGAAGTTACAATAAAAATTTTCAATTTTAAATCAGGAATTTCATTCATAATTGTTTAAAAGAAGTCCATTACATCAAGTCAGAACAAAAGATCAGAGTTTTCGTAATACTAAAATGCGGAAAATGTTGGAGAGTGAATGTTGCGCCATCAAGTCGGGCCTTTCCCCTTAGTCCGGAAGTACTTGAAACACCCAAATAAATTGTAAGAAAAAATTTAGTGAGTTTCCCAAATAACACATACCAAGCATACAAGTGGGCCCAACCTTGGGGTTCGTACTAACCCAACACAAATATGGGCTCCCGCCATGGGGTTATTTCCAACCCAACAATACACAGTGGGCCCCGTCCTGGGGTATATTTCAACCCGACATATCATATTGGGCCTCCGCCTTGGGGTGCATTTCAACCCGGTCATAAAATACAACACACAACAATTAATATATTACATAACAAATAATGGGCTGACCTTGGTGCCTTCGACCCGTAATACTGGGAAGAGACTCACCTGGTCTACTAAAAGTGAAATCTACTCGACTACCAATCCAAAATCTCACACTGTAAAGATATACAATTACCCTAATTAGGATTATGACACAAACCCAACTAAGGGCCCAAAATCCTAAGTTCAAACTCCTCCACTAAAGCCCAAAAGTCTTTCTTCCTAAATGGGCCTACATCCAAGGTCCAAAACAATAATGTGCCATAAGGCCCAATAGGCCCAACCTTGACACCCATTGCCTAGCTAAAAATAATTTCCAAGGCCCAAATACCCTAATCGATCCAAGCCCAAGGCTAACTAGGGACCAAATGGCTCAAAAGCCCAACACCCACTAGAGGCGTACGCACAATGTATAACCTCAGTACGCTCAATATACAAGGTTTTGTGGTGGTACGTGCAACGTACAAGATAGTATGCCCAACGTACAAGTAGCTTTTACCATGTCTAACCATCCCCTCTGCCACATATTCAAGTTCGACCGATCCATCAAATACTTCAAACTGTTATGATCAGTGTAAATAGTACATTGGGCCCCGTACAAGTAATGCCTCCATATCTTGAGGGCAAACACCACCACCTCCAATTCCAAATCATGAGTGGGGTAATTCGCCTCATGAGGCTTCAGTTTCCTCAAGGTGTATGCAAGCACATGTCCCCCTTGCATGAGGACAACTCCCAAAACCCGAAATAGAAGCGTCACATTATACCATAAAATCATCCAATCCCTCGGGCAACACAAGAATTAGGGCCTCACACAATTTCTATCTCAAGGTCTCAAAGGCCAACTGTGGATCCGAACCCCACCGAAAGGTCACATTCTTCTTGGTCAGACGAGTCAAAGGCACTACAATTTTTTAGAAATCCTAGATAAACCTATGATAATACTGTTGGATTAGTGTCTAAGTCCATAACTATTTTGGTATGTACTTGACTCGATGGTGCATGGTCCTTTTGGGTTGCCTTCACCAAAGCAACTCGATAGGATGAATTATGGAGAGAAGGGATTAATTATGATTTATTAATATATTATGAGAATAATATATTAAAGGAGAAATCATATTGTTTAATTAATATTAGTCAAGAATTAATAAGAATTAAGTTTGTGGCTAAAAGACATTAACTAAACTTAAGGGACTAGAACTGTCAATTGTGTGATAGTTGAATATTGGGCTAATGGACTCCATATTAGAGGGGTGGATGAATTCTATGGGGAAACCAATTAGAAATCTTCCTAGGCCTCTAAGGAGGGAGTCCATGGGTTGCTTAGAGCCTAAGCATCCAAATTAGGGTTTCCTTGTTAAGATAACCCTAATAGCCTCACTATTTAAAGGACCCTTGAGACTCAAAAACGTGGTGAACTTATTCCTTAGGGTTTCCACACGTTTTGGGCAGCCTCCCCTCTCCTTGTTCTTCATCCTCTTGCTCTTGGTGTTTGTGAACCATTAGAGGAGTGACATTTGTGACTCTAAGCATTCTAAAGTCATTATAAGGTGGATTTGAGATTGTTATTGCTACATAACAATCAAAGGTAATTCTCTAAACCCTAATTTTAGTTTATAATATGTTAGATCTAAGATTGTAAGTCTTGGATACATTGCATGTACAATAGAGAAACCTAGATCCAAGCATTAGGGTTTGCATGAGCACATAGGATGTTCTTATGGCTAAAACCCATCATTGGTATCAGAGCCTTGATTGGTTTCTATTGTATTGATGCTTATTTGATCGAAATTATCACTGAAAATCGAAATTTTTTGCTTCTGAGTGTTTGACTCGCCGAGTCAGCTGTACTTGACGAGTCCAGGTCCAAACTCGACGAGTCAAAGGGTCTAACAGCTCGTTTTCGCGATTTTCTTCCTGTTTTAGCTTTGGATAATTACCATAAACATGTTTTTGTAATAAAATCCGAATTTTATCAATATTTGGTGATTATCCTTACCAAAATAGAAGATAATTGTCAAAATTTAGATAATCATTTGTTTTATTAGATAAAGTTTGATTATTTGTAATTTAGATTTGAATTATCTTGTGAAAAAGTTTCAATTTCCCCCCTTTAGGTTTTATACTTTAAATTTGAACTCAAAAGTTTTGTTTTTGAAATTTAAATAAGTTAAACCCTAATGTTTTTAAATGTTTCAAAACTTGCCCTCAAGTTTTGGAATTTAAAAGTTGATTAAAAGTTTAATTTAGAAATGATAAATTCTAAAACCCTAGTATAGTTTTGAAAAGTTCAAATCACACCCTTATGGTTTTATTAATTAATTAAAGTGTATAATTAAAAGAGATTTAATAAATCCATAAAGTTTTGGTTTACAATTTAATTAAATTAAAAGTATAATTATTAAATTTGACCACCTAGTATTTTAAAAAGTGTAAAATACACCTTATACTATATATAATATTAAAAGTCTAATATATATATATATATATATATATATATATATATATATATATATATATATATATATATATATATTAGTAAAAGTCAGTCTTACAGTTAGTAGGTCTCATTCACGAAGCTGGTCTATAAGGGGTGTTTAAGGAAATTGCCTATAAAATGGCGATTGAATGGGTATCTACTCTTACCCACCGCACTCTTGACTAGTGGAGGGTCGCTAGCCGGATGGGTAAGATAGGACATAAACCTTCCATTATAAGTATAATGAAGTACAAAAGTAACTAAATGCTTTTACAAATTCCCAATCTTAGTTACTTTAGGCAAAAGTGAATTGATGCAATTACACTTTGTACCCTTGCGAAGACGTTAGTGGAGTGTGTGTGGTTAACCGGCACACTAAATGGTTCTAAACAAAGGTAGGAAAAGGTGACTCAATGTTTGTCATAGTTCGGTGGAGCGTGTGTGGTTAACCGGCACATCGAATAGGTGACTGTAACACGTGGGGGCACCATGTAAGTTTGCATGGTTATTCACACCCGCTTTGTGATCCTCGGTATCCCAGTCACAAACTAGAGGGGCATATCGAGATTTAAACATGCCATTGAAATGTTCAATGAATCTCAAAAGATCTAGGAATTTTCAATAGATTTAAAACTTTAATTTCTTTTTCGTTTTTCATGGTGGAAATTGGTAAATCGTCATTTACCTACCTTCAAATATTCTGCAACTAGATTATGGCATCCCTTTTCTAGGTTGTAGTGTATTGTGTTGGATCCTAGCCTCGATGTTTCATTTGGGTGTCACATCGAGGATTATAATCAACTAACTTGAATTTGTTTTCTCCCATTTTTTAGATGTCAAAGTATGACAACTATGGTATTCCCAAATCCCGTGGAACAAGCTTTCCACATGAAGATGATATTCCTCGACTCGATCGAGGAACAAGAGATCATGCTTCACTTCCTCCACCTCCTCCAATTATTCTCCCTAACCCACAAGTTCGAAGGCTTGATAAGTTCAATCTCACTCAAGCCCTTTTGGCAAGTAAACATGAAGAAGGAAAGTCGGTGTGTGCACACATCCTAGAGATGAAGTCACACATTAATAGGTTAAGAATGTTTAGATCCATTGTATGTGAGGAGCTGGCTGTTGACTGGGTTCTTCAGTCACTTCCTAACTCGTATAGTGAGTTCGTAAGAGAGTACTGTATGATGATTTTACGATGTGACCCTTATAGATCTCACCTACATGCTTATTGCTGCTGCTGAATCAGCGATGGTTTGGCGCACTGGAAAAGCAAAATTGATTGGTGAATCTGCCTTCGAGACCTCTATGGATATAGGCAATGGCAACGAAAGGCATGCCATGATCGAAAAGTTTGATCATAAGTAAAAGGCAAAGTCTGAAGTAGTTCCATGTGCTGTTCCAAAAGAGTCAATTTTCTTTTATTGCCAAGTGAAGGGGCATTGGAGACGAAGTTTCCCTATTTACCTAAGAGATCTAAGAGATGGGAGAGTCAAAACTTATGGCTCTGCTTTAGGTAAAATCCATTAACTAACTCTTTTAAGTTCCTATTTTAGATTCTTAATACATGATGTGATAAGATTACAATTGATGTTTTATAGGATCAAAGAAAAGGAGAGGAAGCTTAAGGGAAGAAGTGAGTAGAATCTAATCGTGAAGAAATGGATTTCGATGCATTGCTTGAAGATTGGATTCTTGAGCTACTACTTAGAGTTAGAAAAGATTGCTAAGAAATATGTATTAACATAGTTTTTCGATGAGTTGCATTGTAAGGACAAATTTTTCCGCAATAAAATAAAATTTTGTTTTATATTATTTATTTATCCTTACAATGGCATGCATGAAAAATTGATGGATTTGATTCATAATTATGTTATTTGTGGAAATGTCGAGAATTTACCAAATAGGGAGAGTTTCTTATCGCCAAAGTTTCAATTGGAAAGAAACTTGGAATCATGCAACGTGTATGATGAATGAAAAACTTTCACATTTGGAAATTAGACTAATTCGTTGACAAAGTGTCAAGTGAAGGACTAAGAGATCGAGTACACAAAGTTGTGTGTTGATCAAGTACACCACAAGAGTAACAAAGATATTCGTCATGATTTACTAAAGGTTTTAGTAAATATGATTATACTTATAAGATTAAGTGTAATTCTGAATTGATTAAAAGAGTATAAACCAATAGCAGAACGAATAAGAAGAATCAAGTAGGCAGAAAGATAAAAGTTTCTCTATTCTAAGAAGAAGAGAGAGTATCTTTTATTATGTTTTATGATAGGTCTTAATGATTAAGAACCATATCTCAATTGATCCTCTAAGTGAGTCTTAGTACAAATGTATGTCTGAGAAGAGGAATCAAGAATCGAAGAAATGGTTAAATCAAAAAGTCAATCATACTTCGTTCCAAAACCAAGTCTTAGAGTTAAGATTGTGACAATGAGTGACAAGTCTTAAGAAGGTTTATAACATTCGTCAAATGTAGAATTTGGAAAAGGGTTTTCTTATTCTTGCACATTTGAAATTGGTAAGTTGTGATTTCTTGGACAAAGACCAACGAAGACCAATTTTGTGAAGTGTTTTGTCTTGATAAAAGCTACACTAACTCTTGAATATTTGTTTGTCAAGAAATGTTTATTGACAAGAGAATCTTATATGTCAAGGAGTCAGTGGGAGTCTTAATGGTCTTGAAAGGGTTCAAGAACAAATCAAAATAAACCTTATCGAACATCACTAGCACACGACTTGAGGTTTACAACCTATCGTGTTGACACTATCTTGTTTCTGTGCCGTTCCAATCGAGTTAATTATGCATATGAGTTTTATGAGTTCTCATTTGAACGCATAAAAGGCAAGCACCTTGATCAATGAAAAGTACATTGATAGGAAAGGGTGAGCTGCTTAACTACTTGGAAGACATGGTGAGCACTCGTGTTACCATAAGGCAAGAAATCAAGATTGAGAAGGTTCGGTCCATATGAGTTTGAATTTGTCGTAAACTTTGGTTTTGACAAATTCACATGGATAGGAACACATACACCATTAAAATCTAAGTGTCATAAGATTCCCTCCTTCATAAAAATGATTGTGAGGAAATGCTTTCACTAAGAGAGATTTTAAGAAGATAGTGATTGTGAAAATTGGATTCTCGAATTCGATTATGGTTACAGTATCCCTTTCCATGATTCGAATTGTGAGATTTGGCAATTAGTCTGAATTGTTTAGACACACATGTGAGCTATTTAAGGCAAAAGTGTATAAGTTTGAGAAGCTTAGATAAAAGGATTATCAAAGCATTAGGTATTAGAAATATAAACTTAAGAAATTCAATAGGTATTGTTTTTCTGGAAGTTAACCTATTTTCTGAATACATGTCAAAGCTAGTGGGAGCATAAGTGTTATGCTTATATGATAATAATCATCATGATAGTGGGAGCATAAATGTTGTGCTTGTATGATTATTAAGGCAAGTATTGCAAGTTAGCAATATTAATTATAGAAAACAAGAGTTATACCTTGCAAAGTCGTAAGGATTGAAAAGTTGTTTTGCTATAATTAAGGGAGAGAATATTATGTTTCATTTCAAATCTAAAGTCTTAGGTTGTGGAATGTTAATAAATTTAGTCAAGGATACATAGTGTGTTCTCAAATTTCGATTATGATCATGGCATCCCTCTTCATAGTTCGAATTGTGAGAACGTGACACATTAAATATTATGACAGAAGATTGATAAAGTATCATATCTTTATGTAAGACATTATGCATCGTGTCCCATACGCTTCGGGTATAGGATCGATTGCAAGGGTTATAATATTTAACCATTCTAAAATTTTCCAAATGTCTAGCGCATTTAGAGGGAAAAAGGACAAGAATCGGTTTTGACTAAGATAATTAAACAACTATCAAAGGACGATCCAAAGTTCGCCGAGGATTGGTCGCTTGTAAGTAGTTGGAAGTAAAGTATTGGATGGACCATATTGACATTATTATGAATAGATAAGATTCTATTAAGAATGAGTTGTCATATAGAAAATATGGAAATGGTTCCATATTAGGAGTTGTATATTGAGAGTCTATGTCTAGATTAGAAAATTTTATGCAAAAGGATGTTCAAGGAATGTACTTTGAGTGAGAGACATCACGTTTATGGAATTGTATTGTAACAATCTCAGATAGAGGACTTTGTAATTTCATTGGCAATAGTCATTGTGACTTTTGTACTATGACATTGTGAAAGAATCATTACATAAAATGTTAGAATCTAGCATATTCTATAAGTGGTAAGAATTTGATATTCTTTCACTTGTGAAAAAGGATTAGGAGTTGTGAAATGAGTATGATTGGAAAAGTGTTCATTCGATCTATTTCAAAAAGTAAGAACCGTAGGTAAACATTGTGTGCATGCTAAGAGCATGGGACAAGTGTAGTAATAATTCAAGTAAGAAGTTGATTACCCGAAACAACAAATAATGAGTAATCGATATGGTGATAGATAAAAGGTGTTTTATTTATACTCAAAAGTTTGGGGCCATATGGGATTAGTATTATTCTTGTGTTTCACTTTGCATGTTTTGACTTCCTGAATAATTTAATTGGTTCAGAACAGTCAAATTATTCGAACGGACCATAGTCGTTCATATGTTGGAAGTAGGTATGAATGAAGACTGTCGTGAATTGGTGTGTTGATTGTCTAAAGTGTATTAGACATAAGCAATTATTTGCTGCAACGTTCATGAGTGCTTATGAATATGATTTGAGCATTGGATTAAACCCACGCTCACTTGGATCACTTCATGAATTGTATCACGAGTGATTGGTGAGACGATAACATCTTATATTCTTGAAACCGAGATGTGTGAGTTGTATCTTGCGAGTCGGTTGCACATTGATAATATGTAAATGCACCAGTAACTTGGTGTTATAAAGCATATTGTTGTGTGTGATTCGGTAAGTGAGTGCAAGCGAGCATTGAGTCAAAGTTTATTCGTTCCTTTTATCCAAAGTAGGATAAAAGCGATATCTTTGGTCCCCTCGATGATTTAGTGATGGCACCTAAGCGCTTGGTCGAGCCAGGACTAATTTGATGTGATCAATTGTAGTCTGTTGTCAGTCGTCATAAATCGGAAGTCGGGAAATAGTATAGAGAAAATGATTAGAATTCATGTCTTATATCTATACGATATATAGAATGGAGGAATATATGATCCCTTATCTAAAGGACACGCGTATCTGATAAGATCAGAGTTGACAGCGGCTTTGGAAAACTACGATTGCAGATCAGGATCTGAAGTCATACGCAGAATAGTTATTAGACTTATCCAAGTGGGAGACTGTTGGATTAGTGTCTAAGTCCATAACTATTTTGGTATGTACTTGACCCGATGGTGCATGGTCCTTTTGGGTTGCCTTCACCAAAGCAACTCGATAGGATGAATTATGGAGAGAAGGGATTAATTATGATTTATTAATATATTATGAGAATAATATATTAAAGGAGAAATCATATTGTTTAATTAATATTAGTCAAGAATTAATAAGAATTAAGTTTGTGGCTAAAAGACATTAACTAAACTTAAGGGACTAGAACTGTCAATTGTGTGATAGTTGAATATTGGGCTAATGGACTCCATATTAGAGGGGTGGACGAATTCTATGGGGAAACCAATTAGAAATCTTCCTAGGCCTCTAAGGAGGGAGTCCATGGGTTGCTTAGAGCCTAAGCATCCAAATTAGGGTTTCCTTGTTAAGATAACCCTAATAGCCTCACTATTTAAAGGACCCTTGAGACTCAAAAACGTGGTGAACTTATTCCTTAGGGTTTCCACACGTTTTGGGCAGCCTCCCCTCTCCTTGTTCTTCATCCTCTTGCTCTTGGTGTTTGTGAACCATTAGAGGAGTGACATTTGTGACTCTAAGCATTCTAAAGTCATTATAAGGTGGATTTGAGATTGTTATTGCTACATAACAATCAAAGGTAATTCTCTAAACCCTAATTTTAGTTTATAATATGTTAGATCTAAGATTGTAAGTCTTGGATACATTGCATGTATAATAGAGAAACCTAGATCCAAGCATTAGGGTTTGCATGAGCACATATGATGTTCTTATGGATAAAACCCATCAAATACCTTGCAAGACCCAAGAAATATAAATCTCTTATGCGTTCTTCGGTACATCCCAATGCATTACAACCTTAATTTTGGCCGAGTCCATAAAGATACCTCCTTGGTTGATGATGTGCCCTAAAAACTGCACCTCACACAATCAAAACTCGCACTTGGAGAACTTGTCAAAAAGCCTTTCCATCTTCAAGGTCTCTAATACCTCCCGAAAATGTTGCTCATGCTGATCCTTGGTCTTGGAGTAGACCAGGATGTCATCAATAAAACCAATCACAGACCGATCCAACATCGGTCTACACACCCGTTTCATGAGATCCATGAACGTTGCTGGAGCATTGGTGATCCCGAATGGAATCATCACGAAATGATAATGACCATAACGAGTTCTAAAAGTCGTCTTCTGTATATCTTCATCCCTGATCCTCATCTGATGATATCCTGGCTGAAGATAAATCTTGGAAAACCAAGATGCACCATGAAGCTGATCGAATAAGTCATTAATCCTCAGAAGTGTGTAACGGTTCTTCACCGTCAGCTTGTTCAGCTCCCGATAATCAATACACATCCTGTGTGACCCATCCTCTTTTTCAAGAACAGGATCGGTCCCCCCCCCACGGGAACTGCTTGGATGAATAAAACCCCTGTCTAGCAGCTCCTGCAGCTACGTAGACAAATCTTGCATCTCAGGCATAGCTAGGCGATACGGTGCCTTGGCTATCAGAGCCGCAACAGGCATCAAATCGATCCAGAACTCAACCTGCATCTCAGGAGGCACTCCAAGAAACTCCTTTGGAAAAACATTGGGAAAGTCTCGCACAATCGGTACCCTGCTCAACTCTGATGTGGTCTCCACCCTGGAATCCAAAACATAAGCCAGAAACCCATAACAACCCTGTCGAAGAAGCCTCCAAGCCCTCACAGCTGAACAGAGAGCTGGCCCATGCAAAGCTCTCTCACCATGAATGACCAGTTCTCCCCCACTTAGGGTTCGAACTCTCACCAACTGTCGCTCACAATTAATTACGGCCCCATTGGGCCCCAGCCAGTCCATCATGATGATCACCTTTAATCCCCTCAAAGGAATTGGTACCAAGTCGATAGGAAACCTTTTCCCGAACATGTTTATAATACTCCTACGGAATGCCTGTAGTGACAAAGAACATGGTTTGGCATGCGGAATTAAAGCTTGCACAATTGAACATGGTGATTTGGGTGTTTAAGAGATATACTGAATGTATATGGTGTTACAAAAAAGGACTAGATCTAGACTACATAATTAACACACACTTACACACTCACTTCTACATCTCTCAAGCACACCTCTACAAGTGGTATGAACCCACTATATATAGAGGTGTTTACATGTCTCTCTCTCACTCTCTATCTCTCATGTGTCATAAGGCTAATACACCACATGCAAGTGGGTCTACACAAGTCAAACATTTACAAAGTCATGAATGAATAACTTTGCACCCCAACATTCTCCCCCTCAAAGTTAGGAATGAATGACCCGCTTCAAATCTTCCAAAAACAAGCACTACGCGGTTTGAGCCTCAAAGGTGACACATGTCGAAACGAACTTCAATCTTCAATTCTTCCATGATTCTTCAATTTGGGCTCTAGGATGTGAGACCATACAATCCGAGCAGCAACGAATGATTAACTCCAAATAATCACCCCAAAGTTGCACATAAAAACACACCCCAAAAATCTTCAATAAAACCAAACCCATTTCAAATATATCACTTCCGAACATCCAATTGCATCATCTCATAGGCTTCAAAACTTCAAGATCACTTCGGTCTTCAAATCCGCGTAATATGAAAAATTCAAGTTCGAATTTCCATATAAAACTTCTCCCCCTTTTTATAATCGAAATTTGATTATAAAACTCCAAGGAAAAAGAACGTGCTTTATTCGGAATTTTTCATGTCAAAACTCCCCCTTAACATGTGGCATAAACATTGTGCTTCAATCCGAAAAATCCAAAAAATATTGAATTTTTAGCTTCGTTCACGGATCGCCTTTGACAAAATTTCTCAAAAATGGGTAGAAATCATCAATTTCAAAATTCTGCAGTGACCCGTTGCGCCAAAAACAGCCAAATATGCGAAACACACTCCTATTTGCGAAACTGGGTAGAATGTGTAAATTCGCACAAACTGTAGGGACCAGATTTGAAAATTCTGCAATTTCAGCATTTTATGACCCCATTTGCGAAGTTGGGTATAAACTGTCAAAAATGCGAAACTACAGGTACTTGTTTTGACAATTTTTGCATGTTCTTCAAACTTGCGAAGTTGGGCTACTTGTGTTATTTCTTGAAAAGAGCAGGGACCAAATGCGAAACTGTTAGCCTTCTTCCCCAATTCACATTTTACTGTAAAATTCTTTATGTTCTTTCCCATATCATTCGCATCTTAATGTTTCGCATGTTTAACTCACCAAATGCGAATCATAAATGAGATGAATTCGCATTTTGACTCCAAAACAAAACTCCAAATGCGAAATCAATGTTAGCTCTTTAACCAAATGCGAATGAAACACTTTTCTATCAACCTCAAATGCGAACCCGATTTTAGTCTCTGTAACCAAATAAACAAATATGCGAACTCGTCTTTGATCTCATATGCGAACTCACAATTGAGACCCAGATGCGAAGTGAAACAACCATTGCAGATGCAATTTCAAATGCGATCCCCAAAAAAACAGCACACATCAAAGCCTTATGCGAACTGTAATTAATCAAACACAAATTCGCATCATCAAAAACTTTCGCACATCGACCCAAGATATCCCAGTCGATTACTTTTCAATACTCACCATTTGATCGATTGATTTCAAATCCAAATCAAATACCTCTTGACTTCGCATCGCATATTTGTTCTCAGTTTCAAAATCACCGGTTTTTGCTTTATCTATTCATCGACTACAATCATGCGGACTTTATTCCTCAATTCCAAAATCGACTCCAATCACACAAATGCGAACCCAATTTTTGATCTTTTCGCATCCTCCTTCAATTGCTTCATCTGTTCGTTCTTAACATCCATCCAAATCATGCGAATCATTAGAAATCAAAAGTAATTTTTCGTCATCTGTTCATCAATCGATTGTCGATCCTTCGCCTTTCATTCACCAACGATTCTTTTGCTATCAATAACAGTTCTTCCCAAACTCATCGACATCAAGAAAAACACATCGACTATCAATTCCAAATCCAAAAGCAATCCTCAGTCACAATCGATTCTAACTTTCAGTATCAATTTTATCCAAAATCAATTTTGACTCAAAAAAAAATCGATTTTGATTTTTCTTAATGTCTGACCATTCAATTCCAGAAGTGAAATTGATTCAATAATCAAGACAATCGATCAAATGAATCATGACTAAGAAGATCGATTATGTTTAACAAGTAACACATCCGATTCATAAATTGAATCATGATAAAGAACTAAACAGTATAATAGCAACAATCGAGACTCAAGATCAAGAAATCGATTATGATTTTCAGCCAATCAACCGATTAACAAACATTGAAACAACGAGGTTGAAGAATCACAAGCCATCATACAATCAGATGAGTTGAAGGTACAAGTGAGATATGCGTGTGTATAAGTCGATTGACGAACAAGATTTTCAAGTGAATCGTATTTCTTTCAGATTTTTTTTAATGGACGATTAGGCCTAAATGATTTATCAATGAACAGTAACTGATTTGTGATTTGGATTTACGAATTGGATCTGGGCTCAAATGATTTAATTGAATATTAATTGATATACGAAAGTTCTTGGGCTCTATGATTGAACATGAACAGTAACAAATCTTTGAATTGGGCTCACGATAAGGATCAAATGAATTTTAGATCAATGAACAGTAGACACAAATTTGATTTCGTTTTTAGTGAGAATTGATCAAAAAAAAATTGTTGGATCATCAACGTGGTTTTTCAAGAAAAATTTGATCCAACGAGTCAAACGATCATGAATCAAGAACGCAACGCAAGAATTCAATGAAATTAAGAGAGAGACTCACCAAAATTGTTCAAGTTGCGACAAAAATTGCCAAACCGAGAATCGTTCTTCAAAAATCACCTTGATCTTGAAGACCCGCTCTGATACCAATTGTAGTGACAAAGAACATGGTTTGGCATGCGGAATTAAAGCTTGCACAATTGAACATGGTGATTTGGGTGTTTAAGAGATATACTGAATGTATATGGTGTTACAAAAAAGGACTAGATCTAGACTACATAATTAACACACACTTACACACTCACTTCTACATCTCTCAAGCACACCTCTACAAGTGGTATGAACCCACTATATATAGAGGTGTTTACATGTCTCTCTCTCACTCTCTATCTCTCATGTGTCATAAGGCTAATACACCACATGCAAGTGGGTCTACACAAGTCAAACATTTACAAAGTCATGAATGAATAACTTTGCACCCCAACAATACCCTTGCAATGACTAAATGTGATCAGCAATCTCCGCTTCCATAGGGGAATCCAATGTCCCCGGAGTGTCTCAAAACTTCTTGTTGAGTGCAAGAGATACAAAAGATTAGGTAGCCCCTGAATCGAAAAGAATATGAGTCAATAATCCATTGACCAAAAAGGTCCCTATACAATATCATAACAACATAAGCATGATAATAAAACAATAAAGATAAGGATAAGTCACATACTAGTTACGATGTCCAGCGCTGCTCAGGCCTCATCTGTGGTCAACTAAACTGCTATGCTCTTCATTGCAGGAGTCTCCGCCTTGACCTGGCGACCATCCGTAATCCTCAATGTGGTGGGCGTAGGCGCCGCCACTGCTTCTCCAGACAACCTCGGACAATCGTCCTTTTTATGACCGGTTTGGTTGCAGTGAAAACAAATCAAGGCCCTCTTAGGCAGTCCTTGCTCATATGGTCCAGTTGGCCACACCCAAAACATCATGATCTCACTTATCGACAAGGTCCACTGTGCGGCTTGCCGCACTTGGCACATCGGCCCCGACTCTGCTGGCCTCTACTGTGAACATCGGTGGTCTTAGGCTTCTTAGCCTGACCCACTGCCGTATGAACCTGCTCCGTCTTCCACTTCGTGCGGAGCTCTAACTTGATTTCCTGCTCACGGGACTTCTCAATCATGTCATTCATGGTTTCACACCCTGAGAAACTCACAAACCCCCGGATATCATCCCTCAGCATAACATGATATCTCATCTTCCTCTTCTCCTCATCCGCAACGTACTGCGAAACCAACAATGCCCTCTCTCTAAACTTAGCGGTAATCTACGACACCGACTCCGTAGTCTACTGAAGGTCCTGGAACTCCCTCACTAGCTGTTGCACTTTAATGGCTGATACAAACTCCCAATCAAATCTCCGGACAAACTCACCCCAAGTCATTTCAGTCACACCCGCCGATCCTACCTTGCGGGTAACCTCCTCCCACCAGTCCCGCGCTCGGTCCCTCAACATATAGGATGCGAATCCCACCTTTGCCGCATCAAGAAAAAAACTCGTGCGTTGAGCATTCTCCATGTCAGCGATCCAACGACGACTAGCGATGGAGTCCTTAATCCCAAAGAACTCGAGCGCACCACATGCCTTGAACTCCCATAATGAGGGAGTTCAAGCCCCAATCTGACCCATAGCGATCTCGGCTCGGAAGGACCTGAGTCGCTCCTCCATAATCTCCATGATCCCCTCCTTGTCGATACCAAAAATCATCGGGGTATCCTAGATTAAAAATTTTAATCTAGGATACCCCGATGATATATATATATATATATATATATATATATATATATATATATATATATATGGAATGATCATTTGCGAACTCATATATTACCGAGAACTTGAGAACTAAAAGTGGACCACTAGATTAAAAATTTTAAGGGCTCTGATTTTTTATGGCAATCTCGTAATTAACAAAAGCTTGAATGGTGTATACGGGCTTTTAACAAAAATTGTGAGGGTAAACTGGGAATGAGATTTTCACATCCCGAAAACTCATTCTCTCTCTCTCTCTCTCATGTACGTCGTTCACTCGTCCTCACCGTCTCCCTCCTCTCTTCGGCCACGACATTTGCTCCATCTTTGCCTCTGTTTGTGGCGATAGTATCCTCGCCGAATCTAGAGGATTGTACATCAACCAGCGACCACGACCTGCATCGACATATCACTTTCTTCATCGTCTCATTCTCGGCTTCAGACAAGGATCCACAATCGATCCATATTTCATAGTCATTATAACCGATTGATGTTGAATCTGAAATCCTCCAATGATTTAAGCTTCATTCTTGTCGATCATGAACAATTTCTGTAAGTATTTATTTTATTTTCATTTTGAATCTAAAATCCTTCGTAAATCTCTCTTTCAAGTACGTCCTCCTCACTTCCTCACCTCTCCAATGAAGTTAGGGTTTCTTCATTTGTGATTTTATGGTGACTGAAATTGGACTTACAAATCTGTTTTACCATGTCGTTCCCCAAAACCCTACTGAAATAGGTATGGGTTTGACCATGTCGATTGGTTAGGGTTTAGAAACCAACAAAATTGATATCAAATTAGAGTTTCAAATCCTTCAGCGGCTTGCCAATAAACAGTAACATAAAAAAGAGATTAATTTTATTCGTGCTGTTGATGTGGACATGTAATTGATTTTAGTTATACCTCTCAGAAATCACAATTTCACATTAAAATATACTAGCAACATGTATTTGGTAATTAAAAAATGTCATATATGCAATCATATTTGATGTTATCAGGCGATATTTGACTCATAAATCTTTTATCAATTAGCATGATCTCTGTTTCATTAATGCTTTTACAACTATTTTGCTGTTGAATTTTGCTCTTATTTGAGGTTGTTTGGCATCCTGTTTCTTTTATATTTGGTGCTTTCTACTAGTCATTTGCTATGTTTTCTAATATTATGCATATTTATAAATACAAATATGTTTTCTGATTTCATTCATATCTATAGACGCTATATTACTGTAGAACATACAATCCTAAAATAGTTGCATTGTTTATTGGATCTAGTTATTTGGGGAAATTAAGGATGTAACATCACGACTCCCAGGTATGAACTTCAAGAATTTTTATACATCATTTAAGACCTACTCGACGAGATTGAGGCCCAAAATCGTCATGTAGAAACTGATCAGGCCGCGTGGTTTATGGAACCTACTCGACGAGTTGGAGGACCGCAACTCGACGAGTGGAGGTTGTGCATGAAAAACCTAATTTTTAGGGTTTGTACCTTATTTAAAGGACGTTAAGTCCCCCTCACCAGCCTCTCTTATCACTTTACAGTCCAGAGAAATCCTAATCAAGATAACCTTCCATTTTGAGAGTGTATAAGGGTAAAGAGTGTGTGTTTGGTGCATTTCTTGAAGAAGCTTGAAGTGGTGAGTGCATAACTGAAGGAAGGGGCTGTAGATCCAACTTTTTTCATTGTTGTAGCAGCCATCTTGAGGTATAGAGCTGCTACCTTGACCTTGTTGGATAAGGTCTCTAAGTTCATAACTATATTTGGTATGTACTTGACCCGATCCGACATGGTCCATTTGGGTTGAATGGCATCATGCATTTGGATAGACTAAATGAGAGAAATAACACTTGCGGTTTATTAATATATTATAAGTTCTAATATATTAATAGTATTATTTAATTAGTATTGATCAATAATTAATTTGGAATTAATTAAGTGATCAAAAGATAACCAATTAAATATATGGGTTGATTATGTAAATCATCCAAAACTTGTATAGTGGGCTAAAAGGCTTCATGGATTATCAAGTTGGGTTAAACCCATAGGATGCTCCATGGATTCTCTATGGGAGTTACAAACTCATGGGTCATGGAAATGAAGAGTCATGTCACATTAGGGTTTACATGGTGTAACCCTAGATGTGACACACTATATAAGGAACATGATACTCACCAAAATCAGCTAGACACTAAGAACAAGAGAGGGCAAGCTGATTTTTACAAGTGTTATACATACTCTAAAGTTATTCCAAAGCATTTGGTGTTGTGTGAAGCATTTGAGGCATCACACTTGGGGTGCTAGGCTCTCAAGGTTTTCAAGGAATCATATCAACTACAAGGTATGTAATTCTAGCCACCTTTTAGATTAAAAGTTCCCCATGTATGCTAGATAGGATTATGAACCTTGGAAATCATATTTTGCATGTAGTTTAGACAAACATAGATCCAAGGTTTTCTAGGGTTGCATGTACACTTAGGGGTGTTAGAATGCTCAAAACCCATCAGTGGTATCAGAGCCTAGGCTTGTTTGTTAATACTTGATGCAAAATAGTTTAAAAAATCGATTTTTGAGCTGTCTGCACAGGGGACTCGACGAGTCCAAGTGAAAATGCAACCAACTCGGCGAGTCAGTTCGTGCACTCGACGAGTTGGCCAGGAAGAGTGCAGAATTTCGATTTTTGCTGCTGGAAATGGACTAGAAACATTACCCTAAACTGTTTTGGTGTTGTAAAACTTGTTTTACATGGTGTAATGGTTGTTCTAATCCATTTACAATGGCTAATATCAATTTTTCATGATTTTATGTGTTCATATGTTCTTGAAACTTTGATATGAATATTCATGTTCTTATGAGTTTTTGATAGATCATAGGAATTACTTGTTTAAATGTTTAATTCATGATCTTTATGTGTTTTAATGGAGTCCATAACTTGTCCTCAAGTTATGGATAACCAAAAGTCTCTTTGTGTTAAAAAACCACTTAAAGAACACATAAATTATAAAATGAAGAGTCTTCATTTTAATAACTCATAAGTTATGAATTTGAAAGGTTTTGTAAAGTTACAAAACTTGCCCTCATGTTTTGGAACATGTAAAGTCACTTAATAAACTTTAGTTCCAACCCCTAGATTTTTAAAAATTTAAAAATCAACCCTTATACTTTATAATATTATAAGTTAATAATATATATATTTATATGTGTGTGTGTATGTATGTATGTATGTATGTATGTATGTATGTATAAGAGCAAGTCGTCTTACCATTAGTAGGCCTCATTCATGAAGCCGGTCTATAAGGGGGGTATAAGGTTGCTGCCTATAAAATGGCAGCTTAATAGGTGTCCACTCTCACCCACCGCTTCCTTGATCGGTGGAGGGTCGTCAGCCGACCGGGTAGGACAAGGACTTATAAATTCTCATTAAAAGTATGATGAATATTATATAGTAACTAAATGTTTTATTAAATTCCCAATCTTAGTTACTTTAGGAAAATGCGAATAAGGTGCTAATCCATGAAATTACACTTTACACTTTGTTTAAGTCGTTAGTGGAGCGTGTGTGGTTAACTGGCACACTTACATGGACTTAACAAGGTAGGTAAAGGGTGACTTAAAGTTTATTAAAGGTCGGTGGAGCGCGTGTGGTTAACCGGCACATTGATTGAGTGATAAACTTTAAGGGTACCAAGTGATTTGCATGGTTACTTCACACCTCATTTTGTGATCCTCGGTATCCCAGTCACAAAACTTGGAGGGCACACTCGAGATTGAAACATGCCTTTGAAAAGTTCATTGAATCTCAAAAGATTCTAGGAATTTCTAAGAACCAATTAAAACCTAATAATTTATATTGTGGTTTTTGGTGGAAATTGGTGAATCGTCATTCACCTACCTTTCAAATATGTTATAGCTTATATTACAACATACCTCTTCAAAGTTATGATATATTGTCATTGGATCCTAGACTTAATATTACATTTGGGTGTTTTATTAAGGACAATCTTTATATCTAAACTAAACTTGTTCTCTTCTTTTCAGATGTCTTCCAACAACACTGCTTCTGGCTCAAACCCTACTGGCTCATTTTCCCTCATGAACCTATGTGGGAGGGTCATCTTCGATGGTTCCAACTTTATGGATTGGATCCGGAACATTAGAATGGTGACTCATTACGAGGACAAGGAATATGTCCTTGATAAGGAGCTAAAGGAGATCGATGAGTCTACTGCTACTCCCCAAGAGATCGCTGACTTTTAGACTCATGAAAGAGATGCCACCAAAGTGGCATGCATCATGATGGCCACCACGGAAGATGAACTCCAGAAGTCCTATGAGGACTGCTACCCTTTTGAGATGCACCAAGATATGATGGAAAGATACCATCAGAGTGCTCTTCAAAAGCGGTATGAAATAATCTCCTCCATGATAACAACCAGGATGAAGGATGGAGAATCCGTCACGAGCCACATGCAGAAAATGCAAAGGTATGTGGATAGTTTGTTGAAGCTTAATGTGAACTTCCCCGAGGTGCTTGAAATAGATATTATTTTGCACTCCTTACCCTCGTGTTATGATCAATTCCGCATGACATACCACATGAATAAGGAAGAAGTCACACTCAGCAAACTTCAAGGACTCCTAAAGACCGCAGAAACATGTCTTAAAGGTAAGTCGGTTGTTAACTCTCTTACTCCTACTCCAAACTCTGCCCCTATCTTGGCAATCGGGAAAGGTAGAGGGAAGAAGAGGAAGAGCACTTCGAAGGGTACCAAGGCTAGGACCCTTGATGGCTCTTCTTCAAGTGGAACCAAGAAAGGTTTCGTCACTTGTTCTTTTGACCCAAAAGAGGCTGAATGCTTCTATTGCCATGAAAAGTTGCATTGGAAGCGGAACTGCCCAAAGTACCAGCAAGATGTGAAGGATGGGAAAGTTAAACCCAACCATGCAGGTATTTACACTATTCTATCTAATAACTCACCCTATTCTAACTCTTGGGTCCTTGATACCGATTGTGGTATTCATATATGTTCTGATTTGCAGGGACTAAGAAGAAGTGAGAATGTGGAGCATGGAAAGATAAACTTCATCATCGGAAATATGAAAGCTTCACATATCACCAAGATTGGAGTTTATTCTTTGTTGCTAAGTAGTGGGTTTCCTTTAGATTTGAATAAATGTTGTTATTCGCCAGAAATGGCAAGAAATATTATTTCTTTTCATGCTTTGTACAAACATGGGTTTACCTTTTCTGTTGATAATGAAATTGGTAGAATAAATGCTTTCTTTAATAACGTTCTTTATTTTAAAGCATTACCTTATGATGGTGTGTATGAAGTTTTATCTATTGTAAATAATCTAGGAAATAATGTGTTGTGTATTGATTATTCTGATAATAATAACTTGGATAAAGCATCATTATGACATTGTCGTCTTGGACATGTGAGCAAGAAACGCATAGGCCAACTCCAAAAGGATGGAGCCATTTGACCTAAAGTCAGATGATAGTTGTGAATCAGGCTTAGTTGGAAAAATGACAAAGTCACCCTTCACTAGTTCTTGTGCTAGGGGTGAAGGTTTGTTAGATCTAGTGCACACGGATGTGTGTGGACTCTTCAAATCTGCCACAAGGGATGCTAATCGTTATTATTTGACTTTTACTGATGATTATAGTAGATATGGATATGTATATTTAATAAAGCATAAGTCAGAGACTTTTGAAAGGTTTAAAGAGTTTAAACAGGAAGTCGAGAATCAATTGGGCAGGAACATTAAGATGCTTCAATCCGATCGTGGTGGTGAGTATCTTAGTACAGAGTTCCTCGAATATCTTAAGGAATGTGGGATTATCTCACAATTGACACCTCCCAAGACACCACAACTTAATGGTGTGGCTGAGAGGCTCAATCGAACCTTGTTGGATATGGTTCGTTCCATGATGAGTCGAGCTTCACTACCAATCTCATTTTGGGGGCATGCCTTAGAGACTGCCGCCCATATCCTTAATCTGGTCCCTACAAAGAAAATTTCCAAAACTCCTCATGAGATGTGGACTGGTAAAGTTCCTAAACTAGACCACATCAAGATTTGGGGTTGCGAGGCTTTCGTGAGACGCGAGACTCATGATAAGCTCGAACCTCGAAGTGAGAGGTGTATTTTCATCTGCTACCCACAGAAATCCTTTGGTTACCTCTTCTACAGACCTAGTGACAATGTGGTATTTGTATCAAGGAGGGGTGTCTTTCGAGAAAGTGAGTTCATAAGCCAAGGAAATAGTAGGAGGCAAATTGACCTTGAAGAAATTCAAGAGTCAAGTGGTGAAGGAACTTCAAACCCTAGCACTCAACCTGAGGAGGAAACTCCTGTTGAGCCAATTGAAAAGTCTGTACCTCTGAGGCGTTCCACAAGGGTTAGGAATGCACCTGAGCATTATTATGGTTTCCATATTACTGCAGAAGGTGAGACACTTATCAGTGATGAGACATTGGTAAGTCTGGATGAACCTAACAGTTATGCGGAAGCGATGATAGGCCTCGAGTTTGCCAAATGGAAAGAGACAATGGACATCGAAATACAGTCCATGTATGACAATCAAGTTTGGAACTTGGTTGAAAATGTACCAGGTCGTAATGCAGTTGGGTGCAAATGGATATTCAATAAGAAAACCGACATGAATGGTAATGTATACATGTATAAGGCGCGACTGGTTGCAAATGGCTTTTCTCAAACTTCAGGAGTTGATTATGATGAGACCTTTTCACTAGTAGCAAAGATTAAGTCCATTAGGGTTCTGTTAGCCATCGATGCATTTCATGATTATGAAATATGGCAAATGGATGTCAAAACTGCCTTCCTTAATGGAAGTTTGGCTGAAGATGTTTACACGTGTCATCCAGAGGGTTTTGTCAGTACAGAGTACCCGAATAGAGTGTGTAAGCTCGAGAAATCCATTTATGGATTGAAACAGGAACCTCGCAGATGGAATCTTTTTGCTTCGATGAGAAAGTCAAAGAGTTTGGCTTTTCGAGGAGTGAATATGAATCTTGTGTCTATGTCAAGGCTAGTGGGAGTATAGTTAGTTTTTCGGTACTGTATCTGGATGACATACTACTCATAGGAAATGACATCCCAACCTTGCAAGAAGTGAAGTCCTGGCTTGGGAAGTGTTTCTCTATGAAAGACCTAGGAGAAGCTTCTTATATTCTGGGGATAACGATTCTGAGAGAACGGAGTAAAAGACTAATTTGACTTAGTCAGAGTACCTACTTGGATAAGGTGCTGAAGAGGTTCAACATGCAGGAGTTCAAGAAAATAGAGTTACCCATCCAGAGTAACGCCAGGCTGAGTAAAACTCAGATCCCAAGTACTGAGGCTGAGATAGCATAAATGAGTCGAGTACATTATGTTTCTACAGTAGGCTCGATTATGTATGCTATGACTTGCACTCGTCCTGATGTGGCCTTTTCCTTGAGCATGGTCAGCAGATATCAGCGGAACCCTGGCAAGGCTCACTGGACTGCGGTAAAGAATATCCTCAAGTACCTGCGGAGGACTAAGGACTGGGTCCTTACCCTCGGTGGGAGTGATGACTTGAGAGTTGTAGGGTATAGTGATGCTAGCTTTCAGACTGATAGGGATAACTTCCGCTCTCAGTCAGGCTGGGTCTTTACCTTAAATGGAGGAGCAATTACTTGGAAGAGTTCCAAGAAGGAGACAGTGGCTGATTCAACTTGCGAATCAGAGTATATAGCAGCAAGCGAGGCAGCAAAGGAGGCGATATGGCTGAAGAACTTCATTGGAGACCTTGGAGTTGTACCAGCGATAAAGGAGCCAATGGAAATTTTATGTGATAGTGAAAATGCAGTTGCCTTAGCCAAGGAACCAAGGGATCACGGGAGATCCAGACACATCGACAGAAAATACCATTTCATCAGACATCGAATAGAAGAAGGACTCCTCGTGGCAAAGAGGGTATCATCGGATGAGAACCCAGCAGATCCCCTCACGAAGGGACCGAGTCGGGTTACGCATCTCCAGCATGCTCGAAGCATAGGGCTGAAGGATGATATTAGTTTTAGTAGTTATATAATTTTGAAATTTGTAAAGTGTAATTGACATTTGATGATGCATAAAAGTTGTGTTTATTTATGAGTAAAGTGTTGCTATCTTTTGTCAATTGTTTACTATATTTCTTTTGCATGTTTTGACTTCCAGAATAATTATGGTTGGTATATCATATTATTTGAATTCTCCACAGTCGGTCAGATGTTAGAAGTAGGTATGAATCAAGACTGTCATGGGTTGGTTGCAGAGGCCTAAGTTTTTGGACAGGGCTACAACACTCATGAGTGCTCATAAGTTCTGAGCATTGGAATCAACCCACGCTCACTGGTATCACTTCATGGAATTTATCTCGAGTGATCGTGACACGATAATATCATATAAGTCTTCAAACCTAGAGATATGACTTATTGCCTATGAGTTGGTTATGCATTGATCGTACGAAACCGCATTAGTAACTCGGTGTTATAAAACGTACTTTTGTGTGTGATTCAACAAGTAGTAGAATAATCATATGAGTCGAAGTTAATATGTTCCTTCTTGGATTAGAAGCGATATATGGGCCCCTCGATAATTTTGTTTTGACCTATGTACCGGGCCCGGTCAGAACTAAGTTGATGTGTTCAATTAAGTTCTTTGTCAAAAAAATCGGAAATCAGGAAACAAACTGCTGGACAATAAGTAAGACATTGTTCCATGTATTTTTCCGGCTGATATCTAGAACAGAGGATTATATGATCACTTACCTAAAATGGCGCATCATCATCTTCTCAGTTCCGAGAGACCTTGAAAGAGCTACGATTGCTGATCGGTTCCTGAAGTCATACTTACAGATATAATTATTAGACTTATTCAAGTGGGAGACTGTTGGATAAGGTGTCTAAGTCCATAACTATATTTGGTATGTACTTGATCCGACCCGACATGGTCCATTTGGGTTGCATGGCATCATGCATTTGGATAGACTAAATGAGAGAAATAACACTTGTGGTTTATTAATATATTACAAGTTCTAATATATTAATAGTATTATTTAATTAGTATTGATCAAGAATTAATTTGGAATTAATTAAGTGATCAAAAGATGACTAATTAAATATATGGGTTGATTATGTAAATCATCCATAACTTGTAAAGTGGGCTAAAAGGATCCATGGATTATCAAGTTGGGTTAAACCCATAGGATGCTCCATGGGAGTTACAAACCCATGGGTCATGGAAATGAAGAGTCATGTCACATTAGGGTTTACATGGTGTAACCCTAGATGTGACACACTATATAAGGAACTTGATACTCACCAAAATCGGATAGACACTAAGAACAAGAGAGGGCAAGCCGATTTTTACAAGTGTTATACATACTCTAAAGTTATTCAAAAGCATTTGGTGTTGTATGAAGCATTTGAGGCATCACACTTGGGGTGCTAGGCTCTCAAGGTTTTCAAGGAATCATATCAACTACAAGGTATGTAATTCTAGCCACCTTTTAGATTAAAAGTTCCCCATGTATGCTAGATAGGATTATGAACCTTGGAAATCATATTTTGCATGTATTTTAGACAAACATAGATCCAAGGTTTTCTAGGGTTGCATGTACACTTAGGGGTGTTAGAATGCTCAAAACCCATCAGACCTTTCATTACTTAGATCTCCTCTCATGAAAAAAATGGTCCTTTTTGGTACATCTTGGAGTCATTCTCGGATTTGGGCTTGTCATGAGGACATGACTTTAGATCTAAACCCCCTTAGGCCTCCTTAGTCCTAAAGACTCAAGCTTTGTCAAGCTTTGGCCAACTTCCATGCCCTAGATCTATTATTTAGCTTAGTATTGGTTTTTTGACCCCTTTTATGCCTTTCATGCACGTAAAGTTAGGCTAAATCTGTAGTTTAGGGCCTTGGAGTCGACTGGAAAGGGTTGAACACATTAAGACAGGAAAACTCGACGAGTTCGATAAGGGTTTTCCCACTTTCTGGATTATGAGTGAACTCGGCAAGTTGGTGAGATAACTCGACGTGTTTGTTAAGGTTTTTCCGATCTTCTGGACACTACATGAACTCGACGAGTTGTTTGCCAACTTGGCGAGTTGGCTCGAGTTTTCACGGTTTCTGAGTTCTGAAGGAACTCGAGGAGTCAGTAAGCAACACTTGACAAGTTGGGTCAACATGGACTGTTGACCTTGACCATTAACTTTGACTTTGACCATGGTTGACCAAGTTTGACTTTTGGGGGTATTTTGGTAATTTGGGATTCTAATGGAATAAGTCATATGGTGGTTATAGAAAATCACAGATGAAGAAACCCTAACTTCAGTGGAGAGGTGAGGAAGTGAGGAGGACGTACTTGAAAAAGAGATTTACAAAGGATTTCAGATTCAAAATGCAAATAAAATAAATACTTACATAAATTGTTCATGATCGACAAGAATGAAGCTTAAATCATTGGAGGATTTCAGATTCAACATCAATCGGTTATAATGACTATGAAATATGGATCGGTTGTGGATCCTTGTTTGAAGCTGAGAAGGAGATGATGAAGAAAGTGATATTTCGATGCAGCTGGTGGTCGCTGGTTGATGTACAATCCTCCAGATTCGGCGGGGATACTTTCGCCACCAACAGAAGTAAAGATGGAGCAAATGTCGTGGCCGGAGAGAGGAGGGAGACGGTGAGGACGAGTGGACGACGTATGTGTGTGTGTGAGAGAGAGAGAGATAGATAGATAGAGAGAGAATGAGTTTTAGGGATGTGAAAATCTCATTCCCAGTTTACCATCGCGATTTTTGTTAAAAGCCCGTATACATCATTCAAGCTTTTGTTAATTACGAGATTGCCATAAAAAATCAGAGCCCTTAAAATTTTTGATCTAGTGGTCCACTTTTAGTTCTTAAGTTTTCAAGAATATATGAGTTCGCAAATGATCATTCCATATATATATATATATATATATATATATATATATATATATATATATATATATATATATATATATATATATAAATTAACGGCGAACAAAATATATTAGAAAACAAAAAAGGGGCTAAAAGCGAGGATTTCAAGCCACGTTACACAAAATGTTTGACAAATGAGACATACACCAAAAGGACCAATCAAGCATAGAACAATTGGACCTATTTTTAATCCAAGTGAATCACATATGAATCACATGTGATTCACATATAAATCACATGTGATCACATGTAATTCACAAGTGAATCATATATGAATTACATTTGATTCACATATAAATCACATGTGATTCACGTATAAATCACATGTAATTCACATATGAATCACATATAAATTATATGTAAGTCACAAGTGAATCACATATGAATTACGTCTATATGCACACATGCATTTTGTGTGAGTGTTATTCGTTTTCATTTTCTTGTGAATTTCACATTTGAATAAAGATACAATAACATATGAATATCTCATTATATAATCGCATGTGAATCTTACATGATATATACATATGCATTTTGTGAGTGTTATTGCATTAATCATTTTTTTCTTGTAGATTTGAAAAATTTTTGAAAATTTTTGAAGATGTAAAAAATGATAAATTGAAGAAAATATGGGAACCTTGATATGAAGAAATGATAACATTGTGAATCTTTGTAGCATTTTTTATTTTTTATATTTTATTTTGTATCGAATAAAATACTTTGTACTATTATGTTTATAGATTGATTAATAAAAATAATATTTTTTATAATTTACTTACGGACATTATAGTATGAGAAATATGAATATATGCATTCGAAAAACTATGCATATGTGCCCCTAAACGTTGATTTTTTTGTTAAAAAATTAGAGTTTTTTTTTTTTTTTTTTTAATATTCTAGTTTTTTTTTTTATAAATTTATAATTTTTTTTTTCAATAACACAAAAAGTTGAACATTAAATGAGATTGTTAGGATGATGATCAAGCCGTTATTAAGTTACTTTGATCTAATTTTCCATCTTAACGGATGTTATATATATATATATATATATATATATATATATATATATATATATATATATATATATATATATATATATAATTTCACTGAAACCTTGAAAGGAGCAAGCATGTCATTCTCTTTATTCCACCATTGAATTTTGTAAACACACCCACTCCACCATGGGCACAAGATTCCTCACAACAGGCTACCAGCCTGCCATCCCCTGCATTAGTTTGTTTATTTCTTTACTTTTCAGAATTTAAGGGTCCCAACTTGTACGCTATGGGTCTTTGTACATGTGCATTAAAAACCATGGAGTTTATAACATGGTAAAGTATAGAACAAAAACTTCGATCCAAAGAGTAGCAATCGTACATCATTCCAAATATGGTTGTTACGCGTTACACCATTGGTAAATCTGCTTTTAATCTCAAAAGCGACTATACAATTTTCATATTACTAATTAATATGTAGACCGTTTCCAACTCAATATCATTTAAAAAAAATTGTATAAATGGTTGTATAAATAATATTTTATCTCTGACCTTATTACATTCTTTTCACATTTTTTACATTAAAAAAGTATATTACATAATATATTCTCTATTACATTCATTACATACCTTTTTACATTAAAAGAGTATATTACATAATATATTCTTGTTTTAGTACTTATATTGATGGTTAAAAAGAGGAAAAATGACTTAATAGGGTAAGATACTTTTTGAAACATACATATTTAGTCTTTATTTATTTATTTATTTATTTATTTATTTATTTTTTTTGTAAAATAAACCCTTATACTTTATTTTTTTGTAACAATGCAATCCTTGTAACCGGCTATACCCGGTATACCGGTCATATACGAATTTTTTTTAGGGAAAATGACTTGATTGGGTAAGATATTTTTTAAATTGTACACATTTAGTCCTTATTATTATTTTTTTTTTGTAAAATAAACCCTCATACTTTATTAATATGTACACATTAGGTCATTTTCACCAGATTCTACAGGTTTCGCTGATGTGGAAGCACAAGTGACACTAAATAGCAATTAATTAGCTTAGTCACCCGAGGTGGGTGATCCTCCAGCAACAAAAAAAGGGCGGCGAGCCTTCTCTTTCTCGTCTCTCTTCCTTCCGGTCGAACAACAACAACCAAACATCCTTTACCTGTTGTGTTTCTCCAATCTGTCTCTCTTTGCCTCCATCTTTGAGATATGTTGCCAGAAAAAGAAGAAAGAATCGACGAGGGGGCTACCAGAGCAGCTCCTCGCCACCAACTACAGTCTCTACTTCCTTCTGCCTCCCCCTTCGACCTTGTTGTTTTTGCCATCATTCCTCCTTGCTACCAGTGATCTGTAGGAACACACAAAGGAGTAGCCGAAGATTAGGGTTCTCCCTCTTTTTCATGATGAATAAAAGTTGGAAAAATCTCGTTGTGGATATGTGGATGCCACCCGGGTATTTCATTTCAACAAAATAAAAGAAAGGGAAAATGACTGGATAGGGTAAGATACTTTTTGAAATGTACATATTTAGTCATTTATTCTTTTTTTTTTTGTAAAATAAACCCTTCCACGTCAGCAAAACCTGCAGAATCCGGTGAAAAAGACCTAATGTGTACATATTAATAAAGTATAAGAGTTTATTTTACAACAAAAAAAGAATAAGGACTAAATGTGTACATTTCAAAAAGTATCTTACCCTATCAAGTCATTATCCCTTAAAAAGAACATTCAACTTATTATCTTTTCATAAATTTATTTACCATCTTTTTTATAAATTATAACCAAATAAATTATTTGTATATTGCTATATAATATCAATTTAATATATAGCATTATATTATAATTAATAACTTTTTAAATATACCTAATCGTATTTTAAAAGCTATAAAACAGATAAACAAATTTGAGTGATAAAAATGACATATGAAAGTTTGATACTATTTTGGTATGAATGAATTATATGAAAAATTAGGTTATATAGTTGTGTGAGTTGGAAACACCCTTATTATAAATAAATAAATGAATAATGCTAGGACATGCTCTTGGTATCGTCATACTGAATCGGTCTGGGTTATATAGTTTGTGCTAAATATCTGTAACGTCTTATTTTCACAACAATTTTTTTTATTATTTTTATTAAGGTAAAACTCCATAAAATAAGAATTGTATTAAGAAATACATTTGATCTAGATAACATTTGCAAAATCAGAGTAATATTAAAACGCAAAATCTTCATTGCTATTGATGAATGTGTACAGTCACGCATTCGCATTCCCATGATAACTAATGATACATGTAACAATAAGCAACTGGGTAAACACAAAGCTTAGTGAGTTTTCCCCAAAATACCCTAAACAAAAAGCATACTAGCATGCATAACGGGCCCACAATCATCGGATTGGAATACCCTGACCCAATTAGCCATCGAACTGAAATGCCAACATGCAACGGGTCCAATCAGCCATCGGGTTGGAATACCCATGTAACACTTGAAATAGGTATGTTTCCTTTTAACCCTTTGTAATTTAAACAATCGCATGTTTGGTCCTTGAGGCTAGTACGCGGGGCGTACCATAGTGTACGCTTAGCGTACTAGCTGGTGATGGTCACATGCATTGCCTACGTATGTTGGTTGTACGTGGGGTTACGCTGGGCGTAATCTGACCAACTTGAAACCCTAAGTTTTAAGGTTTAACCCCTATATAAGCTCATTAAGTCCCATGATCTTGGCCTCTTACTAGCCTCCAGATCTCCTAAACCCTAAATTTTGATCCTTAGCCATCATTTTGTGTCTTTGAGCTCTTGAGAAGAAAAGTTTACGTTTTATTACTCATTTTTTAAGAGATAGAAGAAGATTGAAGGTTCATTGTTTGGTTTGAAGCTTAGAGATCCATAATCATCATTCCTTTTTCAAGTTATTTGAGGTATAAAGATCTTATCTTGATAACTTCTTATATGGATCTTTTTTTGGACTTTTTTTATGGCCATTTTTAGTCCCTTTTGGTTGGTTCTTGTGAGCTAGGGTTGTTTCAGAAGCCTAAATTTATAGATCTGGGCATTTTAGGGTCCCATTGTCCATAAAAATGCAAGATTGGAGGTGTTTATGGACTCATGAATGTGTTAATACCCCTTTGTTACATGCTAACTTTACATGATAAGTCACCTTAAAGAAGTCAGATCTAGAATATGAAGCAACGGTTGAACGGATTAAGTGCTTAATAGAGTTGTTAAGAAACCTAGGGAGTATGTTGGGCGTACCCAGCTAATACATTGCACGTATTGGCCCTGAAGTGGGTGCGCTAAGCGTAACAACTAAGTACGCCTCACGTACTTAGTAGATGGGCCAAATGGACTTAGCGTTCTCGGTTTGGGCCATGGAGGGAATTTCTTCAGCTGGGCCTTGTTGGACCATTAGACCTTTGTTTTGGGCCTTTGGCAAGTACCGTGGGGTTCCTTTGGTTGTGGGTAAATAATGGGCTTTGGGCCAAATTTGGAAAATTGGGCCATATTTGGGCCTTGGAGGATTATTTTGGAAATTGGGCTTTTTGGACATTTGAACTAGGCTTTGGCCTTGGGCCAATTTAGGAATGAGAATAAGGTCTTCTACCTTAGATTGGGCTCATTGTGTGATTCGGGATCCAATTATTAATTGGATGTTATTTATGATTATAGCGCATGGATTATTTCAGCAGGCCAACAGCCAGAGATTTGTCTGTGAGATTTAGCAGTGTGAGGTGAGTTTCCTCACTGTGTTTAGTGGGCCGAAGGCACCAATGTCCGTCCATGGTTTTGCTATGTTAGGATGCTAGATATGTGCGTGATTCTTGCATGTGTTATGTGCTTGTATGCTCGGGCAGAGCACATTATGTGTTTATTTATGTATGGTAAGTGGTAATTTGGGGAACTTACTAAGCTTTGTGCTTATGATTTTCAGTTTATGTTTTAGGTACTTCTGGTTCAAAAGGGAAGAGCCCAGGATGATTGTAGAGCACACCACTCGATTCCGTATTTTGTGATTTACTCTGATGTTTGTTGACGTATTGATATAATTTGTTTACCTTGGTTTTATGACAATGATATGGTTTACTCTTTTATTAATCTAAAAGTGAAAAAATTTTGAGTCTTATTTTTGGACTTTGCAATTCAAAGTTATATGTTCAATAGTTAAAACATAGATCCAAAGTAGGTTGCATGTGAACTTAGGAATTGTTTTCTAGTTTATTTGTTTTACCTAAAACCCATCAGCGGTATCAGAGCCATTATTGTTTTAAATTGAATTTCTATAATAGTTGAATTGCAAATTAGGGTTTATAGCTATTAAACCCTAAAATGCCAAAATTTCGATTTCTAGGGTTTTTGGTTCAAAGGGTTTTCGAAAAACCCTAGCCTCCGTGAACCCTAATCGAAATTAG
Organism: Lactuca serriola; assembly: GCF_051521515.1. Taxonomy (NCBI): domain Eukaryota; kingdom Viridiplantae; phylum Streptophyta; class Magnoliopsida; order Asterales; family Asteraceae; genus Lactuca; species Lactuca serriola. Next base: position 17,445,352 of record NC_136415.1, on the reverse strand, counting down.
GGTTAGGGTTTTGAAAAACCCTAGCCTCCTCCCTTGAATTTCGAAATATGCTTAGTATTTTTAGGGTTTCTTGTTTTGGATAATTGTTACTTGATTAGATTAATTGGATAATTATCCTTTACCCTAATTTTCGAAATTTAGAGGGATGAAGATTAGGATTAAATTAATTGTTTAATTTGATTAGATAATCCTTACAATATTTAATAAATTAATTAAAAGTTAATTAATAGATAAATATTAAATCTAGTTATTTGGTTTATTTTAAATTTAAAATTAATGGCTTAATTTTCAAAATTTATATATAAGCCCTAAAGTTTTAAAAAATTTAAAACACACCTTATATATATATATATATATATATATATATATATATATATATATATATATATTATAATTAAACGTTAAATATTATATATGTATAAGACTATGGTCAGTCAAATCTCTAGTATGCCTCATTCACGAAGCTAGTCTATAAGGGGGGGGGGGGTATAAGGAAACTACCTATAAAATGGTAGTTGAATGGGTGTCCGCTCTCACCCACCGCTTCCTTGATTAGTGGAGGGTCGTTATCAGAACGGATTTGATAGGAAAACTACATCTCATTAAAAGTATAATGTTATTAAAGAAAGTACTAGAAGAATATTTTACAAAAATCCTAACTCTAGTTACTTTAGGAAAAATGTGAAAAGTATGCTAATCCATGAAATTAAACATTATGCTTTATTGGTCGTTAGTGGAGCGTGTGTGGATAATCGACACACTAATAGGCACTAATAAGGAGTAGTAATGGGTATCTTATAATTATCATTTTGATGGAGCGTGTGTGGTTTACCAACACATCAATAGTTAATGATAAAGACAATAAGGTTACCAAGCACATTTGCATGGTTATTCACATCTAGTTTGTGATCCTCGGTATCCCAGTCACAAATAGTAGAGCATAATCCGAGATTAAAACATGCCATTAAATTGTTTTAATGTATCTCAAAAGAATTAGGAATTTCACTTCGTTTATTTTGTCTAGTGGTGGAATTGGTGAATCGTTATGAGATTTGAACTTGGATCTCGGCATCCCATTTCTAAGTTGTAAATCGTCATAGTTGGGTCCTAACCTTGATATGATATCTTTGGGTTATTATATTGAGGTGTCTTGAAATCTAACTAAAACTATCTTTCTTTTCAGATGTCTACTCCTGGAAACACTTCTGCTTCATCATCCTCCAGCCACAACTTCTCTTTACTCAACATTTGCTCCAAAGTCATTATGGATGGCTCTAACTATAACGATTGGATGCGTAACATCAAGATGGGGCTTAGATTCGAGGACAAAGAGTATGTCCTTGAAAAGGAGCTCAAAGAACTTGATGAGTCCAAAGCCACTCCCGAAGAGTATGCTGCCTACAAGAAGCACTATGATGATGCTACCAAAGTGGCATGCATCATGGTCGCAACCATGTCCCCAGAAATACAAAGGTACTATGAGGACTACTGGCCTTTTGAGATGAACAAGGACCTTATGGAAAAGTACCATAAGTGAGCTCGTCAAGAAAAGTTTGAAGTAGTCAAGTCACTCATGGCTTGCAAGATAAAAGAGGAGGAGTCAGTTGTATCTCATGTGCAAAGAATGCAACGCTACATCGACATTCATTTTGATGAGGAATTGGCCATTGACATGGTCTTGAACTCGTTGCCTGATTGTTATGGTCAGTTTATCTTAACTTACCATTTGAACAACATTGAGCAGACACTGGCCTAATTGCACAACTTGTTGCAGACTGCTAAAGCAGGGATGAAGGGTAAAAGTATAGCCTCCACTCCTGCAAGTGCTCCTGTTCTAGCTATTGGACTGGGAAAAGGGAAAAAGAGGAAAGCTCCTCCTAAGCAAAACTGGAAGGCAAAGGTCCAAGTCGGGTCATATAGCAGTGGCTCGAAAGCTAAGCCCAATGCTTCCATTCCCCATGTTTCTGATCCAAAGGAAGCTGTTTGCTTTTATTGCAATCAAAAGGGGCATTGGAAGAGAACCTGCCCACAATATCTGCAGGATATCAAAGATGGCAAAGTGAATCCATCTTCGGCAGGTATTTACACTATTTCTTCTAATAACTCATTATCTTCTCGTTCATGGGTCCTTGATACAAGATGTGGTTTTCACATCTGTTCTGATTTGCAAGGGCTAAGGGAAAGTGAGGAGATAGAGCGAGGAAGGATAAACTTGATCATGGGAAACAAGAAGTCTTCACCAGTGACCAAGATCGGAGTTTATCAACTTTTGCTCAGTAATGATGTTAGATTAGATTTATTGAGTTGTTGTTATTCGTCTGAGATGACGAGAAATATTATTTCATTTCGTGCATTGTTCAAACAAGGTTTTAAATATTCTTTTAATGATTTCAATGGTTCAATTTCGGTTTATAAGAATGGTGTTTTCGTTTTTGAAGCTTTACCTCGTGATGGTGTGTATGAAACAGTGACTTGTGTTGATAGCTTAGGAAATAGTGTGTTTAATATTGACTTGTCTAATAGTGTAGACAAGGCATGCTTGTGGCATTGTCTTCTTGGACACATTAACAAGAAACGCATAGTCCAACTCCAAAAGGATGGAGTCTTGGAATCATTTGACCTAAAATCAAATGATCTGTGTGAATCTTGTCTTTTGGGAAAGATGAAAAAATCACCATTCACAAGGTCTTGTGAAAGAGGTGAAGGTCTGTTGGATCTCATACACACAGATGTGTGTGGGCCCTTCAGATCAACCACAAGAGATGCTAATCGATTTTATGTGACTTTCACTGATGATTATAGTAGATATGGTTATGTATACTTAATCAAACATAAGTCAGAAACCTTTGAAAAGTTCAAAGAGTTTAAACATGAGGCCGAAAATCAATTAGGTAGGAAAATAAAGGTACTTAGATCCGATAGAGGCGGAGAGTATCTTAGCATTGAGTTCAACGACTATCTAAAGGAATGTGAGATAGTCTCACAATTGACTCCTCCTAGGACACCACAGTTAAATGGTGTGGCCGAGAGGCGTAATTGAACCTTGTTAGACATGGTTCGTTCCATGATGAGTCGTGCACTACTTCCAATTCATTTCTGGGGCTATGCCTTAGAAACAGCCGTGCACATCCTAAATCTTGTCCCAACAAAGAAGGTTGCCAAAACACCTCACGAAATGTGGACAGGGAAAGTTCCCTCATTAGCACATATTAAAGTATGGGGTTGTGAAGCTTTCGTAAGACGAGAGACTCACGACAAGCTAGCAGCAAGAAGTGAGAAATGTGTTTTCATTGGTTACCCAAAACAGTCTTTTGGATATTTGTTCTACAGACCTAGTGAGAACGTGGTGTTTGTAGCTCGAAGAGGAGTCTTTCTAGAAAGAGAGCTCATATTTAAAGAGGATAGTAGGAGTACCATTGACCTTGAATAGATTCAAGAGTCAACTAATGAAGGAACCTTAGATGACACTAGCACTCAACCAGAGGAAACAGTTCCTGTTGAACCAGTTGATAAATCATTACCTCTTCGTAGATCCACTAGGGTGAGTGTGCCACCTGAGTTGTATGGTTTTCATATTACTTCAGACGGTGACACATTCATCAGTGATAGGACATTGGTGAATTTAGATGAACCAGTCTCTTATAAGGAAGCAATGGCAGGCCCAGAGGCTTCCAAGTGGAAAGATGTGACAACACTATATTTTTCCAAAAGCAGATGTAACCCTCAAAAGTCAAATACAATGGAAACTATTTGGAATCAACGAAATTAACCTCAAAAATAAAGTGTTCAAATATCTAAATTTGAATACATCAAATGTTAGATATCGTGCCAAGGTTTCCAAAAACATAAAGAACATTCGAAACCGGGTTATATTGAAGAAACTATAACCACTCAAATATTTACGACACACCCGGTAAAACACTATTTAACGTAAAAAGTGAAATAACAATAAAACACATTTTAGCCTTAAGTATCTAAACAAAAGTTGTAGAGTCCGTTAAACTGTAAAAGTACATAAAAAGATCGCCCAAATTGGACCTCGTATGAAGAAGTTACGAATTTTCTAAGTTTCGTAACAGTAGTAGAGGGCTAAAAACTCGAATCGAAGATCGAGCAATATTTAGCTAACGCAAACTAAACGAAAGTTGAAGGTATCCACAGTAGGAGTAAAATGATAAAAAGACAAACGAAAACCGACGTCGGATAAAGAAATTATGAATTTTTAACGGACTTTAGCAGTCCCGGCCTATTAAAAACATAGCATTAAAAATAAATTCAAAACTAGCCGACGGAGTCTAAATGAAAGTTGTAGAGCATAATCTCACCTACGCGTGGATATAAAGAACGCGAAAAACGGAGCCCGTACGCGAAAGTTACGGAATTTAGAAGATGGAAGCCAAGATTATGCCCAACATAATGTAGGAGTACGCCTAGCGTACTCAGGTGCAGGGTCGAGTCCCATCGGCTGCAGCTCTACGCCTAGCTAGACTCGAGTCGTAAGCCATGACGTAAAGTTACGCCCAGCGTAACCGAAGTACGCCCATCGTACTCCGGTGGTACGCCCAGCGTACTCGCCTTTCCAGCACTATAAATAGAAGACATAAGCTCCAGATTTTTGGCTCACATTCTCAAACTTCCACTCACTCTCACACACTTGCAAGCACCAGAAGCCGTCCCGACACTCTTAATTTCCGCACCCGAGCCCCGACGAAGGTTCTACGCCACCGAGATACCCGAGAAGCTCGGAGACGCAACTTTCCACGGTTGAAGTTTTGCTCGACTCTAGACCCTCTCTCTCTCTCCAAACCAAACAAGTCAGTTCATACCCCTACTTTTCAAGTCTTTTCATGTTTTAGGGGGGGGGGGGGGGGGAATACAAGTACAATACAAGTAAACACATCGTTTTATAAACATAAATGCAACATCTATCTTATTATTTATCGATACCAACATCTTACTTTACGTATAAAGTTTAGTATATCATCAAGTTATTTTCACCAAATGGAACATACTTTCTGAAAAGCTATAATGGGTATAGTTAGCAAGTTATTCATACATTCTTATGTATACATCTTGAAAAACGAAATACTTTCAACAAAAATGAAATAAAGTCTTTCTTATCATAAATCTATTTATACTAAGTGATGTGAGATATTCAAACTTCAACGTACTCTTATGTATGTGTTTCAAGTCCTGTATTATGAAACATAATCTCTTGGAGGGAGAGTGTGATACTTGTGTATAGATCTATACGGGATTGACAACCCCGCACCTAAACTGTTAGCTACAGTTAGACCGGCAGGTCTGGGGTGACAAATGTCATAACACTACAACACCTGAAGAATGTTGTTACAGGCAGTCTGTGTCAATAGTATGGTTATAAGACTCACACGAAAGTATAAAAACAAGTTTGATTTACGAGATTTATACATGCATTCAGTATTTACATTATTTTGAATACGAACTTATCTTTATCATTCAATTACGAAAGATACTAACGCCCTCCAACTTTGGGAACTTTTCAAACGATATATGGAAAATATTGGATTTTTTGAAAACCACGTTCATCAATTTTCTACCAAAAAGGACATACTTTTCAATGCAACACACTTATGAACTCACCAACTTTATTGTTGATACTTTTTCGAAACCACTTGTATTTCTCAGGGAATTAGTAATACAGGTAACTACCAGCTTTTGAAGAAGGAACGATAAGGACGTTTATTATTAAATATTTTACATCATCATATTGTAATATTCTTTTGGAAACATGTATAATGTAACAATGTACGTTTTTATTATATATATTATGGTTGTGTTACTTTCTTTACAATATTCAATTGTTATGGTACTACGTGAAGTCATCCACCCCCGAATGTTTCCGCCATTCTGGTTTGGGGGTGTGACATATTGGTATCAGAGCTAGCATTGTTTATAGTGAACTAAGTATATCGAACCACATAAGATATACAAACTATAAATACAAAAGTGGACCAAAAACCATCTGACAAAACGTTTTCATAAACAATATATTTTCTTTTAAAAATATACATTTTTACTCGCATGTATCAGTCTCGTATTGTGACAAAGTTTTCTAAAAAGTATTAAGGCAAGTTGCGACACTACGAGTGGGCCTCGAGGTATGTAATCAAATCGAGAATAAATATAGCCTGATCAACTATATTTATCCTGGATTTGACCAACGTACGTCGAGGAATGGTTGTAGGGGACAACAAGTCAAAAACTTACCAAATAAAATTCTTTTTTTTAGACTCTCAAATTTGAAATACTATAGGAGAATTGTAATAAAATAATAGGACAATGAAAAACCTGCACACCATAAGATGTAGTTAAGCTTAGGATGCCGTTAAATAGAAAATTTCTTTTCTAATGAAAATCTCATACCTCTATCCTAGTACAGACAAATGGCCGGATTCCATTTACTGGGAGATCCCTACAACCCAAACCAAGGCAACGGCGGATGGATAGAAGAAGACCCGGAGGAAATCGAAGAGGAAGTCGAAGAAGAATTCGAAGTCGAAGTCGGAGAGGAATTTGAAGTCGACGAGGAGGTCGAGGAGGAAGAAGAAGCTACTGATGTGACAGACTCCGAGCCGGAAGTAATCGAACCTCCCGCTCCTCATCCTCCCGAAGTTCGAAGGGCTTGCCAAAATCCCATTCCCATCTGGGGAAGCCATCTCTACTACTGGAGCCGCCAACTAGGTGTACGCCCTCCTTTCGGCATGTGTCGAGATTTTTACAATGTCAGTGGGGGAGGCTCAGCTAATCGAGCGCTTCCCGTTATTGTGGGCACTATAGCTACCCAAAACTACCATGCAGACAAGCAAGCGGCCAGAGTTCGTGAGATCAATGCTGCTACATAAGGTAACGCCGCAGACATTCGTCGTCTGGAAGGACTACACGAAAGTACCCAACTCCACACAGGGAGGCTTTAGAACCAAATGGTGACAGCACTGGCAGAAATAAGAGAGATGAAGGAACAACAAGCAGTTCTTGAAAGGCGCCTAATGGGATTCAAGCAGTCGGATGTCGAGTCTAGCTCCAAACGCACAACACGCCGCAAGTAGAACTTGCTCAACTCCAACAATTTTGATATAGAATAGGACCTCGGATAAAGTTTTTCTTATTTCCTTTGTACTTGTAATCGGAGACCTCTAGATAGGTCAAGTTTTCCTAAACACGAAGCATAATGTAACGCACCGTATGTGTGACATATATATAAATATGAAGTACTTCTTTACATACTTATGGGATTATCTAAATTGTTATATCTACTTTGAAACCATAAACTAAAGTCAAAACAAATTACAAGATACAACTAACCCTCTAGTCCACGATTGTCAAATCATTAGAAACTTATAGTGTTCATTATTATTTCTCTACCAGAACATGTCTCCTCGTAGATCAGCACGCAGAAACTCAGCTCGAACACCACCTCCACTGCCCCCTCCAACTATGGATGCAGCTATGTTCAAAACTGCTGTAACACCCGCTGTAACCGCAACGATGGCTCAAATGAGCAACAACGGGTCAGGAGGAGGAATAAACAGCTTTACAAATGTGTTGGATTAATGTCTAAGTCCATAACTATATTTGGTATGTATTTGACCCGACCCGGCATGGTCCATTTGGGTTGCACTTCACCGACACAATTTATATGGATAATCTTTTGAGAATAGTATGTTTATGATTAATATTAATATATTATAAGTTCTAATATATTAATATGGAATCATATTATTTAATTAGTATTGATCAAGAATTAATTTATAATTAATTAAGTGATCAAAAGGAACTAATTAAATATGGACTCTTATATATATGGAATGGGCCAAGTTCATTTAGGTTGGGCTACGCTTTCATGGATAGTCCATGGAGTGTTTAACCCATGGATCCTAGGAAATGAAAGGTCATGGGTATTAGGGTTTAACCCTAATCCTCCACACTATATAAAGATGTCCTTGGTTGATGAAATTGGCAGTAGTGTGGTACACTAAGAAGGGCTAGCCAATTTCACTAGAGAGAACCAAGTACCCATATTCTCTAAAGTCTTCCAAGGTGTTTTGGTGATTTGTGATTCCATTTGAGGCTTCCACACTATTGGGGCTAAGCTCTTAAAGCTTGAAGACATCAAGCTACATCAAAAGGTATGTCATCTAACTAGTACTTTGTAGTATAAGAACTTCATAATATGCTAGTTAGGATTAAAGCCTTGGAAAGTTCTTATTTGCATGTATTATAGAGAAAACATAGATCCAAGGTTTATAGGGTTGCATGTACACCATAGGAGTGTTAGAATGCTGAAAACCCAACAGTGGTATCAGAGCCAAGGCTTGTTTTCTTGTTATACTTGCAAAAGTAGCTGAAAAACCGAGTTTTGATGTTGTCTGCCTAGCAGACTCGCCAAGTCCATGAATGGACTTGCCGAGTCCAAGGCAAAATGCATCCAACTCGCCAAGTTGGTTCGTGCACTCGACGAGTTGGACCCCTAGACAGCATAAATTCGACTTTTTTGGCTGGAATTGGACTAGGAACATTACCCTAAGATGTTTTTGGACTTATAAACTTGTTTTTGATGTGTTAATGTTCATGTTAATCCAATTTCAAAGATAATTGTCAATAGATTCATGTTTTGTATTAGTTTAAGGTTTAGAATAATTACATGAAAAAGTTTGATTTGAATTATCTTGTTCTTATGAGTTGCTTAGATTAATAGAAAAGTTGAGTGGAATAGTTGTTTTCAATCCAAATTAATCTAAGAGTTGATTCTAAAATGTGTTTTTGTAACTTGTCCTCAAGTTATATGAAAAGTCACATTTAAGTTTTATAAAACTCATAAAAGTTGGCAAAGGTTACAAAAATGAAGAGTCTAGTTCTAATTAAATGGTTTTATGACTCCATAACTTGTCCTCAAGTTATGGAGGACCAAGAGTCTCTTCATTAAATAATAAATAAATAAATAAAGTGTAACCTTAATTAATTTCATAAGTTATAAAATAAAGAAAAGTTAATTCTTTTATTAGTTTAAAGTCTTCCATAACTTGTCCTCAAGTTATGGAACTTGAAGAGTTTTTGGATTAAAACTACTTTAAACACATAAGTTATGGAATTAATTAGTTTTGAATAGTTTCAAAACTTGCCCTGAAGTTTTGGAATTTGAAAAGTTTTCACTTATGAATACTTTAATTCCAAGTTAGCCCTTAGAATTTTAAAGAGTTAAAATTCAACCCTTATACTTTATAATATTATAAGATAATATATATATATATATATATATATATATATATATATATATATATATATATATATATATATATATATGTATAAGAGTAAAGTCAGTCTTACCGCTAGTACGCCTCATTCACGAAGCCAATCTATAAGGTGGGTATAAGGTTGTTGCCTATAAAATGGCAACTTAATGGGTGTCCACTCTCACCCACCGCTTGCTTGACTGGTGGAGGGTCGTTAGCTGAACGGGTTTGACATAACTATAATTCTCCCTTCATTAAAAGTATTAATGATAAATACTAAGTAACTAAACTCTTAATAATACCCAATCTTAGTTACTTAGGAAAATGTGAATAAGGTGCTAATCCATGAAATTACACTTTGCACTTTGTTTAAGTCGGTTAGTGGAGCGTGTATGGTTAACCGGCACACTAACTCGTATTTAACAAGGTAGGTAAAGGGTAACTTAATGTTTATCATAGTATCAATGGAGCGTGTGTGGTTAACCGGCACATCGATTGAGGGGTAAACACTTAAGGGTACCAAGTAATTTGCATGGTTACTTCACACCTTGTTTTGTGATCCTCGGCATCCCAGTCACAAAACCTGAAGGGCACACTCGAGATTGAAACATGCCATTGAACAGTTCAATGAATCTCAAAGATCTAGGAGTTTCAAAACCAATTAAAAAACCTAATTATTATTTCGTTTTTCATGGTGGAAATTGGTGAATCGTCATTCACCTACCTTCAAATATTTTATAGCTTGGATTACGGCATCCCTCTTCTAAGTTATAAAATAGTTTGTTGGGTCCTAGCCTTAATATTTCATATTGGGTGTCATATTAAGGACTTTAAATCAACTATCTTGAATATCTCCCAAAAACATGTCTGGTTTAGACATTTATGATCTTCCCAAATCTCTTGAAACAAGCTTTCCTAAATGAAGATGATGTCCCTTGGAAATCTTACTTCTTTCACCTCCTCCAATTATTCTCCCTAACCCACAAGTTCTTGAAAAGTTTAAGGTCACTCAAGCCCTATTGGCAAGGCAAGGTCTAGGTGTGGTCACATCTTGGAGGTGTAGTCACATATTGACAAGCCGGGAGAGTTGGGTGTCAAAGTCTTGAGAAAGTTGGTGGTTCAATCACTTTCTAAGTCACATAGTGAGTTCCTTTGGGACACCTATGAAAAAGACTATGACAAGACCCTTTATGATCTTATCGATTTGTTAAGATCAACTTCCTTAAAACTTGATGGACATTGACAATAGTGACACAGGAAATCCAGAAAAGCATTCTCTTCCCAATGGAAAGGGATCGGCCATAGTCAACTCGGTTGACTAAATGGTAAAGAGAAAAGCTAAGTCTGTGATAGTCCATTGTACCATTATCAAAGGGTCCATATGTTTATGTTGCCAAAGAAAGGGGCATTGATTGCGAAGCTGCCAAATTTACCTAAGGATGTTAAAGTCAATAAGTTTGACTCTACTTCAGGTAAAGTCCACTATCTAACTCTGCTAAGTTTCTATTCTGAGATTCTTGATACATGATGTGACTGGGTCACATGGTGATGTTTTAAGAATCAAAGAAAAGTGAAGAAACTTAAAGAAATAATATGCTGAATCTGATGGCGTAGATGGATTTCTATCGCATAGTTTGAAGATCAGATTCTTGAGCTACTTCTTAGGAGTTATGAGATATTGTTTAGGAATAAATAACAACAAGTTTTCATATGGATTGTAAGGATAAGTTTTTCCGCATAGTTTTAAAATAAAAGAAATTTTTTGATTTTATTTATTTTAAAATATCCTTACAATGGCATCTGAGGAAAAAAATTGTTGCTTATATGATTCCATTAATAGCAAGAGTGGAAATATGAAATTGATTCTTTCATTTTTGGTAATGTCTAAATTTACCAAATAAGGAAAGATTCTCATCACCCAAGTTTCAATTGGACCGGAACTTGGAATCATGCAAGTTGTATAGCATGATGAATGAGAACTTTCAAGTATTGGAAAATTAAGACTAATTACTTGTTCACATGGATGTGTGAGTCAAGTGAAGGACTAAGGGATCGAGTACACAGTCTTGTGCACTGATTAATGTTGGATTAGTGTCTAATTCCATAACTATTTTGGTATGTACTTGACCCGATGGTGCATGGTCCTTTTGGGTTGCCTTCACCAAAGCAACTTGATAGGATGAATTATGGAGAGAAAGGATTAAATATGATTTATTAATATATTATGAGAATAATATATTAAAGGAGAAATCATATTGTTTAATTAATATTAGTCAATAATTAATTGGTAATTAGTTTTGTGACTAAAAGAGATTAATTAAACTTAAGGGACTGGAATTGTAATTATAAGATAATTGCAATTTGGGCCATGGATTGCCTTTTATTATAAGGTGGACGAATTCTATGGGGGAAGCCCATATGAAATCGTCCAAGGCCTTATGGAAAAGGGCTCCATGGGTTGCTTAGGGCTTAAGCATCCAAATTAGGGTTTCCATGTTAGATAACCCTAATTGCCTCACTATATATAGATCCCTTAAGGACCAAAAACGTGGCTAAGCTTCTTTCTAGGGTTTCACACGTTTTTTGGGCAGCCTCTAACCTCTCTCCTCTTCATCCTCTTGCTTATGGTGTTTGTGAACCATTAGAGGAGTGACAATTGTGACTCTAAGCTTTCTAAAGTCAATACAAGGAGATTTGGGATTGTTATTGCTACATAACAATCAAGGTAATATCTTAAACCTATTCTTATGTTAATATGATTACTTGAATGCTAGAATTAGGGTTTATAGCCTTGGATAACTTGCATGTACAATAGAGAAACCTAGATCCAAGCATTAGGGTTTGTATGAGCACATAGGATGTCTTATGACCAAAACCCATCAGTGGTATCAGAGCCTAGACTGGTTTCAATTGTATTGATGCATTACATGTTCAAAAAATTCGATTTTTGATGTTCTGGAGGCTGTACTCGCCGAGTCCTTGCAGACTCGACGAGTCCAAGCCTGACTCGACGAGTCAACTTGTCAGATGGAGGTTATCTCGGGATTTCTTGCTGTTTTTGCATTGGGATAGTTACCTTATCATGTTAGATCAATATTAATCCGATTATATGATATATTTGACTATAATTTTGATCTAATTGAAGATATTTATCAATTAATAAGATAATTGTTTCCTTATAAGATAATTGATTAATTATTTTGACTAAATTGATAAATTGTTTTGCAAGAAATCATTAAACAAATCAAATATGGATAATTATGTGATTAAATGTTAATTTAAATTATTTGTTATTTGATCCTTGTTGTTATGAAAAGTTTCATATTTTGCCCTGTAGGTTTTATAGTTTAAATTTGAACCCAAAAAGTTTTGAAATTTAAATAGTTGAAACCCTTATGTTTTGAAAAAGGTTTCAAAACTTGCCCTCAAGTTTTGGAATTTAAATTTTGATTAAATGGTTTAATTTTGATGTATATTTAAATTCTAAACCCTAATGTGTTGAAATGTTTCAAAACTTGCCCTCAAGTTTTGGAATTTAAAAGTTGATTAAAAGTTTAATTAGGAATGTTAAATTCTAAAACTCTAGTATAGTTTTGAAAAAGTTCAAATCACACCCTTATGGTTTTATTAATTAATTAAGGTGTATAATTAAAAGAGGTTTAATAAATCCATAAAAGTTTAGGTTTACAATTTAATTGAATTAAAGGTATAATTGTTAAATTTGACCACCTAATATTTTAAAAGTGTAAAATACACCCTATACTATATATATAACATTAAAAGTCTAACATTATATATGTATGAGTAAAAGTCAGTCTTACCGTCAGTAGGCTTCATTCACGAAGCTGGTCTATAAGGGGTGTTTAAGGAAATTGCCTATAAAATGGCGATTGAATGGGTATCCACTCTTACCCACCGCACTCTTGACTAGTGGAGGGTCGTTAACCAAACGGGTAGGATAGGACGAAACCTTCCATTATAAGTATAATGAATTATTAAAGTAACTAACTGTTTTCATAAAATTTCCAATCTTAGTTACTTAGGCAAAAGTGAATTGGCGCAGTTCCATGAAATTACACTTTGTGCCCTTGCAAAGACGTTAGTGGAGCGTGTGTGGTTTACCGGCACACTAAATGGTTCTAAGCAAAGGTCGCAAAGGGTGACTCAATGTTTGTCATAGTTCGGTGGAGCGTGTGTGGTTTACCGACACATCGAATAGGTGACTGTAACATGTGAGGGCACCATGTAAGTTTGCATGGTTATTCACACCCGCTTTGTGATCCTCGGTATCCCAGTCACAAACTAGAAGGGCATATCGAGATTTAAACATGCCATTGAAATGTTCAATGAATCTAAAAGGATCTAGTAGTTTTCATAGATTTAAAACTTGAATTTCTTTTTCGTTATTCGTGGTGGAAATTAGTGAATCGTCATTCACTTACCTTCAAATATTCTTCAATTAGGGTTACGGCATCCCTCTCCCGAGTTGTAGAATATTGTGTTGGGTCCTAGCCTTAGTATCTCATTTGGGTGATTTACTAAGGACTCAATCAATCAACTAACTTGAATTCGTTTTCTCCCGTATTGTAGATGTCAAAGTTCGACAACTATGGTTTTCCCAAATCCCGTGGAACAAGCATTCCACATGAAGATGATATTCCACGATTCGATCGAGGAACAAGAGATCATACTTCACTTCCTCCTCCTCCTCAAATTATTCTCCCTAACCCACAAGTTCAAAGGCTTGAAAAGTTCAAGATCACTCAAGCCCTTTTGGGAAGTAAACATACAGAAGGAAAGCCGGTGTGCGCACACGTCCTAGGGATGAAGTCACACATTAATAGGTTAAGAATGTTGGGATCCGTTGTCTGTAAGGAAATGGCTGTTGATTGGGTTCTTCAGTCACTTCCTAACTCATATAGTGAGTTCGTAAGAGAGTACTATACGATGAACTGCGACGTGACCCTTAGAGATCTCACCTATATGCTTATTGCTGCTGAATCAGCAATGGTTTGGCGCAATAGAAAAACAATGTTGATTGGTGAATCTGCCTTCGAGAGCTCTATGGATGTAGACAATGGCGACGAAAGACATGCAATGATCGAAGGTTGATCATAAGAGAAAGGCGATGTCTGAAGTAGTTCCATGTGTTGTTCCAAAAGAGTCAATTTGCTTTTATTGCCAAGAGAGGGGGCATTGGAGACGAAACTGCCCTGTTTACCTAAGAGATCTAAGAGATGGGAGAGTCAAAACGTATGGCTTTGCTTTAGGTAATATCCATTGACTAACTCTTTTAAGTTTCTATTCTAGATTCTTAAAACATAATGTGATAAGATTACAATTGATGTTTTGTAGGATCGAAGAAAAGAAAAAGGACGCTTAAGGGAAGAAGTGAGCAGAATCTAACCGAGAAGGAATGGATTTTGATCGCATTACTTGAAGATTAGATTCTTGAGATACTACTTAGAGTTAGAATTAGATTGCTAAGAAATATGTACTAGCATAGTTTTTCAATGAGATGCATTGTAAGGACAAATTTTTCCGCAATAAAATAAAATTTTGATTTTATACTATTTATTTATCCTTGCAATGGCGTATGTGAAGAATTGATGTTTGAATGTTTCTATTAGCAATAATGGAGTTGATTCTTAATTATGTTGTTTATGGAAATGTCGAGAATTTACCAAATAGGGAGAGTTTCTCATCGCCCAAGTTTCAATTGGACAGAAACTTGGAATCATGCAACTTGGTTGCACGATGAATGAGAAATTTCATATTTGGAAATTAGACTAATTCATTGACAAATCGTCAAGTGAAGGACTAGGAGATTGAATACACAAAGTTGTGTGTTGATCAAGTTCACCATAAGAGTAACAAAGATATTCGTCATGTTTTACTAAAAGTTTAGTAAATATGATTATACTTACAAGATTAAGTGTAATTCTGAATTGATTAAAGGGTTTAGATCAATAGCAGAACGAATAAGAAGAATCAAGTAGGCAGAAAGATAAAAGTTTCTCCATTCTAAGAAGAAGGGAGAGTACCTTTTATGCTTTATGATAGGTCTTAATGATTAAGAACCATATCTCAATTGATCCTCTAAATGAGTCTTAGTACAATTGTATGTCTAAGAAGAGGAATCAAGAATTGACGAAATGGTTAAATCAAGAAGTCAATCATACTTCGTTCTAAAACAAGTCTTAGAGTTAAGATTGTGACAATGAGTGACAAGTATTAAAAGGTTTATAAGATTCATCAAATGTGGAAAGTTGTGATGTCTTGGATAAGACAAAGACCAACTAGAACCAGTTTATGAAGAGTCTTGATAAAAGCTACACTAACTCTTGAATATTTGTTTGTCAAGAAATGTTTATTGACAAAAGGATCTTATATGTCAAGGAGTCAGTGGGAGTCTTATTGGTCTTGAAAGGTTTCAAGAACAAATCAAATAAACCTTATCGATCATCACTAGCACTCGAGTTAAGGTTTACAACCTATCGTGTTGACATTATTTTGTTTCTGTGCCAATCCAATCGAGTTAATTATGCATGTGAGTCCCATGAGTTCTTATTTGAACGCATAAAAAAAGGCAAAGCACCTTAATCAATGAAAGGTACATTGATAAGAAAATGTGAGCTGCTTAACTACTTGGAAGACATGGTGGGCAGCTGTGCTACCATAAAGGCAAGAAATCGAGATCAAGAAAGTTCGGTCCATATGAGTTTGAATTTGTCGTAAACTTTGGTTTTAACAAATTCACATGGATAGGAACACATACACCATTTAAATCTAAGTGTCATAAGATTTCCTCCTTCATGAAAATGATTGTGAGGAAATGCTTTCACTAAGAAAGATTTTAGGAAGATAGTGATTGTAAAATTGCATTCTCGAATTCGATTATGGTTATGGTATCCCTTTCCATAATTTGAATTGTGAGGTTTGGCAATTAGTCTTAATTGTTTAGACACACATATGAACTATCTAAGGAAAAGGTGTATAAGTTCAAGAAGCCTTGATAAAAGATTATCAAAGCACTAAGTATTAGAAACATGAACTTAAGAAATTCAATAAGTATTGTTTTTCTGAAAGTTAAGATGTTTATGAATACATGTCGAAGCTAGTGGGAGCATAAGTGTTATGTTTTATAATAATCATCATGGTAGTGGGAGCATAAAAGTTATGATTGTATGATTATTAAGGAAAGTATTGCAAGTTGGCAATATTAATTATAGAAAACAAGAGTCATTCTTTGCAAAGTTGTAAGGATGGAATAGTTGTTTTGCTATAATTAAGGGAGAGAATATTATGCTTCATTTCAAATCTAAAGGCTTAGGTTGAGAAATGTTAATAAATTTAGTCAAAGGTACATAGTGTGTTCTTAAAATTTCGATTATGATTACGGCATTCCTCTTCACAATTCGAATTTTGAGAACATAGCAAATAAAACATTATGCGTCGTGTCCCATACGCTTCGGGTATAGGATCGATTGCAAATGTTTTAATGTTTGACCATTCTAAAATTTTCCAAATGTCTAGCGCATTTAGAGGGAAAAAGGACTAGAATCGGTTTTGACTAAAATAATTAAACAACTATCAAAGGACAATCCAAAGTTCGACGAGGATTGGTCGCTTGTGAGTAGTTGGAAGTATAGTATTGGAAAATATGGAAATGTTTCCATATTGGATGGACCATATCGACATCATTACGAATAGATAAGATTCTATTAAGAATGAGTTGTCATATGGAAAATATGGAAGCGTGTCCATATTGGGAATTGAATATTGAAAATCTATGACTAGATTAGAAACTTTTATGCAAAAGGATGTTCAAAGAATGTACTTTGAGTGAGAGACATCACGTCTATGGAATTGTCTTGTAACAATCTCCGATAGAGGACTTTGTAATATCATTGGCAATAGTCTTTGTGACTTTGGTGCAGTGACATTACGAAAGGATCGTTGCATAGAATGTTAGAATCTAGCATATTCTATAAGTAGCAAGGATTTGATATTCTTTCACTTATGAAAAAGGATTTGGAGTTGTGAAATGAGAATGATTGGAAATGTGCTCAATTTGGTCTATTTCACAAAGTAAGAACCATAGGTTAACATTGTGTGCATGCTAAGAGCATGGGAGAAGTGTAATAATTCAAGTAAGAAGTTGATTACCCGAAACGACAAATAATGAGTAATCAATATGGTGATAAATAAAAGGTGTTTTATTTATGCTCAAAGGGTTGAGGCCATATGGGATTAGTATTATTCTTGTGTTTCACATTTGCATGTTTTGACTTCCAGAATAATTGAATTTATTAAGAATAATCGAATTATTCGAACGAGCCACAGTCGTTCATATGTTGGAAGTAAGTATGAATGAACACTGCCATGTATTGGTTTGTAGATTGTCTAGAACATATTAGACATAACAAAGGTTTGCTGCTACGTTCATAAGTGCTTATGAATGTGATTTGAGCTTTGGATTAGACCCACGCTCACTTGGATCACTCCATGGATTGTATCACGAGTGATTGGTGAGACGATAACATCTTATATTCTTGAAACCGAGATGTGTGAGTTGTATCTTGCGAATCGGTTGCACATTGATAATATGTAAACGCACTAGTAACTTGGTGTTATAAAACATATTATTATGTGTGATTCGGTTAGTAAGTGCAAGCAAGCATTGTATCAAAGTTTATCCGTTCCTTTTATCCAAAGTAGGATAAAAGCGATATCTTTGAGCCCCTCGATGATTTAGTGATGACAAACGAAAATGCTCGGCCGGGCTAGGGCTAATTTGATTTGTTCAATTAGTCAGTCGTCATAAATCAGGAATCGAGATATAGTACAAAGAGAATGCTTTGAAATCATATCTCATATGATATGAAATTGATTCTTTCATTTTTGGTAATGTCTAAATTTACCAAATAAGGAAAGATTCTCATCACCCAAGTTTCAATTGGACCGAAACTTGGAATCATGCAAGTTGTATAGCATGATGAATGAGAACTTTCAAGTATTGGAAAATTAAGACTAATTACTTGTTCACATGGATGTGTGAGTCAAGTGAAGGACTAAGGGATCGAGTACACAGTCTTGTGCACTGATTAATGTTGGATTAGTGTCTAATTCCATAACTATTTTGGTATGTACTTGACCCGATGGTGCATGGTCCTTTTGGGTTGCCTTCACCAAAGCAACTTGATAGGATGAATTATGGAGAGAAAGGATTAAATATGATTTATTAATATATTATGAGAATAATATATTAAAGGAGAAATCATATTGTTTAATTAATATTAGTCAATAATTAATTGGTAATTAGTTTTGTGACTAAAAGAGATTAATTAAACTTAAGGGACTGGAATTGTAATTATAAGATAATTGCAATTTGGGCCATGGATTGCCTTTTATTATAAGGTGGACGAATTCTATGGGGGAAGCCCATATGAAATCGTCCAAGGCCTTATGGAAAAGGGCTCCATGGGTTGCTTAGGGCTTAAGCATCCAAATTAAGGTTTCCATGTTAGATAACCCTCATTGCCTCACTATATATAGATCCCTTAAGGACCAAAAATGTGGCTAAGCTTCTTGCTAGGGTTTCACACATTTTTGGGCAGCCTCTAACCTCTCTCCTCTTCATCCTCTTGCTTATGGTGTTTGTGAACCATTAGAGGAGTGACAATTGTGACTCTAAGCTTTCTAAAGTCAATACAAGGAGATTTGGGATTGTTATTGCTACATAACAATCAAGGTAATATCTTAAACCTATTCTTATGTTAATATGATTACTTGAATGCTAGAATTAGGGTTTATAGCCTTGGATAACTTGCATTTACAATAGAGAAACCTAGATCCAAGCATTAGGGTTTGTATGAGCACATAGGATGTCTTATGACCAAAACCCATCAATTAAGTCCACCACAAAAGATCGATAAGATTATTCGTCATAATTTACTATAGCTAAGTAAATATGGTTATACTTACAAGCTTAAGTGTAATTCTGAGACATTGGAAAAGGTTCCAATGTATGGCAGAGCGAATAAGAAGAATCAAATTAGGCAAAAGGATAAAAGTTTCTCAAATCTGAAAAGATGGGAGAGAGTACTTTCGTATCAGTTTTGTGATCATCTTAACGATTTAGAGACCTTATCACAATGCATCCTCTAAGAGCCTTCTAATAGCTAAGAAGAGGAACTTGAATTGTTGAAGTGGTTAAATCAAGAAGATGATTCATACTTCGTTCCAAAAACAATTCTTAGAGTTATACTCTAAGATTGTAACTTGAGTGACATGTCTTAAAGAAGGTTTAAAACACTTGTCAAATGTAAGAGTAAAAGTTTTCTACTCTTGTACATTTGAAATTGGTAAGTTCTGATGTTTTGGATAAAACAAAGACCAACTTAGGCCAATTGTGTGAAGTGTTTGACTTGATTAGAATCCACACTATCTCTTGAATATCTGAGAAGAAAGTCGTATATGTCAAGAGGACAGTGGGAGTCTTAAAGGTCTTGAAAGTCTCAAGAACTAATCAACAATAAAACCTGAAGTTCTTCACTAGCACGCGACTTGAGGTTTATAACCTATCGTGTTGACATATTTTGTGCCCATTCCAGTTAAAGTTGGCTTTGCATATGAGTTCTTAGAGTTCTCAATTTGTTGCATAACAACTTGGAAGCAATGGCAGGCCCTTGAGCTGCCAGGTGGCAAGAAATTAAGATTGAGTTCAGTCCATATGAGTTTGGATTTGTCATTATCCTTGTCTTGAGACTATGGTTTTGATAATTCACATGGATAAGAACACATACACCATTAAATCTAAGTGTCATAAGGTTTCTCTCCGATTCATGAAAATGATGGTGAGGAAACACTTTCACTAAGTAGATTTTAGCTTAGATAGCAATTGTGATATTTGCATTCTCAAAGTCGTTAGTGGAGCGTGTGTGGTTTACCGGCACACTAACTTGGACTTGTGAGAAGTGGCAAAAAGGTCTAACCATTATGATTGCGACATCCCTCTTCATAATTGTTTAGACACACAAGTGTGCTATCTAAGGGAAGGTGTATGATTTTGATAAAGTTTTATCAAAACAATCTAGTATCAGAAATCTAAACTTTGGTAAGAAAGTCAGCCGATTTATGAGTACATGTCAAAGCTAGTGGGAGCATAAGTGTTATGCAAATAATCATCATGTTAGTGGGAGCATGATAATTATGATAAAGATTGCAAGTTAGCAATGTTAATTATAGAAAACAAAAGGTTTCAATTGGGAAAAAGGTTGTTTTGCTATAATTAAAGGAGAGGAAATTATACTTCATCTCAAATCTATAAGCTTAGATCGTGAGGTTTTAATCATTTAGTCAAGGATATATATATGAATTTCATGTTGGAATGGCTCAACATAAGGAAATTCTGTATATGGGTCCATTATTTGCGTTCTAAAATTCGATTATGATTACGGCATCCCTTTTCATAATCTGAATTATGAGAAATTGACAAATTGAAATGGTAATAGTATAGCAAAAGACTGGTTCAGTCTTTATGTGAGACATCATGAATCGTTTCCCATATGCTTCGGATATAGGATCGATTATATGTGCTATATTCATCCTTTCTAAAATTTTCCAAATGCTTGGGGCATTAAGAAGGGAAAAGGTTTAGAACTGGATACGACTAAAAGGATTAAACAATTGTCGGGGACAATCTAAGGTTTACCAAAGATTGGTTGCTCAAGGACAGTTGGAAGTATAGTGATAATTCTGGAAGGACCATATTGACATAATCTGTAAGGAGGCAACTCTTGTTCAGAAGTGATAGTCAAAATGGAATCTGGAAATGTTTCAAAGTTAGAATTTTCAATCTGTTTAAGGTTAGGAAACTTAATGCAAGAAGGATGTTCCCAAGGAGCTTATCTCCTTTAGAATGGTCTGTAATGGTTGTTGTCAAGTCCTTCTGACTTTGTGCATAATCATTACAAGAGGTTCAATGCATATAAGTTTAGAATCTGACAGATTTCAGTAAATGGCATGAATTTGGAATTCTTGCATTTGCAGTAAGGATTTGGGAGTGTGAAAAGAAAATCATTGAAGTTATGTTCAATTGATCTAGTTCACAAAGTAAAGATCATAAACAAACATAGT
This sequence comes from Lactuca serriola, assembly GCF_051521515.1. Lineage (NCBI taxonomy): Eukaryota > Viridiplantae > Streptophyta > Magnoliopsida > Asterales > Asteraceae > Lactuca > Lactuca serriola. Next base: position 17,423,939 of record NC_136415.1, on the reverse strand, counting down.
ATGCATACTTGGTGTGTGGCATGACTAGTGTTTAGAAAACATATTGTACATGCTTGGAGCATGAGACAACTATTGTTTTAAATTCAAGAATAAAGTTGATAGCTGAAACAGTATACAATGAATAATGTGTAATCATATGGTGATAAATAAAAGGTGTTTTATTTATGTTCATAGGTTTTGATACCATATTGGATTCAATTATTCTTGTGTTTCATTTTGCATGTTTTCACTTCCCGAATAAACTAGGTTATTCTTCTGGAATGACTAAGTTATTCAAACCATCCACAGTCGGTCATATGTTGCAAGTAGATATGAATTAAGACTGTCATGGTTTGGCTTGTAGAGGTCTAAGGTGTTGGACAAAGGGCTACAACACTCATGAGTGCTCATAAGTTCTGAGTATTGGATTCAACCCGTGCTCATTGGAATCACTTCATGGATTTTATCACGAGTGATCATGAGACGATAATATCTTATATTCTTCAAACCTAGAGATATGAGTTGTTACTATGAGTTGATAGTACATTGATTGCACGAAAACGCATTTGGTAACTCGGTGTTATAAAACGTGCCTTTGTGTATGATTCAACAAATAGTAGAACAATCCATATGAGTCGAAGTTTATCCATTCCTTTTACCTTCGGGATAAAAGCGATATCTGTGGGACCCTCGATGATTTGATGATGACAAATGGAAGTGCTCGGTCGGGCCAGGACTGATTTGATTTGTTCAATTAGTCAGTCGTCATAAATCGGAAATCGGGAAACAACAAATGGACAGAGAGAATGATTATAATCCATGTCTCAGTCCATATGATATCTAGAATGGAGGAATATATGATCCCTTATCTAATGGACAAGTTCGTTGACAGGATCAGAGTTCGACAGCGGCTTTAAGAACTACGATTGCCAGTTAGGTTTGAAGTCATACGCAATAATAGTTTTAGACTTATCCAAGTGGGAGACTGTTGGATTAATGTCTAAGTCCATAACTATATTTGGTATGTACTTGACCCGACCCGACATGGTCCATTTGGGTTGCACTTCACCGACACAATTTATATGGATAATCTTTTGAGAATAGTATGTTTATGATTAATATTAATATATTATAAGTTCTAATATATTAATATGGAATCATATTATTTAATTAGTATTGATCAAGAATTAATTTATAATTAATTAAGTGATCAAAAGGAACTAATTAAATATGGACTCTTATATATATGGAATGGGCCAAGTTCATTTAGGTTGGGCTAAGCTTTCATGGATAGTCCATGGAGTGTTTAACCCATTGATCCTAGGAAATGAAAGGTCATGGGTATTAGGGTTTAACCCTAATCCTCCACACTATATAAAGATGTCCTTGGTTGGTGAAATTGGCAGTAGTGTGGTACACTAAGAAGGGCTAGCCAATTTCACTAGAGAGAACCAAGTACCCATATTCTCTAAAGTCTTCCAAGGTGTTTTGGTGATTTGTGATTCCATTTGAGGCTTCCACACTATTGGGGCTAAGCTCTTAAAGCTTGAAGACATCAAGCTACATCAAAAGGTATGTCATCTAACTAGTACTTTGTAGTATAAGAACTTCATAATATGCTAGTTAGGATTAAAGCCTTGGAAAGTTCTTATTTGCATGTATTATAGAGAAAACATAGATCCAAGGTTTATAGGGTTGCATGTACACCATAGGAGTGTTAGAATGCTCAAAACCCAACAAAATGGCCAAAGCCAAGGCCGTTCCGGGGTATGTACTTACAAAGACTTCACCAACGGAAAACATATTCCCTTTTATGGGACTGGGGGAGTGATGGCTCTATCCCAATGGATAGAGAAAACGGAAGCTGTATTCGAAATTTGCGCTTGCCCTGAAGAAAGCAAAGTAAAATTTTCCGCTTTTACTTTCTCTGAACGAGCCCTAACGTGGTGGAACGGCCACGTTAAGGCACTAACCCTAGTGGTGGCGAACTCCATGGGTTGGGAAAACCTGAAACGAATGCTCCTACGAGAATACTGCCCAAGAGGCGAGATTCAGAAGCTCGAACAGGAACTGTGGGGCCTTACGATGGTAGGGTCGGACATCGCAGGCTATACCAACAGATTCAGTGACTTGATAATACTTTGCCCAGGGATGTTGATCCTAGAAAGCCAAAAGGTGGAGAGGTACATCTGGGGACTATCACCCCAACTTCGAGGGAGTGTGTTAGCCTCCAAACCCATGACCTTCGATAGCACCAAGGAACTGGCGCAATTTCTCGTTGATCATGGTGTTTGTCAAGGCATCACGACTATCATCGCTGAACCAACCAAAGGGAACAATTACAATGATAACAATGCCAACAACAACAGCAAGAAGAAATGCTGGAACAAGAGAAAGGGGCAAACTTCTCAAGAACCTTCAAAGAAACAAATGGTGGCGGTTCATGCCGCTACTGCTCCCACTACAACTTCTGCTACCCCTGCGCCAACAAAACAATATGCTGGGAACCTGCCAAAGTGCAGCAAATGCAACTACCATCACCACGGTAATTGCCGTGAAACTGTAAAAACTGCGACAGGAAAGGGCACACTGCCCGTTTCTGTAAGACACCGGCGCGACCAATCACTCAAGTTCCTGGTATTGGGATAAGACAGGCATGTTATGGGTGTGGAGAAACTGGGCACTTCAAGAGGGATTGCCCCAAGGCAAAGAATGTTGGTGGTGTTGGGAGAGTGCTGGCGATAGGTCAAAATGAAGCAATAGCTGACCCCACGGTGGTTACGGGTACGTTTCTCCTCGACAACATTTATGCATGCATACTCTTTGACTGCGGTGCGGAGAGAAGTTTTGTGAGTCATAGATTCTAACACCCACTTAATCAAAAACCCCAACCACCCAATAAAATATTCACTGTAGAAATGGCAAACAGAAAAACGGAAAGCACAAACGATATGTACGTAGGGTGCACATTAAATTTAAACGAGCACTTATTTCAAATTGACCTTATGCCCATTTCGATAAGAAGTTTTGATGCCATCATCGGTATGGACTGGTTAAGTCTTCACCATGCCGATATACTTTGTCACGAAAGGGTCGTTCGCCTCAATCTGCCAAACGGCAAAACTCTTATCATTTATGGTGACAAACCTAGTACAAATTTACAAATCATCTCCTATATTAAAGCACGAAAATATCTTCGCAAGGAATATCATGACTTTCTAGCTCACGTAGTAGGCCAGAAACAAGAACCGAAGAACATTAAAGACATTCCGGAAGTCTGCAACTTCCCATACATCTTCCCAGAAGATCTCCCAGGAATCCCACCAGAACACTAAGTCGAGTTCAGAATCGACTTAATCCCCGGAGCAACTCCAGTAGCAAGGTCGCCTTACCGTTTAGCCCCATCCGAGATGCAGGAACTGTCCAGTCAATTAAACGAACTGCTGAGCAAGGGCATCATCAGACCGAGTTTCTCACCACGGGGAGCACCGGTCCTATTCGTGAAGAAGAAAGACGGATCTTTTCGCATGTGCATCGGTTACCGGGAGCTGAACAAACTCACGAGCAAGAACCGATATCCCCTACCGCGCATAGACGATCTGTTCGAACAACTACAGTGAGCAAGCTACTTCTCAAAGATCGATCTAAGATCAGGTTATCACCAACTGCGAGTGATGGAAGGAGACATCCCCAAAATGGCATTCCGAACACGCTATGGTCACTACGAGTTTGTAGTGATGCCCTTTGGATTGACAAATGCACCAGCGGTGTTCATGGACTTGATGAACCGAGTATGTCGTCCCTTCCTGGATAAATTCATGTGCTCATAGATGATATACTCATCTATTCAAGAAGCCAGGAAGAACACAGCCAACACCTCTGCCAAGTTTTGGAAACATTGAGGGCAGAGAAACTATACGCAAAATTTTCAAAGTGTGAATTTTGGATTCGGGAAGTAGATTTCCTAGGAAACATTGTAAGTAAAGAAGGGATACACGTGGATCCTTCTAAGATCAAGGCAATAGAGAGTTGGACGAATCCAAGAACCCCTACAGAAATCCGGCAATTTTTGGGACTCGCTGGGTATTACCGAAGGTTCATACAGAACTTTTCAAAGATTGCCAAGCCACTCACCACCCTAACTCAGAAGAGTGTGACCTTCGACTGGGGAGAAAAACAAGACATCGTGTTTCAAACACTAAAGCGAGCCTTATGTAGTGCGCCCATTCTAACCTTACCAGAAGGAACGGAGGACTTCGTGGTCTATTGTGATGCGTCAAATCAAGGACTTGGGTGTGTTCTGATGCAACGAGGGAAAGTCATCGCCTACGCCTCAAGACAACTAAAGACGCACGAGATGAACTACACGACGCACGATCTTGAGCTAGGAGCAGTCGTCTTTGCTCTAAAGATATGGAGGCACTATCTCTACGACACGAAATGTACAATCTTCATCGATCATAAAAGCCTCCAGCATATCCTCAACCAGAAAGAACTTAACATGAGACAGAGACGATGGGTAGAATTACTAAGTGATTACGAATGCAAAATTCGATATCATCCCGGGAAGGCTAATGTAGTCGCTAATGCACTCAGTCGGAAGGAATACTCGGGCCGCCGAGTGAAGTCGCTAACCATGACAATCCATTCAAACCTGTCCATGCAAATCAAGGAAGCCCAAATAGAAGCCTTAAAATCTGAAAATGTGACAAGGGAAGCTTTAAGAGGAATGGATAAGAAGCTTGAAGTCAAGAATGATGGAGTTCGTTACTTCATGGATCGGATCTGGACACCGAAGTTTGGCGGATTCAGAGAAGTCGTCATGAACGAAGCCCATAAGACACGATACTCCATACATCCCGACTCCGATAAGATATATCTCGACCTCAAGAAACTGTACTGGTGGCCGAACATGGAAGCTGAAATTGCTACCTACGTGAGCAAATGTCTGACGTGCGCCAAAGTCAAGGTAGAATACCAAAAGCCCTCAGGATTGTTGCAACAACCAGAAATACCCGAATGGAAGTGGGAACGGATAACCATGGATTGCATAACCAAATTACCCAAGACGGCAAGCGGACTCGACACCATCTGGGTGATCGTCGATAGGTTAACTAAATCAGCGCATTTCCTGCCAATCAAAGAAACGGATAAATTGGAGAAACTAACTAGAACATACCTTAGAGAGATTGTACGACTGCATGGTGTGCCCATATCCATTATCTCGGGCCGAGATAGTAGATTCACCTCAAGGTTCTGGCAGTCGCTACAAAAATCTCTAGGAACAAGACTAGACATGAGTACTGCTTATCACCCACAAACCGACGGCCAGAGTGAGAGAACCATACAAACCCTAGAGGATATGTTGAGATCTTGCGTAATCGATTTTGGAAAAGCATAGGACACCCATCTACCCTTGGTCGAGTTCTCATACAACAATAGCTACCACACTAGTATCAAGGCTGCCCCGTTCGAAGCCCTCTACGGTCGTAAATGCAGATCACATCTGTGCTGGGCTGAAGTGGGGGACACACAACTAGCAAAAGGACAAGCAACAGACAACACGCTCACTGGGCTAGAAATCATAAGGGAAACTACGGAGAATATTGTTCAGATTCGGGAGCGACTGAAAGCATCAAGGGACAGACAAAACAGTTACACGGATAAAAGACGGAAACCCTTGGAATTCCAGGTTGGAGACTGAGTCCTACTAAAAGTCTCGCCCTGGAAAGGATTAATGCGTTTTGGAAAGCGTGGGAAACTGAACCCAAGGTACATCGGACCATTCGAGATCCTTGCCAAGATCGGTCTGGTGGCTTACAAACTTCGATTACCTCAGGAACTCCACAACGTACACCCTACCTTCCACGTGTCAAACCTAAAGAAGTGCTTGTCTGATGAGACCCTCGTCGTCCCTCTGGACGAAATTGCAATAAATGAAAATCTCCAATTCATAGAAGAACCAGTAGAGATCATGGATCGGGAAATTAAAAGAACCAAACAAAGCCGCGTACCTATTGTGAAGGTTCGCTGGAACGCCAAGCGAGGACCTGAATACACCTGGGAACGCGAGGATCAGATGAAACAAAAGTACCCGCATCTTTTTCCTAACCTGTAAACTCTATCTTAGATTAAATTTCGGGACGAAATTCCCCTAACGGGAGGATGATGTGACAACCCTATATTTTTCCAAAAGCAAATGTAACCCTCAAAAGTCAAATACAATGGAAACTATTTGGAATCAACGAAATTAACCTAAAAAATAAAGTGTTCAAATATCTAAATTTGGATACATCAAATGTTAGATATCGTGCCAAGGTTTCCAAAAACATAAAGAACATTCGAAACCGGGTTATATTGAAGAAACCATAACCACTCAAATATTTACGACACACCCGGTAAAACACTATTTAACGTAAAAAGTGAAATAACAATAAAACACATTTTAGCCTTAAGTATCTAAAAAAAGTTGTAGAGTTCGTTAAACTGTAAACGTACATACAAAGATCGCCCAAATTGGACCTCGTATGAAGAAGTTACGAATTTTCTAAGTTTCGTAACAGTAGTAGAGGGCTAAAAACTCGAATCGAAGATCGAGCGATATTTAGCTAACGCAACCTAAACGAAAGTTGAAGGTCTCCACAATAGGAGTAAAATGATAAAAAGACAAACGAAAACCGACGTCGGATAAAGAAACTATGAATTTTTAACGGACTTTAGCAGTCCCGCCCTATTAAAAACATAGCATTAAAAATAAAGTCAAAACTAGCCGACGGAGTCTAAATGAAAGTTGTAGAGCATAATCTCACCTACGCGTGGATATAAAGAACGCAAAAAACGGAGCCCGTACGCGAATGTTACAGAATTTAGAAGATGGAAGCCAGGATTACGCCCAGCGTAATGTAGGAGTACGCCCAGCGTACTCAGGTGTAGGGTCGAGTCCTATCGGCTGCAGCTCTACGCCTAGCTAGACTCGAGTCGTAAGCCATGACGCAAAGTTACGCCCAACGTAACCGAAGTACGCCCAGCGTACTCCGGTGGTACGCCCAGCGTACTCGCCTTTCCAGCACTATAAATAGAAGGCATAAGCTCCAGATTTTTGGCACACATTCTCAAACTTCCACTCACTCTCACACACTTGCAAGCACCAGAAGCCGTCCCGAAACCCTTGATTTCCGCACCCGAGCCTCGACGAAGGTTCTACACCACCGAGATCCCCGAGAAGCTCGGAGACGCAGCTTTCCACGGTTGAAGTTCTGCTCGACTCTAGACCCTCTCTCTCTCTCTCTCTCTCCAAACCAAAAAAGTGAGTTCATACCCCTACTTTTCAAGTCTTTTCATGTTTTTATTATATATATGATGGTTGTGTTACTTTCTTTACAATATTCAATTGTTATGGTACTACGTGAAGTCATCCACCCCCGAATGTTTCCGCCATTCTGGTTTGGGGGTGTGACAAAAGAGGCAATGGACAGCGAGATAAAGTCCATGTATGATAACCAAGTTTGGAATTTGGTTGATAATGCACCATGTCGTAAGACAGTTGGGTGCAAATGGATCTTCAAGAAGAAGACAGACATGGATGGGAATGTACACACATTCAAGGCTAGACTGGTTGCGAAAGGTTTCACACAAACCCCAGGGGTTGACTATGATGAAACATTCTCGCCAGTACCCAAGATTAAATCTATCAGGATATTACTCGCCATAGCTGCCTTTCATGACTATGAAATCTGGCAGATGGATGTCAAGACTGCTTTCCTTAATGGGAAGCTGGCTGAGGATGTTTACATGAATCAGCCAGAGGGTTTTGTTGATGCAAAGTTTCCCAATAGAGTGTGTAAGCTTGAGAAATCCATTTATGGATTAAAACAAGCATCTCGCAGCTGGAATCTTTGCTTCCATGAGAAAGTCAAAGAGTTTGGTTTCTTTAGGAGTGAAGATGAGTTTTGTGTGTATATCAAGGCTAGTGGGAGTATAGTAACTTTTATGGTGTTATATGTCGATGGCATATTACTCATTGGTAACGACATTCCAACCTTGAACGAAGTTAAGTCTTGGCTTGGAAAGTGTTTTGCCATGAAAGACCTTTGAGAAGCTGCCTATATTCTTGGGATTAGGATATTGAGAGATAGAAAGAAGAGACTAATTGGACTTAGTCAGAGCACATACTTGGATAAGGTACTAAAGAGGTTTAGTATGGAAAATTCTAAGAAGGGAGAGCTACCTATCCAGAGCAAAACAAAATTGAGTAAGACTCAATGCCCTAGTACAGACGAGGAAATAGCTGACACGAGTCGTGTACCTTATGCTTCCGCTGTCGGATCGATCATGTACGCTATGACATGTACTCGCCCTGATGCGGCATTTGCTTTGAGCATGGTCAGTCGCTATCAGGGAAACCCGGGTAGAGCTCCTTGGATAGCAGTAAAGAATATACTCAAGTATTTGCGGAGGACAAAGGAGTGGGTCCTTGTACTTGGTGGCAATGATACTTTGAGAGTAGATGGTTACAGTGATGCCAGCTTTCAAAAGGATAGAGATAACTTCCGTTCTCAATCTGGCTGGGTATTTCTACTGAATGGAGGAGCAGTTACTTGGAAAAGTTCCAAGCAAGATACGGTGGCTGATTCTACTTGTGAGTCAGAGTACATAGCAGCGAGTGAAGCGTCTAAAGAAGCAACTTGGTTGAGGAACTTCATCGGGGATCTCGGAGTTGTTCCAACCATCCAGGAGCCTATGGAACTGTTCTGCGATAATGAGGGAACGGTTGCCTTAACTAAGGAACCCAGAGACCATGGTAAAACCAGACATATCGACAGAAAGTACCATTTCATCAGGCATAGAGTTGAAGAAGGCCATCTTGTTGTAAAGAGGGTATCATTTGAAGATAACCCAGCAGACCCCCTCACAAAGGGTCTGAGTAGGGCTAAGCATATTCAGCATGCTCGAAGCATAGGGCTGAAAGATGATATTAGTTTTAGTGTTTAGATTAGTCTAGTTCAGAAACTTGTTACAAAGTAAATGTAATTGTCTTTTGGTGATTAAATAATAAAGTATTATTTATGAGTTTACTACCTTTTTTCAATTGTTTATTATTGTGTTTCATATTTTTCATGTTTTACTTCCCGAATAATATGATTGTTCAAACTCCACGGTCGCTCGTACTTTTGGAAGTAAGTAGTGAATTAAGACTGTCATGAATTGGATTGCAGATTGTCTAAGGATAGACATAGCAATAGAATTGCTGCAATGTTCATGAGTACTCAGAGAGTAAGATTTGAGTATTGGATAAACCCACGCTCGAGTATTACTTCATGGAATTCATCACGAGTAATACTGAGACGATAATATCTATGATCTTGAAACAGAGATATATGAGTTGTAATTTGCAAGTCGGCTATACATTGGTGATACTAAAACGCATCAGTAACTTGGTGTTATAAAACATATTGTCATGTATGGTTTGATGAGTAAAAGATACAAGCATATGAGTCAATGTTTATTCGTTCCTTTTGCCCTAATGAGAAAAGCGATGTCTGTGGGCCCCTCGATGATTTGGTGTTGACTTTTGTGCTGGGCCCAACCAGGACTAAATTGATGTGTTCGATTAGAAGTTCTTGGGTGTGATTCCATTAGAGGCATTACATTTATGGTGCTAAGCTTCCAAGAAGATCAAGATCAAGATTAAGAGGATTATCAATTGTTTACTATATCAATTGAAAGGCATGTAACTCTTAAACCCTAGTTTGTTAATTTCGAAATTAGCCTCTCTCCTCTAGGGTTCTTGTTTTGCAATTCAAAGTTATATGTTTAATAGTTAAAACATAGATCCAAAGTAGGTTGCATGTGAACCTAGGAATTGTTTTCTAGTTTATTTGTTTTACCTAAAACCCATCAGGAATAACTTAGAGAGAAATGATACACTTCATGAAATCAACTAGCCCTCACCATTCCTTCATAGTCTCTCATGGTGTCCGATTTTGACAAGAATAAGATGCTTATATAGTGTCTCACAATTAGGGTTACACCATGTAAACCCTATATGGACTTTCATTTCCATGATCCATGGGTACAAAAACACCATGGATCATCCTATGGTTTTTAGCCCAACTTGATAATCTATGGAGCATTAGCCCACTATACAAGTATGGATGATTTACACAATCAACCCATATATTTAATTAGTCTCCTTTTGATCACTTAATTAATTCCAAATTAATTCTTTATCAATACTAATTAAATAATCTTATTAATATATTAGAACTTATAATATATTACCAAACCTTAAGTGTTATTTCTCTCATTTTAGTCTATCCAAATGCATGATGCCATGCAACCCAAATGGACCATGCCGAGTCGGGTCAAGTACATACCAAATATAGTTATGGACTTAGACACTAATCCAACAGTCTCCCACTTGGATAAGTCTAAAATTATTATTGAGTATGACTTCAAAACCTAATTGGCAATCGTAGCTCTCAAAAGCCGCTGTCGAACTCTGACCTTGTCGATGAACTCTGACCTTTGTCAATGACTTTTCCATTAGATAAGGGATCATTTATTCCTCCATTCTAGATATCATATGGACTGAGACATTGATTATAAATCATTCTCTCTGTCCATTTGTTGTTTCCCAATTTCTGATTCATGATGACTGACCGATTGAACAGATCAAATCAGTCCTGGCTTGGCCAAGCACTCACATGTATCATCATTAAATAATCGAGGGGCCCATAGATATTGCTTTTATCCCAAAGGTAAAAGGAATGGATAAACTTTGACTCATATGGATTGTTCTACTACTTGTTGAACCATACACAAAGGCATGTTTTATAACATCGAGTTACCAATGTGGTTTCGTGCAATCAATGTATATCCAACTCATAGTAACAACTCATATCTCTAGGTTTGAAGAATATAAGATATTATTGTATCATGATCACTCGTGATAAAATCCATGAAGTGATTCCAATGAGCGTGGGTTGAATCCAATACTCAGAACTTATGAGCACTCATGAGTCATGAGTGTTGTAGCACCACTTTGTCCAACCTATTAGACCTCTACAAACCAACCCATGACAGTCTTGATTCATATCTACTTCCAACATATGACCGACTGTGGATGGTTTGAATAACTTAGTCAATCAGGAAGAACGACCTAGTTATTCTGGAAGTCAAAACATGCAAAGTGAAACACAAGAATAATCGAATCCAATATGGTCTCAAAACTTATGAATATAAATAAAACATCTTTTATTTATCACCATATTGATTACCCATCATTCATTGCATACTGTTTCAAACTATTAACCTTATACTTGAATTAAAACAATAGTTGTCCCATGCTCCAAGAATGTACACTATGATTTTCTAAACACTAGTCATGTCATACACCAAGTATGCATACTAAGTTTGTCTATGATATTTACTTTGTGAAATAGATCGATTGAACATAATTCCAATGATTCTCATTTAACAATCCCAATTCCTTACCGCAAATGCAAGAATTCCAAATTCCTGTCATTTACCTAAATCTGTTAGATTCTAAACTTATATGCATTGGTCCTCTTGTAATGATTATGCACAAAGTCACAACGACTTGTCAACATACATTACAGAGTATTCCCATGGAGATCAATTCCATGGAAACATCCTTCTTGCATTAAGTTTTTCTAATCTTACACAAATTTAATAACTTCCACTTATGGGAACAACTCCATATTCCCATTTTGACTATTACTATTGAACAAGAGTTGCCTCTTTTCAGAATATGTCAATATGGTCTTTCCAAAATTAACATTATACTTCCAACTGCCACTGAGCAACCAATCATGTCAAAAACCAAAGTAGAAATAATCAAAACATGTTATCATAAAACAATACCAGAGTGTAATCCCCAAGATCTCATGTGCGAAAATATAGTGTGATGCGTTGCGTTCAAGCCGTTTCCTTTCCTTTGAAAACAAAGTACCTGAAACCAAAACTGAAAACCGTAAGCACAAAGCCTAGTGAGTTCCCCCATCATACCACATACCATACAAATCACATATTGTCGGGCATATATGGGTGCCCGGCCTACCTTGTCAGGCATATCTGGGTGCCCAACCTACCCTGCTGAGCATACCGGGGTGCTCAACTTACCCCACTGTCAGTCATATCTAGGTGCCCGACCTACCCTCTGGTGTATCTGAACCGGTTACGATGACTATTTCACCCCTACCACTACCACATAATAACATAACATAACATAAACATACTGTCTAGCATAGTTGGGTACTAGACTACCCCTTTAACCCTATCGACCGGTAACTAGGGACTATTCCCCCTACCACCACTATCACATAACGTCATATCATGCTAGCACATAAAACATATCAGATAGTAGCAAACTTGGATAACTATCACAAAGACAATCATCTATCAAACAACTCCTACTGATGGGCCAACATTGTGGCCTTAGACCCATTTCTATTGGAAGGTAACTCACCTTACACTGTTGAAGTCTCGCAGACCCAACCCCAGCTACTGGATGACAGGTTCCCAAACTGTCAGCATCAAAATAACGCCCAATTAATAATTGGGTTCCAATACATAATCATAAGTCCATGCTTGGGGGTAAAAGACTACACTAACCTTAACTTGGCTTGATTCAAGCTCAAGGCCCAAACCAAAGGCCCAAAAATCCAATTATGGCTCAAGGCCCAACATATGGCCTAATTTTCCAAATTGGTCCCAAACCTTCACATGGTCTCGTTCTAAGGCCCAACCATTTATTCCAGTTCAACAATTGACATTCTAATGGCCCAATATCATATAATCATTAAGGCCTAAACTATGGCCATATGGGCTTCACCCTAAAGCCCATTAAATTATTCTAGTCCATTTGCTTGTTCTTAGATGACCCATTAATAACCCAATTACCAAAGCCTAAAAGAAAGGCCCAGCTCAAGGCCCAATTAAAAATTAGGGTTTCTTACATGAAATGATGATTAGGGTTAAGTTTTCCTACTTAAACCATTATACTTAATCCATCAAGTCCAATATCGCTTTAGGTTGATTGCAACTGATTATTATTTAATATACTAAGTTTAGTGAATAATTCAAGTGCGGGTCCCGATCAAATTCCCAAAATTAGGGTTTCACATAAAATGACAACTAGGGTTAAGTGTTTCTCACTTAATCCATTAAGCCCATCACTCTTCTAAATAAATCATATGGTGTGATTGGGCTTTATACACAATTCCCATTCTGACGGTCCAAATGTGGGTCCCGATAAGTCCAAGCCCACAAATCCAGTATTAGGGTTTTCTAAACCCTAATTAGGGTTTTCTAAACCCAAATTAGGGTTTCCAACCCCATCTTAGCCCAATAGGCCCACTAGCTAGGTCTTTTGATCAATTAGGGTTCATTAGGCCCATTAGTCACATGTTTGGGTTTTTAGGTCCATTAGGGCTTTATTGGGCCCATTAGGGTTTTAGTCCCTTTGTCCAAACATCCCAAATGAGTCACGATATAAACTAGGTACACCGCCACCCGACACGACGACCGATGGCGGCAGCCACCACCTCACGGTGGTGGTTAGGGTTTTCTTTTTCATTATTCCACTTTCTAATACATTTTACAAAGCTTAATCCCAAAATAAACACACACTAAAACACACACACAGTGGTGGTGGTGGCCTTTTCTTGATTTTCCGGCTATACAAAACACACACAACGCACATTAAAAGCAAAATCACACATCCACACAACTCACAACCACCTCCATGGTGGCCGGTGGTGTCAAGACACGACAGTAGGGAGTAGAAGTGGCGGCAGGCAGCTGATTCATGATGGCAGCGGCGGCAGGTGGTAACTGACGATGGGGTCGAGGAAGAGACGAAGAGGGTGGCGGCGGATGGAGAGAAGAAAAAGACTGGTAGTAGCGAACTTTGACCAACGGTAGAGGCTCCTCCCCAGCTCGCTTCTCCGGTAAAGAAGTCATAGCGTCCGGCGATGGGGTCGTCTTCAAGCGGCAGCAACCGCAGCGGCAGAAGAGCGGACCCACTAGCGGTTCCCGTCGTCACCGTCAAGGTAGCATGGTCGACTCACGACGACAACAACAACACTTTACGTCCGTCGGCAGACCTGTGGTTTCTAGCAGTCATCCACTGATCGGAAAGGTGACGGATCATCGTCTTTATCGGAGGGGCATAGGGACGGCTTAGTGGTCGTAGAAACAAGGGGGTAGGGTGGCGGTCGTGAGGGAGGCATAAGGGTGGATGGCGGCTGTAGCATTGATTAGGGTTAGGGTGAGTAATGAAATAGTTAAATACCGTGCCCTATCAAACTTCCTTCCATAATGGTAGGAATGGCCCCTCTCCATAACATTTCCTTTCAATCTTAATCCTATATTTACCATTTGAACCCTACCTCCATAATTCCTTTAAAAATTCGATCCCTCATTTACCAAACAGTCCCCATTAGCCCCAAAATCTCTTCAAATGAAGTTCCAGAAGTTACCATTTAGTCCTTTCCTTTATAAATACTTACAAAATAAATCTGAAACTTATACTTTTAACCCTCAACTTCTAAAATAATAGCAGTTAACTCCTCAAGACCAACACCGTGCTATATAATTATTGATTTTAGGGCTACTATACATTAATTAATTAATTAATTAATTAATTAATTAATTAATTAATTAATTAATTAATTAATTAATTAATTTAATAAACAGGGTGTTACACTCAGCACATGTAGCAAGTATGGGTATTTTGGGAACCAATCTCCTGTTTGGGCTCTGGCTGACTATACACATTGTATCTTCCTGTAAAACCAAAGTTAAGTCAAGTTCAACATTCTCGATCCCAAACCAACGATCAAACAAGAACATGACAAGAGACCGAGCCCATGTACCTAACCCAACCCATTTACTATAAACTCTTTTTAAAAATGTTTTGTGAAAATTTTATATCCTAGTTTAAGTTTGGATTTGCACAAGTGTTCCTCCAATTTGCTCAAACCAGGGCTCTGATACCAACTTGTAACGTCCCATTTTCACAAAAAAGATCATTTTTATTAAGGTAAAACTCCATATAATAAGACTCGTATTAAGAAAAACATTTACTCCAGATTACATTTGTAAAATCAGAGTATTATTAAAACACAAAATCTTCATTGGTGATGATGAATGTGTACAGTCATGCCTTCGGCTTCCCATGATAATCGATGATACCTGAAACAATAAGCAATTGGGTAAGCATAAAGCTTAGTGAGTTTCCCCAAAATACCCTAAACAACAAAACATACTAGCATGTATAATGGGCCTACAATCATCAGATTGGAATACACTGGACCAATTAGTCATCAAACTGGAATGATAACATTCAACGAGTCCAATCAGCCATCGGGTTGGTATACCAAGGGTTTGTTGCCCTGTCGCCTCAAGCCAACCGCTCAACCTGAGCTTCCGTGCCTATGACTTACAGCCGTCCTACACCAGGTATCTTGGCCTACAACACACAGTAGGAGCACCTCAACCTCAATCACTACCATATGTTGATATATAACAAACAATGATCAAGTAGGCACATAATACCGCCTACTAGATCTCTCACAGTACACCGCTCTACTACCATTTGGCCTCCATGGAATGCATAACCATAAGTAACTAGAGGTGAGATAGCCACCTGAACAGATGATCCTACTCTAGAGCCACAACCAAACAAGGAACATGCAAGAAATCTTAGATCAATAGTTCTTAGGTTATCCTACATGACTACATATAGTCCTAAGGACACTCCACTCTACGATAACCTGTCTACTGGTACTCTAACCAGTATACCACTACTGTTACATCCTATCATACTAAAACATACATATACAAATCTAACAGATCACCACAACATAGCAACATCCTATATACAAGGATACATGACTAACTCTGCAAGGAATGTGTAACCATATGTAACCAGAGGTGAGATAACCACTCGTATAAATGATCTTACTCTAGAGCCACAACCAAATAAGGAACAAGCAAGAAATCCTAGATCAAGAGTCCTTAGTCTATCCTACGTGACTACATATATTCCTTAGGGTATCTTACTAATAAATAATAACCAAAAACTAGTGAGCCGGCATTGGTTCCTTCCACCCATGGGTACAGTGAGGAGAAACTCACCTCAAATTGAGATAACCGAAACACACACGTGTTGCAGCTACCGAGAGCTTCACACTGAACATACTCAACATCATCCCTAATCAATAATTAGGGTAATAGCCCAAAATCAAGGTCTAACTCTTAATCTACTATGCTAAGGGTAAAAGACCATTTTACCCTTTCCATATTTGACCTAACAATCGATGGCCTAAAACCCAACTGACCCATGCCCAATAATGGCCCATAACCGCTTCCTAGTGAGTATGCCCCACGTACCTCCCTAGTTCACTTGACGTACTACGAGCTGAAGCCCAAACCATATTCCAAGGTCTTAATGCCTTAACACAAAATCTCTAACTTATAAATCTGATTCTAAGGGATGTCTTAATTCATAAAGTTCTTGACTTTATGGCTTGCATGGCTTAATGGTGCCCAAACCAAAGCCCTAGATGCAAAATTTCACCAAAAGACCACAAACTCATGCATGGAAGAATTATACTCATCAAGATCCGATTTTTACGCTACATGAACCTCATATCTAACAAGAAATGGATCCCTTAAGCTCTAGAGTAGCTTTTACTCACAAGGGAAAAACCTTGGGACCAACACATGCAATTTATAACCCAAACTTGATCTACAAAAAAACAATCAAGGTTGAAACTTTATACCTCTAGAAGAAAGATCAAAGTAAACAAGGTGTGGATGATCCACAAGTTCCAAGGCAACCAACACTTCTTCAATGAGCTTCTCCTTCTACAAGATGCACCAAGAAGACTCCAAAACACTCAAAAACTCAAGGATTTCACAAATAGGACTAGGGTTTCGAATTTAGGGTTAGAGAGGATGGAAGCTGAAGGCAATAAGGGTTTGAAATGAGTTAAGGTCTTTAAATAGGGTCCAAGACCCAAATATTAGGGCGTGCTTCTACTTCGAGTACGCGCAACGTACTCCTGGTATGCCCAACATACCAAGGTGAACCTCCGCGATCTCCCACACGTAGTACACTCAACGTACACCTTGTACACCCAACGTACTAGCCTAAACCCAAAACCTTCCAAACTTCAACACACTTTCAAACTACCATAACTTCTTCGATTCAACTCCGATTGGTGTTCTTTATATCCACGGAAAGGTGTTGAAGAGCCCCACAATCTAATCTAGTTATCTTAGACTAAAAACTTCTTTAACTAAAATCCTTAATTCATGAAAGAACACGATCTAAGATTCTTCCCTTATCAACCCTTCGGTCCAAAACACAATTCAAAGCTTTAGATCTCACAACCGTCATTGCATCCTTCCAGAAAGGTCTAAACTTTACCTCCTTAATGCCCAAAGCTTTCGCACAATCGACTTTCGTCCCAGAACCTTGAATTGAGAAATGACCAAAAACAAGATGTGACAATATCAAAGTATGTATAAAGTAAATAAAATTATTAATTATATATAAAGTTAAGTTATAACACTCTTATCTACAATGATTTTTTAGCCGAGATAATTTTTGTGGCTTACTTTTTATCTTTTATCGACTCCGTTTTTTTCATCGACTTCTTTTTCTTTTTACTATTTCGGCAGTTTCTACCTGGTGAGCTAAGGCTTGAGTAGGCATAGTCATCGGCTTCTGACACCACCAAGATACGTGCCTTCTTCTCTTTCTTTCATCGCCTCATCTTCCAATGCTAATCATCTTCCACTCAACAACCGCTAAAAACACATAAGAAGATTGAGATTAGGTGTTTTCAATGTTGATGATCCATTCCCCTTTCTATCAGAAGCATCGGCCTCCACAAAACCCTAACGCACCAAAGAACAACAAATAGGCATGTCGACCTAGGCGGTGAAGATGGCAACCAGAGTTTAATATGTGTCATTATCTTTCATCGAACTAAAACCTTCTATTTAGGGATCAAGTTGTTCTAACAACAAATAATCATTGAATAAGGTCGATTAGACCGACATTTTCTTCATTTTTGCATTTTGCTGATGGGTTTTGTTTTCCCTTTGTTTGTTGCAGGCCTAATTTCATTTGGTGCCTTCTTTGGTTATACGGTGGTTGTTGTCGGCAAAGGTGAAGACGAAAGAGGTTCTATTTGGTTTCTAATGGTCTGAGTTTAATCCAAGCATATGTTCTTCAAAGATTCTAAACAAGACCATATGTAGCTTCAAACAAATTTGCTTATCCTAGATGCCTTGTTGCTTATAAGGTTAACAAAATCATATCTTTCAATGATTTTTTTTCAATCTAGCCATTTTTACTCGATTTTCCTTGGTTCGAAGGAAACTGTGGAAGCAGTTTTGGCATATCAGAAGAACCTTAACAACATGTTAGATTTAGAGTAAAGAAGAAAGCTTATTTTGACTATGATCTCAAACTAGGTGTGAAATTTCTTGAGGTATAAATGAACTAATAAAACTAGCATCATAATTCATAACAGTAAACTTACATTGAATTACATCACACAATTAGGGTACTTCATGGGATTTTTTATGCACATGCTTTACTTTGTTTGCTTGATGTACAAACACCTTATAGACCACTAGTCATGTAATTTCAACATCCTTTCAAATATGTTGACTGGTCAATAAATAATTTATCCTTCACATTTCTTTTCACAGAGGTTGATGCCATATGCCAAAAATAAATATGTGTAGGAAATGCTTTATATATTTATGCTAGGTTGTGATGTGGACTTTGGTCACATGGAAGCTGTTTCTTTGATTTTTGTACCAAAATATCCAGAAAAACTGGTACATAGTACTAACATATTCGTTAGCAAATATTCTAAGAAAAAACTATTTGTTAAAGTTAATTAATGTAAATATGTCTCCAAGGCCAATGTTTTATGAGCATAAAATATATAAAAAGTATGAATGTAAAGGGCAAGATCAACAACAACAACCAACAACACATAAAGCCTAGCCTGTTTCAAGCTGTCCATGGTATGCTTCAAATCATGAATTAATTTGGTTATAATTATGTGTTTTATTTATTGCTATGCTTCTTTTTTATCATTTTTTTATCTCTTACATGACTAGCATTATTTTGTTCAATTTGTAACTTCTTGTTGGTAGGAAAATAAAAGGCCAATCAAAGGGTATGATAATGTACGCATACCTTAACACATATACCACACCATATCTGGAGAGAAAATGATTCCTGAAATCAAGAAACACTTCTTAAAAAACACCAACTAATAGTCACATTCAAGAGAAAACAAAGCTTATTTAGTTCTAATTTATGTTGTCCAATTTTCCATACAACGCAAACTTGTAGACGGTTTCTCCCTAATTGAAATTATGATAACTGTATTATCAAGTCTGCTTCCTAGGAATTTTGATTGTTAGTTTGAAATAAACAACTTTTACTTTCTTAGAATCAAGGAAGGAATGAAATGGTTCTTTCCATAGTACCCATGTGTTTCTTTTTATTATGTCCCTATAGTTTATGGTAGATGTTGATTTGCTATATAAAAAATCGTTCTTAATAAACTTTTGTTATATGTAAAAAAATGAGCTACATTCTAAATTACTTTATATTTTTAACTTAATTTGCTTTGTATTTTAATTCATATGATTCGTTTATTTAATAGAATAATTTTCCTGAGTTTTGAGTTTTTATGTTACTGTTCATTACAACTGTACATATTTTATATTTAGATATCCTTAATATGATACTATGAATTGCAACTATTTACTCTCTTCCACCTTATTTACATACCCTTGGTTATTGTTTCCTATAATTAAACAAGTATCTAACAAATACTTTACTTAATATTCCAGTATGTTGTTTAAAATCTATATATCTTGGTGTGACAGGATGAGTTGTATTGCAAGCAGCTTTCACTTTTGCATCTATTCCACGTCTTCCCATTATTGACTTATTTATAATGATGATCTATTATAACACAAAACCAAAAAATTAGAAAAACCAACCTGTGCAACAATAGAAGAAGTTGAAACAAATGGGAACAACAACTACAAACTATATTTTTTTATGCTTTTACATTGATGAATTTTTTATTAAATTTTGGGATATAGATAGTTTTAATTTATTAAAAAATATTGATGTTGAGGTTGCTTTACGGGTGATTATCCAACTGTTTCTTTTAACACAATTCTTAATAACTTATGTTTCTTTTTTTTAAAAACTACATTTTTCAGGTGTCCCCTTGCGTAGACTTTTACAAATGATGGATTTTATTGGTTGTTTCAACAAATGAAATGAACGTGTGATAGCATAACTACAAGTCAAGGCACATATCATAGGTATAAAAAAGTGTTATTACTTACTATTTACCTTTATCCATAAAAAACTTAATAAGAAAAAAAAAAGAAACTTTCCCTTATCACACAAGCTATATATAAGTGTTTCTTTTTTACTGAGGACATGTATTCTGCAAGGAGGGCATATTGGGAATTTGGGGTTTAATTTTTTATGTTTTGGTGATGGAATTGTAACAAAAGGAGGCTATTTATCATATTATGGTGTTTATCAAAGGTGAGTATTACATTATACAATATCGGAAAACTACCTGTTTGCTTCTTTCTACAGATCCATTGCTATTTCTTTAATAGACTAACTATCATTACTTCTCTTAATTTGCGTGATGTATAATAAATCCTCCCTAATAAATGAAAATAATTTTGCCACTTGTCAATCTCTCATGGGTTTTGACACTTGTCATTTTATGATATTTTTAAAATATATAATATTCACAAGTCAATTTATAGGTTTTTTAATTTTTAAAGTTAAAAAAGCCAAAAAATATTTATATACTTATGTATGTAAAATATTAAATATAATAAATCTAATAGTAAATTGCAATTAATACATTTTTTCATTCTTTATTTCAAAATTTTGTTTTAAAAAATACTTATTGTTTAGATTTTGATATTTAATCTTTTTTTAATAAACCCGTGTATTACACGGTTTTTACAGGTAGTGAAATATCAAATCGAAAAATTACAAGAAGAGCTTATTTATGTAAAGGGTCGTTCTACTTTCGTATGTTATAATTATGGCATTAGAGTATAAAATAATGCATTAACAAATGAAAGTAAGTTGTTATTCTTTCAAATATATCATTATGTCACCGAAATGGTCAGTATGTGATATTTTGTTAACATATATGTGTGTATGTGTATAAGAGGTGGCAAAGCTGCAACTAAGTGAAGAAACAACAAACAACCTTGCTTGGGAAATCCTATTCACATTACAATTAATAACGCAACTTCTTCTATCAGCATCCAGCAAAACCGACCATGACACCCTACGATGCTTGCGTATGTCCATCATAATCAACAAGAAGCTCATAAAATCTTAGTCATTCTCTTTTAAATATCATATGTATGCTTTTGTTATGTAACCCACTTTTCACTATGTACCAACTTTCTTAATATGAATGATCATTTTCTGCATAATTTTGCTTTACCATCACTAGCTACTACCTTATCCACACGCAGTTAATAAAAAACAAAAATCATTCATACCCATGCGAAGCATGGGAACTACCCTAGTTCAACATTATAAAGGAAAAAAAACAATAATAAGGAAATGTGATTAAAAAATCAAGGATAATCGATTACTCTTAAAATAGAAAACTACAAAATGGCCCTTATAATTACTAGTTTTTTTATGGGTCCAGTCAAAATAAATTTAATTTATAATGATGATCCAATATAAGATATATTTTGTGATTTTGATCCATACAATATTGGTTTTTTGTGAGTATGGTTCATACCAGACTTAAAATAATTGATCTATCCATGAATAATAATAAGTTTTTTCTTCATTTAACTTCTTTTTATATTATTATTCAAAAAGATTTAATTTCTCTTCTCTCACTCACACACACACACACACACTCTCTCTCTTCAAAGATATTAAAGGAAGCATTTCCTAAAATCCACCATCGCCACCTCCATACCAACCTACTTATAGGAACATAGACCTCGGAAGCAGTGAAACCCTAGATTCTTTTTTTTTAACTTAAACTATTTAAATAAGTTTTTGACATAACAATCTCATAACTAAGGAAATCCTAGATTCTTTTCTTAACTCTCAAAGTGTGAGTTCTAGTTGTGCGGGGTGTAGTTTCTGGGACACCTCGTCAACCAGAAGGTTATTATGGTCAATCCAGCCAAGTTCGAGGTCGTGATGCAGTGGGAGGTTCCGAGGTCTCCATCCAAGATTCAGAGTTTTCTTGGGTTTGCGGGTTATTATCGGAGATTTATCCAGGATTTTCCAAGATTGCTATTCCATTGACCCGACTGACCAAGAAGTCGGTGACATTTCGTTGGGGGCCTAAGCAGCAGGCAACTTTTGAGACTCTTAGATAACGATTGTTCGAGGCGCCGATTCTGACCCTTGCTGAGGGCGTCGATGATTTTGTGGTCAATTGTGATGCTTCGATTATGGGTTTGGGTGCAATTCTGATGCAGTGGGGGTGTATGATTGCATACGCTTCGAGGCAGCTGAAGCCTCATGAGGCGAATTACCTGATGCATGATTTGGAGCTGGGGGGAATGGTTTTTGCCCTTAAGATTTGACGACATTACCTCTATGGGTTTCGTTGTACTATTTATACAGACCATAAGAGCCTGAGGTATTTGATGGATCATCGGAATCTGAATATGAGACAGCGTCGTTGGTTGAGTGTGGTGAAGGATTATGATTATGAGATCCTGTATCACCCGGGGAAGGCCAATGTGGTGGCTGATGCTCTTAGCCGTAAGGCGGTTGCGGCTCTGATAAGGGATATATGTTTGAGGATGACAACAATTACTCCATTGCTGGAACGGATTCGGGAAGCTCAGGTCAAGGCTATGAAGGAGGAGCACCGAAAGTGAGAGCGTATTATGGGTTAGGTGGCCTTCTTCGATTATGATAGTCGTGGATTTATGACCCTGCATCGGAGGTTTTGGGTTCCTTATCAGGGTGATGTGCGTCAAGTTCTAATGGAGGAGGCTCACAAGTCGAGATTCTCCATTCATCCCGCAGCGATGAAGATGTATAGAGATCTTTTCCCTGATTACCAGTGGCCCTGCTTGAAGCGGGACATAGCATGGTTTTGGAGCAGTGCTTGACTTGTAGGAAAGTCAAGGCCGAACATCAGCAACCTCACGGTAAGATGCAGCCGTTGGAGATTCCCGTATGGAAGTGGGAAGACATCACAATGGATTTTATCACGAAGCTCCCTAGGACATCACGTGGAGTGGATTCTATTTGGTTCATCGTGGATCGATTGACCAAGATCGCACATTTTATCCTGATCTAAGAGTGTATTTCTGCAGAGAAGTTAGCTGAGATTTATGGTACGTCATGGGGTGCCGGTATCAGTAGTTTTAGACCGAGATGTCCGCTTTACTTCTAGATTTTGGAAGCGGTTTCATGACGAGATAGGTACTCGTCTCCATTTCAGTACAAGTTTCCACCAGCAGACCGATGGGTAGAGTGAGCGGACGATTCAGACTCTTGAGGATATGATGCATGCGTACGTATTAGATTTTGGTGGGAGTTGGGATACATATCTTCTGTTAGCGGAATTTTAGTATAACAACATTTATCACGCTAGCATTGATCGACCTCCTTTTGAGATGCTCTACGGGAGGAAATATAGGAACCCAATTTGTTGGGGCGAGGTTGGTCAGCGAGTCATGGGGAGTAACGAGGTTGTACTCAAGATTACTGAGATGATTCAGTAGGTTCGGAGCAGGCTTCAGACAGCTCAGAGTCAGCAGAAGAGCTATGCTGACAAGCGCCGGTCGGATTTGGAGTTCCAGGTGGGAGATATGGTTCTCCTGAAGGTTTCACCTTGGAAAGGTGTCATCTGGTTCAAGAAGCGGGGCAAGTTAGTCCCCGAGTACATCGGTCCGTTCAGGGTTTTGGATCGAGTAAGACAAGTTGTGTATCATTTGGATCTTTTAACCGAGATTAGCCAGATTCATAACACTTACCATGTCTCTCAGATGCATAAATTTTTGGTGGATGATTCTACAGTTTTACCCTTGGAGGATATTTAGGTGGATGACCGCCTGATCTATGTCGAGAGGTCAGTGGCAATATTATATCAGAAGACAAAAACCTTGAGGAAGAAGGTGGTGGAGCTTGTGAAGGTGTAGTGGCAACACCGCAAGGGGTCGAAGTGGACTTGAGAGCCCGAGGAGGAAATGAGGGAGCATTATCCTGGGTTGTTTGGGGAGGCGGACTTCGAGGATGAAGTTTGAGACAAGTAGGGGAGAATTGAAACGCCTGGTTCCTGGTATGTATTTAAACTTCTAACTATTCGATTTTGTAGAGCAACTCGACGATTTGGTATCCCCAACTCATCATGTAGAAATGTTATGGACCGCACGTTTTTAAGTGAACAACTCGATGAATAGAAATGTTATGGGTAAAGTTGGAAACTTTACCCTTCTAGACGCATCATCAGTCTAGATCTGGAAGATAGAGATTTGGTTTGAAGGTTAGTGGCTTAATGCATTAACTAGGTTGACAAATCGATGAACTCAACGAGTTGGCTTGGGATTGTCCCGATTCGGTTGAAAAAGAAGAAACTCGACGAGTTAAAGGGAAACTTGACGAGTTGATTCGGAATATCACGATTCTAAAGAGAATAATTTCTAGAGCCCGAGAGTGGGAAGCTTGTTTGGGACACCTTTGGAAAAGGGGGTATTATGTGGGAGGCTTGCGGATAGGGTTCCATAGGATAGTTATTTAGCATTGTCAAGATTCAGTGGTTTTAGCAACCATTCGTGATTGACGGACGAAAACGCCAAGGGAAGTGGTTCGTTGCCGAGGAAGTGTTCATTTGTTTCTTAGAAGTGTGTGATCAATTAGGATTATCTAGCAATGGAGCACTAGTGGGAAAAAGTTAGTAGTCATTGGATCGATCGTTGGGAAGTGAGAAGGATTTAGAATCTTCCAATTTTCATGTATTATGAAGGCTTAGTCGAATCTAAGTGGGGGAGTGTTACCCCAAAATGCGGAAGTAGGAGAGGTTTTGAAACAGGGATAAGTTTCACAACCCGATAGGGAGAATGGAGGCCCTAGTGGCTGCTTGGGTTGAGGGTTGTGTTGATTGGGGGTTCGTAAAAACTCCCCAGCATAAGGAACACGTCTTCTTGGTGCTTGATAGCATAAATTAGGGGTACAAGTTGGAGTTCTAGTCAGGGATTGAGTTCAGTCGAGTATCCGGTCGAGGGTGTGATCGACTCTGAGGGTTTTTGGATTAATAGATTGAGGGTTTTGTTAGCTGACAGGGTCAGCAGTGCATTCAGCATGAGAGTACGGGTTATTTAGCGTATGTGGTGGACACGCAGGTCAGGGAACAAACCACGGATTTCTGAGAGGGTGGGTGATCGACATGAGGCCTAGGGTTAGGCTGGGGATATAGTCCACAGAGTAGATCAAGAGTTCGAAGCCCCAAGTGGGTGAGAACAGGATGCATGGGAGAGAATATCAGGAGGGGTGGTCCAGGGAGATGCTCAATAGTTTAGAGCGGTCTCGATAAACTGAAGGTCGGTGGGGCGTACCAGTCAGACCAAAGGCTCGGAGAATGGTCCAGACAGGCTGAAGGCCCAGAGAGGCGGTCCAGACATGCTAAAGGTTTTGAGAGTGGTCTAGATAGACTGAAGGCCTGGTAAGGCGGTCCAGTCATGCTGAAGACTTTGTATGTGTTTGTAGAACTATGTGCAGGTATTGGGTATACTACTATGCTATATCAATCAGCCCCCAAGTATTGAACATGTTGCTGGAATAGGCTGAAGACTCCAGTGTATTTTTGTTTGATCGGAAGTTATTGTTGGAGATCAGATAGAGCGCAAAGGATCTTGGTGATCCCAGCAGTTCGGAGTGTCTCCGAGGTTTTATCTTCTTGGATCGGGTGATACTCCATTTGGGGACTGGGAGTGGATCCGAATGGGTATTAGTCGGTTTTGGGAAGGTTTGTGATTAGAATATCCTATCATTCAGGTTCTGGGAATCGGGTTAGATCTTTCTCATGATCGTCTATGGAATTTGGATAGGTTTGAGGCGGTCCTGCTCTTGCAGTAGGCCAAGATACCCGGTGCGGGCTGACTGTAAGTCGTAGGCACGTAGGCTCGAAGGGAGCGGTAGGGTTGAGGCGGTAGGCCAAAAAACCCTGAGAATTTCGACTCAATAGTTGAACTGATTAGACATGTTGGTATTCTAACCCGAAGGGAGTGATATGGGTTAGATATGAGTGTCGTGCTGGTTGGCCGATAATGGTAAGTATGTTGATGATGGTTTGAGTTATTGTGATGTGTCTTGGGATTCGTGTGTGGTAGTAGTTTTTGTATCATATGTTGCTCGTTGATGAGAGGAGCGTCGATCAGGCCCTTCGAGTGGCGGAGGAAAGTGGATATCTGCAGGATCGGAGTGTTGGGCAACTGAAGTGACGACAGTAGTGTCGATCAATCATCGGGAGCATTCCAGTCATGAGCTGAGGGTCGGGGAGGGTATACCAGACTCATGCTATAGGCTTAGAAGCAATCTAGACCTATGCTAAGGACCATGTGAGGGTATTCCAGTCATAGGTCATGGGCGTAGAGATCGTGATAGTTATGTTCCCTGGTGTAGCGTGTTTGGAGTAGACTTATTGTTGAGATTTGGGTGAGTTGTACTCTGTTGTGTCGAATCAGAGAAGTTTGAAGGAGATGCAAGGATAGATCCTTGGATTCCAAGTATGGTGGTATACATGGGTTATGATGTAGTGGTATTCCAATCTAGGGTATTCCATCATGAGGATGACCGGACCATATGATTGATTGGACCTGATGTGTTTGGTATTCCAACCCGAGGGTTGATTAGGCCAAACATGCATGAGGATACGAGGGTATACCATCCTAGGGATGATTGTACCCGTCGTTGGCGTACCTGGTATTCCAGCCAGAGGCTGATTGGGCCAGGCATGAGTGTTTATGTGATATAGCTGGTTGTTCACGGGAGTTGTCTGGAAGCTGAAGGATGCATCATCCTGTTAGCACGGAAAGGGACTAAATTCAAAAAGGAGTTGTCATAGAAAAGATGCGGTGGTAGTGTCTGAAGAGACCTGAGTTGGCTGGGTGGTCGGAGGCTGCAATGCAGGAGTGTTATCCTAAAAATCGTGTACTGCAACAGGCTTCGAGGTCGAAGCCTAATTTAAGTGTGAGAGAGTTGTAACATCCCAAACTTCAGAAGTATAATTTAGGGGCTTATGTGTAAATTAAGGAGTTTACTCGGCAAGTAGGTATGCCTACTCGTCGAGTCGGAGCGGGTTTTGGCCACGTGTTAAGTGACCAACTCGCCGAGTCGGCGGCTGGACTCGACGAGTTGATGCTGGGAAGATAAAACCCTAATTTTAGGGTTTGCGCCCTATTTAAAGGACCTTAAGTCCTTACCTCAGCCCCCTTATCCCCCCTTGACGTCCAGAAGCAGCCCTAACCGATCCAAACCCCCATTTTGAGTGTGTGAAGGAGGGAAAGTGTGTTTTGAAGCAATTGCAAGAAGAAGGCTTGGAGGTTAAGAAGATCATAGAGGAGCTGGTGGATTTGACTTCTCTGCTCAGTGGCCTCAGTTTGAAGGTAACAAGACGTTACCTTGACCTTGTTACATCTAGATTTATTCATGGATGAGATTTGGGGCAACTTAGCATGTTTAGGATCCATTTCGGGTTTTGGGTCTAGATCTGAGGTTGCAACTTCAGATCTAGACTTGTCTTGGTCCATGAAATCATAAAGTATCAGCCCTTTAGCTTGTTTATGAGCATTCTTGTTATGAACCTTGTCCCTAGCTTATATTGAGCCAAAATCACCTTGCATACATGTAAAGTTTGCACCTTTATGTGAGAAACATGCCCTAGAAGGTCGGATCTACAATTTGGAACACTTGGTTAGCTCGGAATCGTTGGATTATGGATTAGGGCGAAGGAACTCGACGAGTCACATTAGGGTTACAAGTCTTGAGTTGTGATTCAACTCGGCGAGTCTGGGAGATGACTCGGCGAGTCTTCTGGGGTTTCCCCGACTTTTGGACACGTTTGAACTCGACGAGTTGCCTGGAAACTCGGCGAGTCAACGAGGGTTTCATGATTCTGTAAGTTTTGGAAAAACTCGACGAGCCAGTATAGTACACTCAGTGAGTAAGGTCAACATGGACTGTTGACCTCAACTGTTGACTTTAACTTTGACCAAGAGTTGACCAGTTTGGCTTCCAAGGGTATTCTAGTAATTGAGCACTTATAGATATGGTTCCATCATAGTGTTCAGGTGGTGGAGTTCGTGGCTGTGATCAGAGGATTTGATCTTATCTCTTAAGTTCGGCAATTGCAAGGTGAGTTATTCTCACTATACTCAAGAGTCTAAGGCACCAAGGCCGACCCTTCGATTTTTTTATTTAAGATAATTACTATTGTGATATGTTAGCTCGACATCCTGGTAGATAGGATGGTTATATACTAGTATGATCGGTTAGATCGGTATCCTGGTAGATCAGATGTGGTTATGCTTAGTGACCTATAGTTTGGTCTGACTGTCTGTATGCTAGTAGGAGATTACCTGTTATATGTGCACATGATTGAGCAGTAGTGGAGGGTATCTCATCTCGAGGATGATAGGGCCCTAGTATGTTGTCTAGTAGACTATTATATGATTATCTGATATAGGTGCACATGTTTGATTGATAGTATGTGGGCAATCCAACCCAATGGTTGTGGGCCGAGAGTATTCCATCCCGAGGATGATTGGACTTATAGTAGTTTGGCATTCCAACCCGATGGTTGAGGGCCTGGGGTATTCCATCCTGATGGATGATTGGACCCATAGTAGTTTGTTGTATGTGTAGGTGTGTGGGCATTCCAACCCGAAGGTTGTGGGCCGAGAGTATTCCATCCCGAGGATGATTGGACTCGTAGTATGTTGGCATTCCAACCTGATGGTTGAGGGCCAGGGGTATTCCAACCCGATGGTTGACTGGACCCATAGTATGATGTTCATTGTTGTATGT
The DNA here is from genome assembly GCF_051521515.1 of Lactuca serriola. Lineage (NCBI taxonomy): Eukaryota > Viridiplantae > Streptophyta > Magnoliopsida > Asterales > Asteraceae > Lactuca > Lactuca serriola. The sequence goes on along the minus strand of NC_136415.1, from coordinate 17,394,817 downwards.
GTATGGTTATGTGTATGTGTATTTTGGGGGTAACTCACTAAGCTTCCGGGCTTACGGTTTCAGTTAATTGTTTCAGGTTCAGCGGATGGCGGCGGGTAGGCGAAGGCGTGACCGTACACTTCCTCGATTGACGATTATGATTTCTGGGAACTCTGATGTATAAACTATTTTGAAAACAAATTGTAATAATTGAATGGTTTCAAATGATTTAAAAAGTTTTAAATTTGCTCGAATTTTATGGGTGTTATATATATATATATATATATATATATATATATATATATATATATATATATATATATATATAGCTAGGTTCAAATGTGGATGAACATCTATTGTATGAGCGTATGGACAATGTTATTCTAGTCATATTCTGTGATAATGACTAAGAAAATATATTTTTTGGTAATGTGAATACGTTCAATAACTATTGTTATTATCACAAATTCTCACTAATTAAATCATATATAAGAGTAGTATAGATTTTTTTTTTCTTTTATGATTCTCATTCCGTCAGAATGTTGTCAAAATGTGTTATTGATAATCGTATTCTGTAAGAATGTGAATGAATGAAAAACGATGCATGAAAACAAAAATGAATAAGAATTAGTGAAAATATATGATAATTAGGATAGTTATGCGAGATTAAATGTATTCACATTACCAAACAACCTATTCAGTTAGTCATTCTCATAAAATAACACTGTCCATACATGTCCATACAATAGATGTTCATCCACATTATATATATATATATATATATATATATATATATAGGGTTAGGTTATTTTGTTTTTACTAACTATTGTGTGCCAGAATGCACAGATCTGGACCATCGGATGGAATATAATCAAATGTCATGATTTGAGGGTCTACAGTAGTAGAATAAGATAGCATGTACCATATAATCACACAAATTTCAGCATAAGGGCATTTTAGTCAATTAACCTATATTAAAAAAGGAAATTTTTGGATTTTTAGGGATGATTAATTCCTTTTTTTTAAATCTGGATATTTTAAATTAATTCAAATTTAAAAATCCGATTTTATTCTGTCAGAATGATAGAATGTCAACCATAAACTAGTAAATGTATTTTTCAATTTTATTCTGTCAGAATGCCAAACATAAACTAGTAAATACATTCTGAAAGAATACACAAAATCGATTCTTGAACTAATAATATATCAAAAAATTACATTGTATGATTGTGATTCATTGAATAATAACAAACATTCTGAAAGAATAAACAAGTATAATTCTTAAAAAATAACAACATTCTTAAAAAATGAGTGTGATCATTCTTTAATTCATTCCTCAACCATTTCCCATCAGGTCTTCAAGCCATTCTTGAAGCCTTTTCTACCATAAATTCATTGCCAAGTAATTTGTAGTGATACACTTGTAAAACCTGCACATTAAACATACAAATAATTAACTACAATTCTATCAGAATACAACAAATAATATTCTTACAAAATAAACTATTCTGCAAGAATATTCTTTAAGAATTTGTATTATCAAGAATATACCCAACAAACAAAATAAGGAACTAGCATCAACCTATTATGACAGAATAAGGAACTAACATTCTTCGGGTTCCATGTGTTTCTTCTCGATATGCTCAATGTATTTAACTGCAAATTCTGACAGAATAAGGAACTAGCATCAACCTATTGTTATGAAAATGGCATCCAACCCAATCTAAATTGAGTTATATAGTTTTGAAAAGAATAAGGAACAAAGTGAAGTAAAAACATTAATGATTTTTAACTATTTTTTCATTGAGGCATTTTATCGAACACATGGAGGCCATGACAGAATGTTGTTTCAAGAAATTACCTGTGATCAGATTAAGCATATCAGATTAAGTATTATGAAGATACTCCAAGCCTCTCAAAATCTGTCTTGACCAATTCTTCAATGCCTTCAATGAAACTCGTCTGCGTTTCTTCCTGGAACCCCTTAAATTACCTGAAGCACATGCCTCTGAGATGAAGTTCAAGGTGCTATTTTTAGTATCCCTCCAGGAACTGTAAAGAACAATAATGTTTTCATACTCTAATGTCTGTAACAGTTTGATTTCTGAAAAGAGTCTCTTGAGAACAGATGGATCTCCACCGAAGCTTCTTAGTTTTACTTGGTTCCATGCCACATTCCTTCCTTCTTCTTGATCAAATCCCCTGTACACCTTCTTCACTGCACCAGCGCCTAACAGATCACTGTATCTCCCAAATTCAATCGAAAGTTAATGAGTACAAAATTCAATCGAAACATCGAAATTGTAAGACCTAATTGAGATAACGAAGAGTGTAAATTAGGAAGAGTGAACCTGAAATGTGAACCTGACCGCCAACCTCCTCCGCCTGCAACTACCGGCGCTTCTCGGGTTCTGCGAGTGAAATCACGGCGACGATTGCTGCGACCGAGCCGCCTCCGATGACTTCCAGTGTTGTTCCGTCAAATGTGTCGGCTCCTAGTGCGGATACAGTTAGGGTTCTTCGATTGTTTAGTTTGTAGGATTTAAGATTAGGATTAGAGAATTATGTGGTGGTGAAAGAGACATTGTCGGAGTCCGATGAGAGCGTAGGATCCTAGCTTCTTGTGGTGTAGGGTTTTAATAGGTAAATAAAAATTGATCCCTTAAATAAAGGGATATCAGTTGTTAATTTTGGATATTCATTAATACATATAAGTAATATTACTAATTTACCCTTATTTATTTAATTAATTAATTATTTGCTAATTTCTGATTGATGCATTTAGACACACAATATTTGTTAAAAACATTTGAACTTATATCTCTCTCTCTCTCTCTCTCTCTCTCTCTCTATATATATATATATATATATATATATATATATATATATATATATATATATATATAAAGTTTTCTAACTTCACCCTTGGCTGAAAAGATTTATTTAGAGGAAATATGTAGATGGAATTGAAATCAGCTCTATATAGTGGGGGTGTTTGGCTTAGCTTTTTAGAGGTTAAAAGTTATTTTCCAAAAAGTTACAAAAATTCAGGTTTTCCTGACTTTTTCAAAAAGTTGATTTCTTTTCTATCCAAAATCCAAAAGTTGTTTTTAAAAGACTTTTGTCAAACATCTTTTAGTTTTGATCTTTTCCTAAAAGGACTTTTAGCATATGAAAAACGAAATCAACCACCCGAGTGTATAGTATCCAAAATCTAAAATGCATTGTTTCCGTAGTGGTTGGTCATTTAGGTAAACTAAAAAAATGGATCAAATACATTTATTCTAAATTATGATTACAATACGGGCATTTAGGATTTTTTATTTGATTATTTAAATATGAGGAATAAAATTTTAATGTTTTTTTTTTAATTTAATTTTATTGTTATTTTTTTTTTATTCCATCTAAAATGAAAAGTATAGAGTTTATAACGTCACCGGCCAGCTCTCCAGTTTCTCTTAGTATTTAATGAAAATAGATACCTATATCAGTTTCAAGTCGATCAAATCAGAAAACAGCGCCGGCCACCTTCTTTCCATATCAGTCGCCGGTGATAAAGTTTTGCGTTTTCTCAAACAAATAACCATCCATGGCTTCATCGACACAGAATCATCAACAGCACTTCCCGACGTCGAGCGGCACTACATCAGCTCCACCACCCACACCTTCCACTACCAAACATAATTTCACCTCCACCTCGGACTCAGCCGCCACCGATCTTCTCTCCCGTCTTCTCCACCGCCTCCCACCAACTCTCTCAAACACCCCTCTATTACTCCGCCGCCGTTCTTCACTCGCCTCCACCACCACCACCTCTCCTCCAGTAGTCCCCTTTTCCGAGCTCAACTCCTCCTTTTCCACCACCCTCCCTTCCGTTTCCGAACTCGGCTTCTTCCAACTCACCAGCCACTCGATACCCTCCGAACTCGCTCGCTCAGCCGAGTCCGATTCACTCTCTCTTTTTAACCTCCCTCGCCACCTAAAACATCAACACTTCCCCAGAAGCTGGCCGCTTGGTTTTGACGATGACGATGACGATGAAGAAGACACCGGTACCGGCGATTCGTTGTTTCTTGACTCATCTTGCTCAACGGATTCATCCGAGTTGTCCCTGAGTTCTCTACGCGAATTCACTCGGGAAATGGAGAAAATTGGGTTTGCTGTTGTGGAAGCATTATTGTGCGCGATGGGGTTACAGAATCCGGCCGGAGATGACCCGGATAGTCTGTGCTCGATGATGTGGGTATCCAACAGATCGGGTTCACCCGATGATAAACTGGTTGGGTCGGGTGTATTTTACCCGTATGTGATCGGGTTGCATTATCAATTTCGGAGCCAAAGTTGTTCTTTGTTGGCGGATCCGGGTTGGGTAACCGTTTCGTCCTCAATGGATTCGATATTGGTTACCCTTGGAGACATCGCTCAGGTGAAAAATACTTTTAAATTTTTTGTTTTATAGTTTTATAAATATAATCTTATTATACCATATTTTGACTTTATTATGAAATAAAAAAATATAAAAAACCCGACTTTTTGGGTTGTATCTACCGTAATGGCCGCCAAATGGACCCAAGAAATAGAAATAGTTAAGTTATTATTATTATTATTATTAATTTATACATACATTGTGTGCGGATGTGGGTCTAGAGACTTATAATTTGTTGTTTGACACGAAATGTATTAAATTTAGTATTTTTAGGTGTGCCATCGAATTGATTTCGCTTTCAATTTTGTCATTTTATGATCTATTGGTCATGTGGCTGAATGTATATTCCCATTATTGTCTTATATGATACGGTTTATCCCGCTCTAAAAAAATCTAGATTTCTTGCAAAGTCATTCGTTTATTAGTATTAATAATATAAGTCGTTATAAGTAACAAAGTTGTATATGTATATAATATTTGTTGGCTTAATGTTTCACGCATGCTATTGTCTATGATTTTTAGTAAATAATACATAAAATAATAAAGGAATGATTTTATTGAAAAGATAAGATTTTATAATATGGTTAAAGTAAGTTTGTTACATAAAACTCATGTTATAACTTTACAATAATTCTAGTAAATATACGGCGATATTATTTTTGGTCTTTTTTTTTTTTTTTTTTTTTTTTTTTTTTAAATTTCTTTGGAAAGTGTTGTAAATATTTTGTTTATCGTCTAATCAAGTGAGTAATGGAATATTTGATATTATGTCTTCTTGTTCAAAAAAATTTTTTTGATAGGTATGGAGTAATGGAAAACTGAAGAAAGTGAGAGGGAAACCGGCATTAAGCATGGAAGAAGGAAATAATTCGTCGCCATTAACATCAATGTCTCTTTTAGTGACATTGCCACTAGAGAGCACTGTCTCTCCTCTTTATCCAAGGGTGGTGATTAGCAACCACGACAACAAGAACCAGAATGAAGATGAAGATTGTGAAAGTAATGAAGTTAATACGTTTAATTCATTTTCATTTGAAGATTATGCTTGGAGAGTTTATCATGAAAGAGTTCCTCTTAAAGACCCCTTGGACAGATATCGTATTTGATCTTTAATTGTAAGGGATCATGAAATGTTTATTTCTTCAATTTTTTTGTTTAGTTTGTTGTGCTACTCTTTCTTTTATAAAATGTTATATACTTTTGGGATAATAGTTAGGGATGTTAATCGGGTCAACCCAATCGGATTTCAGGTCAATCAGGTTGGGTTAGTTAGATTTTTTTATTTGAAAAGATCACCAAAAACCCGATCCTATTAAGCTACGGGTTAGTTGGGTTCGGGTCAATTGAGTTTTAGATTAATAGGGTCGGGTCAATTAGGTTAGCCGGGTTAATATTGGTAATCCATTATGTAATCTAATTTTCCAATTTTCATAATCTATTAGAGATAAAAAAAAAAAAAAAAACATCACATACTTTTTAAATAACTTGTAGAATTTCTAATTCACGTAAGGTTTACTTTTGAAGCATTTGTTTATCATTATGCCATACTTTTGAAGTAGTTTGTTTATCATTATGGTAAGGAACATTTTAGGTGAATGGAATAATAGAAATTCCATGCAAGTAATTCTAGGAAGAAATTAACGTGTTGTTTGTCTTTTCTGAGACAAAATGTCTGTAATCTGCAGACCATATTTGTAAACTTCTGCAATAGAAGAGGTAGACCAAATGTCTGTAATCTAAAAAGAAAATGTTTGTTTAGTTAACATCTGCAAACTACTAAAATAAACTAAAATCTAAATAAAATGATTTTTTTTTAAACTTCAAAGTGATTTTGTAATATTTTTATGACTTTCTTATAAATAATTAACAAATCTAAATCAACTTTTATTTATTATTGTATAAAAAGTGAAAATAAAAATGGTAGGAATTAACATATATATTTGATAAAAACCAACAAATTTAGTCACAAAGTTATAAATAAACATTGTAATTAGGAATCAAAAAATTTGATACATAAATGGACGGAAATAAACTTCGATTTTTTCAATTAAATCAATTAAAAACATATCATAAATATTTTCTTAAGAAATTAATGATATTGTATTAAATAATGTTTTATAAAATTTGACACAAAAATATAAGAATATATTATGATTTTTTTTTTCATTTTTATATAAACAACTTCAACAACCTTTATTGTAAAAAATTTGTCAAAAATATCATGTTTGTACCGTCGAACATTTTTTTAAAGTATTGTATTTTTTTTTAAATTGTTTATCATTAATAAAGTTTGAATAAATATAAATTAAAAAAAATAAAAATAAATAAACATATATGTGTTTTTTAGGTTAGAAGATGTTCGAAGATGTTAGAACACTATGGTCCACATTTGCACCAAGAAGAGGACGCACATATATTTTTAGATTTGTAGTCTTCAAAAAAATAAACAGTCTGGCAAGGCTAATGTCTGCGCGTGGTCTACGTCGTGCATGCAAAAGAGGTCAAGAATATCTGTTTACGAAAAACAAACAACACCAAAGTGCATGTCTTATTCATTTAAATCTTTTGGTGGTATCATTCATATATCAATTGCAAATTAATAAACGAATTGAAAATAGTATAAAGCATGATGCGTCAAAAGCCAACAATGAAGGGAAAAAAAGCCAACAGTAAGAAAGTTATAAGATAAATAAGTATAATATAGATTCATCAGATAGATCAATAGATAATTTAGTTAATAGGATCGTATTCATTAATGATCCATCATGGCATTTCAAGTACTTGATGAGATTAAGTATTATTATTCGGGTTAACTCGAACCCGAAAAAATGATATACAACAAACCCAATTAAACACCCAATTGTACAAAACCTCAATCCAATTCATCTCTATGCTTACTTCATAATCGTAATCGATCTGTTTTTCGTTTAATTTATCCGCCAAATGAGGAAAAGGGCTCGTGTCGCACAAAACACGGTGATTTCTAGTTCTAAGTTTCGATTTTGTTTCTTGATTATTATAAGTTGACCTAATTATCCGTCACAATCATTACTTTCTTATGTGTGGTCGTTACTTGTTAAGGGCTGTGATTATTCAAGTGATTCGATGATTGAATGTTTGGTTATGCAATTCATGTAGTTTTCAGATTAAACTGATAGATATCTTATTTACCTTGTGTTTTTCAAGGGGGATCATCGTCATCATCATCATGATTTAGATTCGAATGATTTCATCAGCCAAATGCCTGATGATATCCTTATATCTATTCTATCTAGTCTGCCTCTTAAAGAAGCAACAAGCACTAGCAATCTGTCAACAAGATGGAGATACTTATGGTGTCAAACAGATGGTTTGGACTTTGATGCCAATGAGAAGTTAGATAAAATAGCAACGGATCCAAAATCACTCATTACAGAAAGACCCAAATACATCAATTTGGTAAAACGTGTAACCCGACAACACAAGGCCCCCACCATTAATCTCTTCAGAATTTCTTTCGATTTAGATAAAAGATCCAAAGGTGCCATTGATAAATGGGTTGATTTTGCAATATCCAAAAGATTTCAAAAGCTAGAATTGGATTTATTAGAGAATGGTGAAACCCTTCGGCAACCTCCTAAAAACTATGCTTTTCCCATCAAATGTTTGAATGTTCCGAAATTGGTTTATGGTAAAGAAACAGAGTTAAAGTTTCTTAAATCCCTTTTCTTGAAATGTGTTAATGTGAGTGAAGAAGTATTTGGGAAAATTTTAACCAATTGTTCGGGTCTTCAACAACTATCGATTCATGGCTCTGGCGATTTGGTAAATGTGAAAATTAGTGGACCATATCTTGTATTGAAGCACTTGGAAATAGTCTTTTGTTTTGGAGTTAAATCTATTAAGATTAAAAATGTAAAGATCGAGTCTTTCAACTATTTAGGTCCCGGGATTACTATGAAACTTAATAATCTTCCAATGCTTCAAGAGATTTCAATCGGTGAAGGGTATTCAGGATTTGAAAATAATGTGTTTGGGCAGATATCATGTTGCATTTCCCACCTTCAGATTCTTACATTGGACATTTACAGTCTAGAGGTTAGTTAGTAAAGTTATTTTGAACGTGGTTTTGTTTTTTATTTTGATGAATATAGTTTTTTTTCTTCTTCTTTTTGAAGGAAAATATAAAGTCTCTATCTTTCCCTGAACTACCAAAAATCAAGCAATTGATTTTGAAAGTTGGAGCATGGGATGATGATAGTCTTCTTCAGTTTACTTCTTTGGTTAAGGCATGTCCGAATTTGAGGAGATTTGTGATGCAGGTTCTTGTTCTATTCTCATTTATGATATCTTATATTTAATCAAATTGTGGTATTAATGTTTTAAATGGTTTCATATGTTAATTAGCAGTTGGTATGCCTAACATATCCTAAAATTACCAATAGTAATAGTAATTTTAATAAAAGTAACAGTATATTATGCACATGTGTTATGTCATATTTTTTTTCCAGTTAATATGGATGTCACCAGCGAGAAGAAGAAGAAAAATAAGGCATGCAGATAAGCATCCACATCAACAGCTTGAGGTGGTGGAAATAATGGGGTATTATGGGCGTACTAGTGATCTTGAACTTGTTGTTTAATCTTGAACTTGTTGTTTATTTCATTGAAAATGCAATTGCACTTCAGAAAATCATGATTGATCCTCATTACCAGATTTTGGAAAGGAACCCAATAGGAAATCAGCAATTTAAGAAGGAGAAATCTGCTAGATCTTGTGCTAAGAAGCAGCTTAATCAATAACACCTCATGCTGTTGAATTGGTAATACTCTAAACATGATTCAACTTTTTGGGGTTGTTTTTACTTTTTATTTAAGTGCTTAATCGTGTGGAAATTGTCTGAGTTCGTGAAACTCATGCACCATTTTGGTGTTTAGGAAAACAGATTTGTTAAAGGGTGAGTCTTTCTTGACGTTTGATGTATTGTACAAACTTTTATTGGATGAGTTATATGTTATGATTGTACAATCTATGGTAGTATGGACATAAGGTTAAAGGTATACCTGCAATGCAAACAAATAATCTCTTAAATATCTATCTTTCTATAAATAAAAAATACGAATAATTGTTTTAGTATTCATGTATTACTTACATTCATTTGGATTGAGTATCAAACATTGGTAGACGACACACATTGTTTCTTTAGTCATGAGACAGTTATGAGAGATTGTTAGGAGTATGCATGTGTATATGATATAACGGATTAACATTATTGACAACGTCATCTGTACTTAATGGGTCGCACAACTAGGATAAGGAGTCGATAATACGATTAGAACATTCCTAAGAACACTATGATATCTTATCTTATCATCATATCATATCATATAATATCATACTATATTATAAAGGATACATTTTTTTTCACTACATTCATTTGAAACTCCTAACTTTTCATATTTCTATATAATATACGTAATTTATTAACTTAAATATATTTTTAGTTGTAAACATTATCATAAACGGAAGACTTTGTGACTTATGAATATGATATACTTAATTTGTTAAACTTCAATATAGTGTTAAATAAATAACCTACATTAATATATCAAATAAGCTTAAAAATTTAGTGTAAAATTTAATACCTAAAGTAAAATATCAAATAATGTTTAAAAAAAATTCAGTATATTTTTAACATAGTTAAAAGGAAAACATTAAATATAATAAATATAAACTTAAAACAAATATCAAATATATATATATATATATATATATATATATATATATATATATATATATATATACTAGTTGTGAGACCCGTATATTATACGGGTTGATTAAAACAAAATGTTAAGTACGAACAATTAAATAGAAATTTTTTTTGAATTTGAAATTAAAATAAGTGAAAATTATGAGAAAAAAACATGCAAAAAATAAATAAATCAAAATTATGTGTTTATTGTGTATTAACGGGTTAATTATAACAAAATATTAAACATAAAGGTTTAAACTGTAAATTTATTTAAAATTTAAAATTTAAAATTAGTGGTAGGTTTAATTTATGGAAACTAAATTAATGATATATTGAAAATGAAAATTAAAGTAATGACAAGTGGTAAATAAATATATCTCAAATTATGACAAAATGATATGTGACTAATTTTATGAGAGAAAGACATGTACCAAAGTTATTTTCATTTATTATGGTATATATATATATATATATATATATATATAACATAGTTAAAAAGAAAACGTTAAATATAATAAATATAAAAGAACCAAAATGGATAAATTGAATCAACTAAAAGGTGTCTGAAAATTATATTTTATAATAACTAAATTTCAATTCAATTGTTTTTAAAGTAATTTATAATAATAATAATAGTTAAAAATAATAGAAACTTAGAAATTAAGTTATGTTAGATTACAAAAGTTGTTGATAATTTAAATAAGTATCATGATGAAATTAAAACACCGTCAATTTTTTTTAAATTAATAAATCATAACAGTAGTAAATTAAAATAGTTGACAAATATAATTAATGTTATACACACGTAAAACATGAGTAGAGACCATTAAATTATATGATTTTAATAAACGTTATTTTATCTATTGTTCAAATTAATTATAATTTTATATAAACTAATATTAATAATTATTATTTTATAGTTAAGATAAATGATATAAATATTTTCAATAACATAAAATTACCAAAACTTTTAATTTTATTTTATGCAACGCGCAGATATTCATCTACTAATTGTTATAAAGTTGTCCACGTTAGTGATCAATACCAACTTGATCAACAATAAAGACAAAGGAAATTAAAGAGAAAAAGAAAGAAAAAAAAATAACGTAGTTGTATTGCTTTGAATGATCGGCTCATCCACCTTATTGGTTTTTGAATTTAAATTTATAACTTATTGGTTTTTGAATTTAAATTTATAAATTATAGATGACACTTTTTTTATAAACAAATAAACAAACCAGATAGACCGAAATTTATATTTTTTCTCTACAAAAAGAAACCAATATTGATATATTTTTTTTTTCATTTGAGACCATCACATTTTATGAGACATAGGGATGCAATCTATGATGGGTTTTAGGTAAAACAAATAAACTAGAAAAACAATTCCTAAGTTCACATGCAACCTACTTTGGATCTATGTTTTATCTATTGAACATACAACTTTGAATTGCAAAACAAGAACCCTAGAGGAGAGAGACTAATATCAAAATTAACAAACTAGGGTTTAGTAATTACATACCTTTCAATTGTTATAGTAAACAATTGATAATTCCCTTGATCTTGATCTTGATCTTCTTGGAAGCTTAGCACCACAAGTGTAATGCCTCTAATGGAATCACACCCAAACTAGCAAGAAGGAAAGTAGAAGGAGAGAGAGGGAGTATACAATTTTCGGCCCTAAGGGTTTCTTCCAAAGAAAGAGTGACCAAAATGTGAACCAGGAGGCTCCTTATATAGTTGAGGGATCTAGGGTTTAGGAAAAACCCTAATGCTCCTTGCTTAGGGCCTAAGCAAAGCCAAAGGCCTTATCCAAGCCCCCTTGGACGAAATCCTTAGGGTTTCCCCTATAGATTTCGTCCACCTCCTTCCAAGGAGGTTCTGGAGCCTTCCACTCAACTATTAGATAATTGCAAACTAGTCCTTGCACTTTATAATTAATTCTTTTAACCCCAAAATTAATTCTGATTAATTTCTGGCTAACAATTAATTAAACAAAATGATTTCTTATTAATATATTAATCTTTTAACATATTAATAAATTCATTTATATTAATTTATTAATCTTATAATAAATTAATATCTCTCCTTTCATAATTTTCTTGTCCGGTTGCTAGGTTTGAGGGCAACCCAAAAGGACTGTGCTGCTATCAATTCAAGTATATACCAATTATAGTTATGGGCTTAGACACCTAATCCAACAGTCTCCCACTTGGATAAGTCTGTAACTATAATTGCTAGTATGCCTTCTAAATTTGACCAGCAAATTGTAGCTTCCAAAAAGCTGTTGCCGAACTCTGACCCAGTCAGTTACGAGTCCTAAGATAAGAGATCACATGAACCTTCGTTCTACTAGATATCTCTAGACATAAGACATGGAATATAATCAATCTCTTTGTCCAGAATCTATGTTTCCCGATTTCTGATTTGTGATGATATAGGACTTCTAATCGAACACATCAATTAGTCCTGGCTGGGCCTAGCACATAAGTCAACACCAAATCATCGAGGGGCCCACAGATATCGCTTTTCCGGTTAAGGCAAAAGGAACAAATAAACATTGACTCATATGCTTGTATCTTTTACTCATCAAACCATACATGACAATACGTTTTATAACACCAAGTTACTGATGCGTTTTCGTATCACCAATGTATAGCCGACTTGCAAATTACAACTCATATATCTCTGTTTCAAGATCATAGATATTATCGTCTCAGTATTACTCATGATGAATTCCATGAAGTAATACTCTGAGCGTGGGTTTATCCAATACTCAAATCTCAATTTTTGAGTACTCATGAACGTTGCAGCAAATCTATTGCCATGTCTATCCTTAGACAATTCTACAATCCAGTTCATGACAGTCTTGATTCACTACTTACTTCCAAAAGTACGAGCGACTGTGGAGTTTTAATAATCTTATTATTCGGGAAGTCAAAACATGCAAAGTGAAACGCAATAATAATATTAATCCTATATGGCCCCAAAGCTTTTGAGCATAAATAAAAACACTTTTATTTAAACACCATATTGATTACTCATTATTCATTGCTTACAGTTTCAGAAAATCAACTTATTACTTGAATTATAACCACAATTGTCCCATGCTCCAAGCATGCACACTTTGGTTTCCTATGGTCCATACTTTGTGAAATAGATCAATTGAAAAACCTTTCCAATGATGCTCATTTCACAATTCCCAATCCCTATTATTAGTGTTAGAACACAAGGTTCTTGCAACTACTAGAATATGCTAGATTCTAACATTTTATGCAACGATCCTTTCGCAAAGTCACAGCACAAAAGTCACCAAGACTTGGCAAATGAAATTACAAAGTACTCTATCGGAAATTGTTACAAGATAATTCCATAGACGTGAAGTCTCACATTCAAAGTACATTCCTTTGAACATCCTTCCTGCATAAAAGTTTCTAATCTAGACACAGACTCTCAACATCCAACTCCCAATATGGAGACATTTCCATATTTGCCATATGACAGCTTATTCTTAATAGAATCTTATCTATTCATAATAATGTCAATATAGCCCATTCAGTACTATACTTCTAACTACTCACAAGCGACAAATCCTCAGTGAACCTCAGATTTTCCTTTGATAGTTGTTTAATTATTTTTAGTCAAAACCGATTCTTTTTCCTTTTTCCCTCTTAATGCTCTAGGCATTTGGAAAATTTTAGAATGGTAAAATATTACAGCATATGCAATCGATCCTATACCCGAAGCATGATGCATAATGTCTCACATAAAGAAGTGATACTTTATCATCCTTCTGCCATAATATTTTATGTGTCCTGTTCCCACATTTCGATCTATGAAGAGGGATGCCGTGATCATAATCGAATTTGAGAATGCACTATATATCCTTGACTAAATTTATTAACATTTCTCAATCTAAGCTTTAGAATTTTGAAATGAAGTATAATATTTTCTCCCTTAATTATAGCAAAACAACTTTTCAAACATTACAACTTTGCAAAGTGAATCTTTGTTTTCTATAATTAATATTGCTAACTCGCAATACTTTACCATAATAATCATGCTCCCACTAACATGATGATTATTTTCTTACCAGCATAACACTTATGCTCCCACTAGCTTTGACATGTATTCAGAAAACAATTAAACTTCCAGAGAACAATGCTTATTGAATTCCTTAAGTTCATATTTCTAATACTTAATGCTTTGATAAGCCTTTATCAAAGCTTCTTAAAATCATACACCTTTGCCTTAGAAAGCTCATATGTGTGTCTAGACAAATTTAGAACTTATGTCACTAAGTCCCAAATGTTCAGACTAATTGTCAAATCTCATAATTCGAACTATGGAAAGGGATGCCGTAACCATAATCGAATTTGAGAATACAATTTCCACAATTGCTATCTTCTTAAAATCTCTCTTAGTGAAAGCATTTCCTCACAGTCATTTTCATGAAGGAGGTAATCTTATGACACTTAGATTTTGTGGTGTATAAGTTCCTATCCATTTGAATTTGTCAAAACCAAAGTTTGTGACAAATCCAAACTCATATGGACTGAACTTTCTCAATCTCGATTTCTTGCCTCATGGTAACACGAGTGCCCACCATGTCTTCCAAGTGGTTTATCAACTCATCCTTACTTATCAATGTACTTTCCATTTATCAAGGTGCTATGTCTTTATGGATTCACATGAGAACTCATAGAACTCACTTGCATAATTAATTTAATTGGAATGGCATAGAAAAGGAGTATGTCATCCACGATAGGCTATAAACCTCAAGTCGTGTGCTAGTGATGATCGATAAGGTTTATTCTTGATTAGTTCTTGAAACCTTTTTCAAGATCATTAAAACTCCCACTGACCTCTTGACATATACGATTCTCTTGTCAGGAAACTTTCCTCGACAAAACAAATATTCAAGAGTTAGTGTGGTTCTTATCAAGACAAAACACTTCACAAAATTTGTCCTAGTTGGTCTTTGTCTTATCCAAGACAACTTACAAATTTTAAATGTGCAAGAATAAGAAAACTTTTCCAAATTCCACATTTGATGAGTGTTATAAACCTTCTTGAGACTTGTCACTCAATTCACAATCTTGGAGTATAACTCTAAGACTTGATGTTGGAACGAAGTATGATTGACTTCTTGATTTTAACCATTTCCACACTTCTCGATTCCTCTTCTTAGACATCCAAATGTACTAAGACTTACTTAGAGGATCAATTGAGATATGGTTCCTAATCATTAAGACTTATCATAAAACACAATAAAAGTTACTCTCCCTTCTTCTTAGAATAGAGATACTTTTATCTTTCTGCCTACTTGATTCTTCTTATTCGTTCTGCCATTGATTGAAATTCTTTCAATCAACTCAGAATTATATTTAATCTTATAAGCATAACCATATTCACTAAACTTTAGTAAATCATGACGAATATCTTTATCACTCTCGTGGTGGACTTGATCAATGTACAACCTAGTGTACTTGATCTCCTAGTCCTTCTCTTGACACTTTGTCAAAGAATTAGTCTAATTTCCAAATATGAAGTTTCTCATTCATCACGCAATCAAGTTGCATGACTACAAGTTTCTGTCCAATTGAAGCTTGGGCGATGAGAATCTTTCCTCATTTGGCAAGCTCTCGACATTTCCACAAATGACATAATTAAGAATCAAATCCATTATTGATAACAATACATCAATTTTTCATAACGACTTCATTGCAAGGATATATAAAATTATTCAAACCAAAAATTTTATTTTATTCATAAAAGCAGCGGAAAACTTGTCCTTACAATGCAAAATCAACTGAAAAACTATGTATTTATTCCTAACAAAACTATCATAACTTTCTAAGCTCAAAATCTGATCTTCGAATCCATGCGACGGTGATCCATTTCTTCGTGATCAGACTCATCTTGCTTTTCCATCAAGCTTCCTCTCTTTTCTCTGATCCTGCAAAACATTCAAATGTAATCTTATCACATTATGTATTAAGAATCAATGAATAGGAACTTGATGGAGTTAGATAGTGGATTTTATACCCAAGGAGGAGTCATAACACTAGACTCTCCCATCTCTTAGATCTCTCAGGTAGATAGGGCAACTTCGTCTCCAATGCCCCTTCTCTTGGCAATAAAAGCAAATGGACTATTTTGGAATGACACAAGGAACAATCTCAGAGTTTACCTTTTCTGGATCTCCAATGTCATCATTTTCAATGTCCCTTGAAGTTTGGGAGTTTTATTCACCAGACAAATTTGCTTGATCAGCACGCCAAATCATTTCTGATTCAACAGCTATAAGCAAATAGGTGAGATCAATGAGGGTCACGTCGTGATCCATCATATAGTACTCTCTAACAAACTCACTATATGATTCAGGAAGTGACTGAAGAACCCAGTCAACAGCCAACTCACTTGAAATCTCGACACCAAACATGCTTAACCTATCAATGTGTGACTTCATCTCTAAGACGTGTGCACACACAGGTTTCCCATCTTCGTGTTTACTTGCCAAAAGGGCTTGAGTGAGCTTGAACTTTTCAAGCCTTCGAACTTGTAGGTTTGGGAGAACAACGGGAGGAGGTGGAGGAAATGGAATCAAGTTAGTCCACATGGTAGGGATTGATCTTTCACCTTCATAGTGGAACAAACCTTGAGCAGGAATACTTTTTCCTTTAGATTCGGGAAGACCATGGTTAGATTCAGACATCTACAAAAATGGGAGAAAATTCAAGTTAGTTGATAAGAATCCTTGATGTAACACCCAAAAGAAACATCGAGGCTAGGATCCAACACAACATTCCACAAATTGGAAGAGGGATGCCATAATCCAATTTGCAGAATATTTGAAGGTAGGTAAATGACGATTTACCAATTTCCACCATGAAAAACGAAAAAGAAGGTTAAGTTTTAAATGTATTGGAAACTCCTAGATTCTTTGAGATACATTGAAACTATTCAATGGCATGTTTTAATCTCGGATTATGCTCTTCTATTTGTGACTGGGATGCCGAGGATCACAAAGAAGATGTGAATAACCATGCAAATGTGCTTGGTAACCTCATTGTCTTTATCATTAACTATTGATGTGACGGTAAACCACACACGCTCCATCAAAATGACAATTATGAGATACCCATTACTACTCTTTGTTAGTGCCTTTTAGTGTGCCAGTTAACCACACACGCTCCACTAACGACCAATAAAGCATAATGTGCAATTTCATGGATTAGCATACTTTTCACATTTTTCCTAAAGTAACTAGAGTTGGGATTTTGTAAAATAATGTTCTAGTACTTTCTTTAATAACATTATACTTTTAATGAGATGTAGTTGTCCTATCAAATCCGTTCTGCTAACGACCCTCCACTAATCAAGGAAGCGGTGGGTGAGAGTGGACACCCATTCAACTACCATTTTATAGGCAGTTTCCTTATACCCCCCTTATAGATTGGCTTCGTGAATGAGGCATACTAGCGATTTGACTGACCATATTCTTATACATATATAATATTTAACTTTTAATATACATATAAGGTGTGTTTTAAAACATTTTAAAACTCCAAGGGTTTATATAAATTTTTCGAAATTTAAACTATTAAATTTTAAATTTAAGTAAACCAATTAATTAGATTTAATATTTATCTATTAATTAACTTTTAATTAATTTATTAAATCTTTTAAGGATTATCTAATTAAATTAAACAATTAACTTAATCCTAATCCATATCCCTTCTAGATTTCAAAAAATATGGGGATATGATAATTTCCTTAATTTTCTCAACCAAATAACTAGATTTAATATTTGTCTATTAATTAACTTTTAATTAATTAATTAAATCTAGTAAGGATTATCTAATTAAATCAAACACTTAATATAATCCTAATCCATATCCCTTCTAGATTTCGACAATATGGGGATAGGATAATTTCCTTATTTATCTCAATTATCCAATAAGGCAACTATTATCCAAAACAAAGAAACCCTAAAAGAGGGAGCATATTTCGAAATTACAAGGGGAAGAGGCTAGGGTTTTGGAAACCCTAACCCTAATTTCGACTAGGGTTCATGGAGGCTAGGGTTTTCGAAAGCCCTTTGCACCAAAACCCTAAAATCGAAAATTTTGGCCTTTAGGGTTTAATGGCTATAAACCCTAATTTTCAATTCAACTATTATAGCAATTCAATTTAAAACAACAATGGCTCTGATACCACTGATGGGTTTTAGGTAAAACAAATAAACTAGAAAAACAATTCCTAAGTTCACATGCAACCTACTTTGGATCTATGTTTTATCTATTGAACATACAACTTTGAATTGCAAAACAAGAACCCTAGAGGAGAGAGACTAATATCAAAATTAACAAACTAGGGTTTAGTAATTACATACCTTTCAATTGTTATAGTAAACAATTGATAATTCCCTTGATCTTGATCTTGATCTTCTTGGAAGCTTAGCACCACAAGTGTAATGCCTCTAATGGAATCACACCCAAACTAGCAAGAAGGAAAGTAGAAGGAGAGAGAGGGAGTATGCAATTTTCGGCCCTAAGGGTTTCTTCCAAAGAAAGAGTGACCAAAATGTGAACCAAGAGGCTCCTTATATAGTTGAGGGATCTAGGGTTTAGGAAAAACCCTAACGCTCCTTGCTTAGGGCCTAAGCAAAGCCAAAGGCCTTATCCAAGCCCCCTTGGACGAAATCCTTAGGGTTTCCCTATAGATTTCGTCCACCTCCTTCCAAGGAGGTTCTGGAGCCTTCCACTCAACTATTAGATAATTGCAAACTAGTCCTTGCACTTTATAATTAATTCTTTTAACCCCAAAATTAACTCTGATTAATTTCTGGCTAACAATTAATTAAACAAAATGATTTCTTATTAATATATTAATCTTTTAACATATTAATAAATTCATTTATATTAATTTATTAATCTTATAATAAATTAATATCTCTCCTTTCATAATTTTCTTGTCCGGTTGCTAGGTTTGAGGGCAACCCAAAAGGACTGTGCTGCTATCAATTCAAGTATATACCAATTATAGTTATGGGCTTAGACACCTAATCCAACAATCTAGTCATCCATTTAGGAGATGAAAAAAATAATATTTTTAAAACGCAAAATAAATGAAAATTTTCAGGAAAAAAAATTAATATTATTTCTGTCTTTTATTTTATCCAATAATAATAATAATAATAATAATAATAATAATAATAATAATAATAATAATAATAATAATAATAATAATAATAATAAAATTACCGTTTTTTTCAAAATATATGTGAAATATTCTAGTAGAATATTATACAGTAAATAATTTAAATCAAAATTTTAGAATGTTGGAATATTGTACTCGAATATTAAATTATAAATATTCAAAAAATTCTAATAGAATATTAGAATATTCTAACAAATCTATCAGTTCAAATAGAATATTAAAATATTAACATATCTATCAATTTTAGTATAATTTTATAATATTCTAACATTCTAAAATTCAATTTGATTATTTACAGTGTAGTATTCTATTATAATATTTCACATATATTTCGAAAAAAACAATGATTTTCTTTATTTATTTAACTATTTTTGGATAAATTAAATAACGTTAATAATATTTAAAAAGAGAGTTTTTGTATTTTTCATTTTCTTTGCAATTTATAATGTTTTTTTTATTTTTTTTGATCTCCAAGACGAGTGGTTAGGATCGCATCCTCATGTCTCACAAAATTAACATGGTTTCAAATAAACATCGATATATATATATATATATATATATATATATATATATATATATATATATATATATATATATATAGAGAGAGAGAGAGAGAGAGAGAGAAAGAAGAGAAAGAAATTTAAATGAGAATAACAAAAGATTAGGAACTTTATTTCATAAGTAAATATGTATTGTAAATATTATTAAATTTGTAAAAATCTTGATTTTTGTCTTTTTGGTAAGAAAAAAGTAAGATTCAAATTTTTTTAGTCTAATATTTTCGTTCTTACACTTATTCATATTTTAAGGCAACATTTAAATAAAATACAACTTTATATAATTCATTTAAAGTTAACATTGGGGTGTTGAGAGGGGGGGGGGGTGGGGAAGTGGACAACTGCACATGGCTCAATTTTATTTTGTGAGCTAACTTTTATTATTATCATTATATATATATATATATATATATATATATATATATATATATATATATATATATATATATATATATATGGAAATGATCAATTAAGAACACCAAAAAAAATTGAGAATACGAGAACAGTTGTGAATCAATCATTATACAAGGGCATAAAATGAAATTTACAATATAATTAATTATGGATAATTTATGGGTAATTAATTAATTCCTAAAATCATGGGATTTAATCTGATTAATAGATTTTTTTACCCAAATATTAGGAATTTATATGATCTATTTTAATTAACAAAATCAATAAAATGATTTTAAAAACGTTTTTACCATATTTAAAAAAATGTTTTTTTTGTTTTAAGTTTATCTTTACCAACCACATCAAAAATACTGACGAATTAATCATTTTATCCTAATATTTGTAATAATACCTGAATAAAACATGTTGTTAATCATATATGAATATGATAATAATCTTGAATGAATAGATGAATTAAGTTATATTCATAAATGACTAAAACAAAAATGAATGAACACGTCTAAATGTGGATTGCTTCTGAATAGAAAACATTGAATACACTTATGAACACGCATTTAATCACCAATGAATAAACTTCAATCAGTAATGAAATATACATCTAATCTTATGAAACATTTGAATACACATTTATGAATACACTTGAATACACATTTGATCACCAATGAATACACTTCAATCAGTATTGAAATATACATCTAATCTTATGAAAACATTTGAATACACATTTATTCATAAATGAAAACATCTAAATATGAATTGCTTATGAAAAAAAAACATTGTTAAGAGATAAAGAACTTCTAATATGCAAGGTTGTAAAAATCGTTCGACGTTCGCTAGTCGGTGGACTGAGGTCAAGGGATTAATCGGCTAGGCGGAGATTAATCGGGGGATTAATCGGGGACCATTAATTGCTAATTTGTAAAATTCTTAAAAATTAAATATGACTAATATCATATAAAAGTTCATAAATACCACTAATATCATAACAAAGTAGGTTAATATGATAAATACAATACTAATCATAACTCAAATAGTTTCTATTGAGATATAACTTCTTCAAAGTGTTAAAATTTCATCGGGTTCTACTATTTCAGTCTTTTTCTATGCATGGATTAATCGCTAGATGCTCTCTAATCGGTCAAGTGGCGCCTAGGGATTAATCGGAGATTAATCGGGATTTTTACAACACTGCTAATATGGTACCATCAAAGTAAAAAGTGTTGCGGTTTTTTTACCATACATACACACATGTAATCCAATGAAAAAAAACAGCATCCACTCTTTTTCTCTTTCTTTGAAGATAATAACGATCACACATTCGCCTTTCCATAATCCTATGAAGTACCTGAAACGGTAAACTAAAAACAGTAAGTCAAAGTTTAGTGAGTTCCCCCAAAGTACCACCACATAACATATAATCATACAGATAACGGGTCCACAACCTCCTGGTTGGATTACCCTCGACCGACAACCTTTCGGTTAGAATGCGTTGGCCCACAACCTTTCGGTTGGCTTGCCCCATACATAACGGTTTCATAACCTCCTGGTTGAATTACCCCCAACCCACAACCTCCTAGTTGGAATGGCCTAGCCCAAAACCTTTCGGTTGGAATGCCACGGTTTGTTGACTGATAGCACAAAGTAGTATAGTCTCAACCCCACCATACCATGTCGACATATACATAACAAATAACATATCTCCAGCAACAGATAATCATATAACCAGTTAACAGACTAACAAATAGATCAATAAATCACTACCGTATAACAACATCCTATATACCAGGATACATAACTAAAGGGGCGATTATTGGTGCCTTCGACCCACAGGCACATTGAGGAAAACTCACCTCACAGTCTCACGAATAGCTGAACAATCTCTACAGATCACCTATTCAACAGATAGACACCAAGTCTTAAATATAGCTCAAAATACCCAAAATACCCTTAAGTCAAACTTGGTCAACCCCGGTCAAAGTCAAAGTTAAAGTCAATGGGTCAAGGAGTCAACTTGGTTCACTCAGTCGAGTATATGGGGCGTACTCAACACCTATGTTGGGCATACTCAGTTCCTTGACCGGAGTCGGGAGGTTCACCACGTACGCACGACGTACGCTGGGGTACGCATGATATATGCTTAGAGTCTTGTTTCCTCAATAAGAGCTTAATGCATTAAGCTATCATGTCCAAATTTCAGATCCAAAGCCAAAATACCACTAAGAGTCATAAAGTTTCCAACTTTATGACTTTGCATGCACATTAAGTGCTTAATACACAGAATCCCAACTTCTTAACACCTTAAGACCTTCTAGAGCATGCATGGGAAAACTAAGCATCAAGACCACATTTTTATGACTCAAGACCCCTCATTAAGTCTGGGAGGACAACTTATTTCGTTAAGAGCATGCCATGCTCAAGAATCACCATATTTGGGACCAAAAATACCCTAAATGAAGAAATGGCTAGATCTACATGATAAGATGATCAAGCAAGGAGCTTTTTACCTTCTGGATATTACTAGCAAGGAGAGAACTCCATATCTAAGTTGCTTACAAGATCTAAGATCTTCTCACCACCTTCTTTTTCTTCAAGAATACCACAAAACACAATGATAAGCTCAAGATGCACTCTTCTCACTTAGGGTTAGCTAGAGGGACGTTTTCTCAGATAGAGGCTGATGAGGGAATGAAAAATGAGGTGATGATGATGCTTATATATGGACCGTACCCTAAAAATTAGGGTTTGAGGTTTCTTCACGTACGCCCTGCGTACATGGTGTACGCTTAGCGTACTAAGGTCCACCCTAGTACGCCCAACGTACTAGGCCTTTGGCCAAAATCACAAAAATGTCAATATGGGCCATTCTTGCAAACTTTATCAAGCCCAAGGGTCAAAATAGAATATTTCTTCATACATACGGTTAAAATCGAAATTATCTCAACATCGGGATGTTACAAAATATATTCACAAGAAAATTAATACAAACATTCATACATAAATCATTCATATTTTAACACAAAATTCATTAAAATTTATAGCTTAATACAATCAATTCACAGTTTAATACACAAAATTCATAATTTGATATAGTTAATTCACGGTTTAAATAGAAAATCCACAACTTAATGTAGTTAATTCACAGTTGAAAACACAAAAATTACATTTTAATACATAAACTTCATAGTTTAATAGACAAAAAGTATAAATTCACAACCATGTTATCAACTTAAAACTCTTAATACGATTAATTCACAATTTATTACACAAAATTCACAACATAATACAATAAATTCGTAGTTTAATACAAAAAAATTATATATTCACGACCAAAATTTCAAATTAAAACTTACATTTATATGTTAATATATGGAGGCATTTCTATCTATTAAATTGTAAATTTAATATATTAAGCCGTGAATAAAATTCACAGCTTAATACAAAAAATTCATAGTTTTATACAATAAAATCACAACTCATTTACAAGTATAATCTCATATTTCAGTGTATTAAACAACTTATTCATAGTTTAATATATACTTAAATTATCTCATATTTCAGAAGAAAACATCAAAAGAAAAAACATATACATGAATCATAAGGTAGCGTTTTGTACTAGTACAAGATAGAATTGGATTGGCCCAGATGGAATAGAACTGGACAAAATATTTGTGTGACGTTTGGTAAGGCTAGGACAGAACAAAAAATGAACGTTTAAAATTACCAACTTGTCCTTTATGTCAGCGTACTAGAACTTCCATTACCAACAAATTATGTATGTATATAAACAAATTGATTTCATCGTCAAAGTTCCAATTAGAAACAATGCTCGTAGCATATTCAAAAAATGAAATATCATTGTAACACTTAAAACTAATCAATAAAAAGATTTAAAAAAAACATTGATATACTCCACAAAAGAGGACGCAAGGCAATAAATCAAATACTTTTTTCCATGTGAGGCGCTAAAACTACCTATTTCCATAAGTCTACATCTATGGCATTGTTGTTTTGATTTTAACGATAAGACAATTAATTAAAAATGAGAAATTAAATATCCTTCTACTTTTATTCCTACAAATCTTCCTACTCAATTAAATGATGACATGTGTCATTTTAGTATACTTAAATATCATTAAATAAACATTAAATGTGATATATGTCATCATTTAATTGGGTAGGAAGATTTTTAGGAACAAAAAGTAAGAGGATATTTAATTTCTCTTAAAAAATACATTAAAAAAAGAGTTAACTAATTCAAAGAGTAGAAAGAAATACATAGAAATGGGTGTGACAGTGAAGGTGACTAGGAGAGGATGATCGGAAGAGATAGATTTTAAGGGTATTTTAGTTTTTGTTTTAGTTGTCCAACCTTGTTCCACCATTTTGGGTGGGACTAATATTTTGAATTTTACTACCATTTGACCAAGTCTTTTTTCCATCTAGTCCTTTCCTATCTATGCCAAACACTACCTTCAATCGTTTTGTTTTGTTTTGTCCCGTCTGTTCTCATATACCAGACACTACCTAAAAGATGATAACTTATCTGAAATCAACAAAGAATATGAGTGAAAAATGGAACATATCCTTACCCTACCACCACCAGCATCAACACGGCCACCCTTTTTTGTTAATTATTATGGGACGTAATCATCCTAAGGGGGATATAACTGTAACGCCTACAAATTCGGGCCAGACAATTAAGATATATAAGATATAGTAAGTGATAATTATTATAATTTGTACCCTTGAACATGGAGATCGCTAGTCTTGTGAGTCGCAGGCTACATATTATAAGTCTTTTAGGGAATTATAGACAAGAGGTAAAAGACATTTCAATAGAAAGTTATTTATGATAAATAATCTTATCCAAATTTGTAGTAGGCGTAACGAGGATCCCATACATATAAATAACTCTGAAATTCGACTTCGTATGAAGAAGTTATGCTTCTTCGAAGTTTCACGATTAACCAACAAGGCTATGTGTGTTATAAAAAGTGAATCAGAGATAGGTTGCTTATTAGCGTAAGTAATCTAAATGAAAGTCGTAGTAATCATAAAAGCGAGACCGTGCATATAGAGAACATCAAAATCTGGCTTCATATTAGGAAGTTATGATTTTTCGAAGTTTCAACGTAACTGTGTTAACACAGAAATCGAAATTAAAATCTTCATTATTAGGCAAAACAATCTAAATGAGAGTTGAATATCTCATGAATAGGAGTCCGTCAATATAAAGACAGTCGAGAACGGAGATCGTATGAAGAAGTTATGAATTAGCAGTGTAATCTTCATAGATTGTTAAATTAAAGATGGAACAAGAATTAGCCGACGAAGTCTAAATGAAAGTTGTAGTACTCATCGACAGCTACATGTAGATATAAATAACGTAAAAATGGAGCTCATATGAGAGAGATATTGTTTTTATAAGATATGTGATTTTACCTGCTATAGGGCAACGCGGACGAACCACATGATGACACGTGGCACTGGCCAACACCGCCCAATCCACCTACCAAAGGGTACGACATGCCTAGCCCAAAAATCCCCTGTAAATAGCTTTTTCAAACCTCATTCATCATCACACCTTTTCCAATCCTTCTCTCAAAATTCTCTCCACTTTGGCCCAAAATTTTCTTTATATTTTAAGTTTTTAGTAAAGACATGGGGTATCAGAGAGCCCGACAATTGAAGTTCTCGGGTCGGAGTTGTACCAGTTTAGTTTCCGACTTTTCACTAGCAAATCTTTATATTTTAAGTTTTTAGTAAAGACATGGGGTATCAGAGAGCCCGACAATTGAAGTTCTCGGGTCGGAGTTCTACCAGTTTAGTTTCCGACTTTTCGCTAGCAAATCTTTGTAAGTTAAGTTGCACTTATTGTATTTCAAGTGTAACTTGTATTTATATTCATAATCGTTATTATGAACCTATAAATAAGATTTATCAGTGATTCCATGTTGTTATATTGATTGATCTACTTACAGGGGTGATGTCTAGGTGATATTGTCATATTTATACATATATTTAGGCATTATTTTAATACATTTAAGCTATGTTTTGGTAGACTGCAGTGATATTTGGTACTTACAATGATAAAATTGTATTTTGCAGTAAAAAAAGTCATTCTCGAGGATAAGGAGCTGAAATTGAAGAAAGTGGAATACTTGGAGGATTGAAGTTGAAAATAGAGAAGAAAAAAGAAGAAGTCATGCAAAATTCATGCCACGATGTGGCAATCTCAAGGCCACGATGTGGCCACCTTTCCTAACACAAAAGCTTCCAGAAACTTGGTGTATACATGTTTTAAGTGAGGGCCACATCATGGGGATTAGACCCCCCACGACGTGGTGACCAATTTTTGGCAACTATATAAGTCAAACTTTAGGTAGAATTTCGGGAGTTAGCTTGAGGATTAAGCTAAGGGTTATGACCAAAAACCTATGGAGAAGCCTTGGAAGTTCATAATTCATTGAAGTTCATGCATTGAAGAGATTTAGAAGGAGAGCAACATTTAATCATTTGGTTTGCTAGCTTTTACCATGTGTAGTCTAATTAGCTTTTATTTTATGCTTGTCTATGTTTTAATTATGGGCTAATCACCCTATACTTATGTTTGGTGAAGATGAACCCGTATCCTATGTGTTGATTTCGAATTCATGGATCTTTTGTGTTGATTTTACTAGTGTTTAATAAATCATAATCCTTGTATGTTGAAGTTATAGCTTATATACTTATTATAAGAGTTTTGTGTAGTAGATGACCACTCTAATTGCATGCATAAATTCTTTATCTAGTTGTTTATGACCATTAAATAATTGGATATAGAGATTGATTAAATCCTAGAGTTAGGTGATATAAGTTAGTAACTTTGATTGTGTTACATAGCATAATAAACCCATAGTTTGTGCTTGATTTGCTTGTCTTGATGTAGGATAAGTAATTCATAGTTTTATCATTCATAGTCCAATTCATTCTTATATCAATTTTGTGTCTAACTTGTGCTTGATGATTGCATGGTAATTCATAATTTAGCAAAACTAGGAATCGGAACCTGATAACTAGTAATCTAAAGAATTGGTAATAAATACAATCTATCCACTAGAAATAAACCATAGGAGAGAAGGAATTCATAACTAATGGAAGTACTCTTTAAATTTGAATTAAAATTTTTTTTCTTTGCTTGCTTAGTGTTAATAGTTGCTTAATTGAAAGTTGTTTAAATTAAGTTGTTGAACTTGCAAAATCAGTAACAACCCCCCCCCCCAATTTAAAGTTCTTTCTTAGTTTAATTAATATTAGCTATTTTTTAATTAAATTTTTATTCCCTGTGATCGACACCTGACTTACCTAAACTATCATATAATTCGACTAGGTACGCTGCCTAAGTGCGATTGGTTAGTTAAGTAGGTTAGGTTTATAAATTTGAAATTAGTAGTATATAAATTGCACCACACTAGGCTAGATTTAGTGAGGTGTTTAAAGTGAGATTTCGAAACAATATACTCTGTATACCAAACGCACCCTACCTCGTATATGATCTTACCTGGTTGCTCCTTGTCAACTATAGATCAGTAGACATTTGTATTATTGAGGAATCTGGAATAGCATTAGTCACAAGAATATAAGACTAAGACTTAATGATAATCATACCTAGGTCATAACAAAGGAAAAGCTAAAGTGTTAGGTGAAGCGCTGCCTAAATTTCGAGTCGTTCACTTTAACAAGTGAGTGCAACGTTACCTTCATCTTACACATAGATATGAAGTATCTAGATAATTAAATGTTATACATGCTTATTATCTGAGTTTAAGATGTTATGTGTTAGATGAAAAAATATAAGATGATCTTCATATGATTTTTTTTACCGTATATGTATTTTTATACTTATAATATATTAGGTGGCGATAGGTGATGAGAGATGACAGACGAAGAGGGTGATGGTTGATGAGAGATGAAAGATGAAAATGATTATAATAGGCCACGACTTTAATAGTACTATTGTACTAACGATTCAGTCATTTAGCAGAGTATAAATTACGATCACAGATTATTCTAGGCAGTCCGGTGGAAGATAGGCATGTTCACAACATGTATGTAATGAACTACATGTTTATATGATGTAATCTATTTCTTAGTGACATGTATTGTGGAGGAATCCCCGAAGCATTACTATCTACTCGATGTTGCGACATGATTCTTAGGATAAATCCTTATAAATGAATATAGAGGAAAATGAGGATGGGTAATCGGATTAATTGTTTGATGAGAAATAGATCATTAAACAAATTAATTATATTATTGTGGGGTACTCACCAGGCCTCCCAGCCTTACTCACTCGGTTTCTTTGTATCACAGGTACGTGGATAAGGATATTTGGATCTAATGAGAGATTCGAGGAGATGCAAGTAATTATTATAATAAGATATTGTAAGGCCAATAATCAATGTTTATGCTTATGTTTCTTATATTATTTATGACATCCAAAGTTCTTAATAACCAGTGAAAAACATTTCTTCAGAAATACTTTTATGGGACAAATTCTGCAATATAAAGAATACTCTCGTTTAAAATAAGCATAAAGAAAAGTTCTTTTCGGGTCGTAAAAATGGGGATGTCACATGGTAGGATAGAGGTACTGTAATAGTACAAGCATGCTAGTGTCCAGGATAACTCATTTGTTATGTATGTGCAGTTTAGGACACTTGGTGTCATGGTATAAAAGATTGTTATGGTCTTGCCTGTCGATCGTATGGTACTGTTAGGAGTTATGTTTGGATAGAGTAATTAGGGAAGGCCAATTATTAGGATTATGTTTTACTAGCGAAGGACTCCATGGAGAAGTGGTCAAGGGTAGGGTAACTATGGAAGGCTGGTTGCCAAGGGAATGTATTATGTAGTTTATGTTATAAGTTTATACTATATGGTTATGTGGTATTAATATCTTGGGTTCTATGTAGTCTAAGTTGGATAGACTGAGAACTCTTGGTCTAATGCATGATTGAATGTTCTTGTCTAATTGTTCGCTCTTGGATGGATCATCTATTCGATTGTCTATCTAATCACAGACTACATATGACTTTATATATATATATATATATATATATATATATATATATATATATATATATATTGTAGGGAAATACGATGGAGGTAGCCCATGATACTTACTTGTAAGACTGTGGGGGTAGCCCAT
The DNA here is from genome assembly GCF_051521515.1 of Lactuca serriola. Taxonomy (NCBI): domain Eukaryota; kingdom Viridiplantae; phylum Streptophyta; class Magnoliopsida; order Asterales; family Asteraceae; genus Lactuca; species Lactuca serriola. The sequence goes on along the minus strand of NC_136415.1, from coordinate 17,365,294 downwards.
GGTATTGCAGGGAAAGACCATGGGGTAGCCCATGACACTTACTTATAAGATCATAGGGGCAACCCATAACATTGCATAGAAAGACCATAGGGTAGCCCATGACAATTTCTTGTAAGGCCATGAAGGTAGCCCATAACATTGCAGGGAAAGACCATGGAGATATCTCATATGTAACATCCTGATGTTAAGGTACTTCTACTCTTGAAATTTATGATTTTAGTATGTTTTATTTTGGCCCACAAGTTGAGAAATGGTAAAAGGGACCCAAAGTGGTTTTTGGTGGAAATTGGGTCGGATGAGTATGTCATGCATACATGTGTGTACACAAAGCGTACTAAGGTGCGCCTTAGTACGCTAGGCGCACGAGGGTGGCATGCAAACCCTAATTTTAGGGCCTTGGTTCATATTTAAGAAACATTATAGACTCAAATCCTATTCTTATCCAATCTCTTTCAGAGATTTTGACCCTCAAGCAACCTTGTAGCAAAAGGAAGCCATTTTGTAAGCCTTTAAGAAAGTTTGGAGTGGTTTTGAAGAAAGAAGAAGGTGGTGTGAAGATCTTGGAGTGGAGTGCTTTGTAGATCTAGGATTTCTAGCTTGTTTGCAAACTCAAAAAGTTATAAAGCTTGCATCTTTTCAACTCCATCTTGTAGATCTAGGCTTTTGCTCTTTAAAGTTGCTTTTTGATCCTAAAATGATGATTCTTGAACAAAGCATGTTCTTGACCCATTAAGTCGTCCTTTCAGACCTTTGGGAGGGTCTTAACTCATAAAAATGGATTCTAAATGGTTATTTTTGCTCCATGCATCATTTATAAGGTCTTAATCCATTAAGACCTTGAGTTAAGCTCTTATTTGACATGTTAATTCATAAAGTCAGAGACTTTATGACTCACAAGAGTATTTTAGTCATGGATCTACATTATGGACGTAAAACCTTTATCCATTAAGCTCTTAATGGATGTTTTGGGCTTCTGGGAGTACACCCCGATGGTGGTCAACATGTGAGGATGCGAATACGCCCAGTGTACCTTCGGTGTCAGCCCCACATACTCACTCTGAGTCGATTTGGCTGAGTTGACTCGGTTGGGTTGACTTGGCTGGATTGAATCAGTTAACTTAGTTGTTTTGACCAATTTGACATTTACTAAATTTTACCTTAAGGGTATTTTGGGTATTTAGGGATTTTGATTGAGATTCGCCATTCGGTTGGAATATGAGGCGGCTGGAGCTGAGATTCGGAGTCAAGACCTCATCAGCTTTTGTCCAGTTTGCGAGGTGAGTTATCCTCACTGTACATGCTGGTCGAAGGCACCAAGGCCGATCCATTGGTTGATATCCTGATATGCTGAGTATGGAATAGATATGCATGTTTATGCTAGTTACCTATATGCTAGTCTGGTAGATCTGTACGGCTACCTGTGATTCTGCCTACATGATTATTTGTATATGTTTGTTATCTATTATATGTCGACATATTGTGTTGGGTTGAGGTTGTACTGCTTTGTACTATAGCCAACAAACCATGGAGTATTCCAGATATGAGCTGAGGACCGAGTATGGCATGCCAGACTTATGTTGAGGGCTCATGAGCATTCCAGATATGAGCTGAGGACCAGGCGATATGCCAGACTCATATCGAGGGCTTGATGGTATCTCAGTCAGATGATTTATCTGGTCAAGAAGCAAGCCAGACATAAGATGTGGGCCCTAAGGGCAAGCCATACTTATATTGTGGGCTTAGGAGTAGTCAAGTCTTTTAGCTGTGGACACATTTCATGTTGTTATTGTATATATTATATGTTTATGTGTTTGTACTTTGGGGGATCTCACTAAGCGTTGGATTATAGTTTTGGGTTATGTTTTAGGTACATCAGATGACCACGGGAAAGAAAAGGAGAGACCGTACACATCCTTATGTTTATAACTTATGATTTTGGGAGACTCTAATGTTGAAAATGTTTTGAAAACTATTTTGTAAACACTTTATGGATTTGGGTTGTATTTAAAAAGTTCAAATTGCTTGTGATTTTATTGGGTGTTACAAGTTGGTATCATGGCCTTGGTTTGAGTGAATTATAGGAACACTCGTGTGAATCCAGTCTCAAACTAAGGAAACAAATTTTTTTTAGATAATTTTCAAATTGTTATCAAAATAATCAAAGAGGATGCGATGTGTACGATCATCCGGAGCCAGTAAGTAGACCCCAAATTACAACATTGTTATTTGATCTCGTAATATGTTAGAACAACATGCAAGTGATAGGCTAGGGGTCTTCAGGAATTGCATGATAGAATTTACTGACTATATGATGCCTAATAGCCTAGGGTTTTTCCATATATGAAATTGACATCATTACTGTAGTTTCTTAATGTATGCATCATAGTTGTACATAATGAAGATTCTATATATGTTGGATTTGGTGTCTAAGACCATAACTATAACTGGTATATACTTAACCCGATTGTAGCATGGTCCTTTTGGGTTGCCTTCACCAGTGTTTGATAGGATAAATTTTGAGAATAAGGTTATTTATGCTTTATTAATATATTACAAGTATAATATATTAATATGGAATTATTTAATTAGTATCGATCAAGAATTAATTTATTAATTTTGTGATCAAAAGACTTTAATTAAATATATGAGGATCGATTATGTAAATCAATCATTCTTGTAGTGTGGGCTAATGATCCATGATTGTGGGCTAAACTAATCAATGGATAGTCCATGGAGGTTAAACCCATGGAGCATTAGAATGTGGAAAGTCATGGGTTATTAGGGTTTACCAAGTGTAACCCTAGCATGTCCAACACTATAAATAGAACCCTCCATAGACCAAAATCGGTTGCCTCTTCTTTTTGAGATAAATAGATTATTCTCTTAATCATCCTATTGTATATTGGTGTTTGCGAACCATTAGAGGCATCACACTTGAGGTGCTCAAGCTTTCAAGGGTCAAGAACTACAAGTCCTTCAAAAGGTATTCCATCTAACTAGATGTTTTATTCAATTAGCAATTTGTATGCTAGTTAGGACAATGCTTTGGAAAAAAATAAAAATATGCATGTATAATAGAGAAAACATAGATCCAAATCATTTAGGTTGCATGTGCACCATAGGAGTGTTGTAGTGCTCAAAACTCAAAAGTGGTATCAGAGCCTAGGATTGTTTTCTATTATATTTGATGCTTACTAGTTTTTCAAAGCTGAAAAAGTCGAATTTTTTGCATCTGACTGATGGACTCGCCGAGACCACTAGCTGACTCGCCGAGTCCACTCAGAAACAGCCCAACTCGGCGAGTCCAGTTCATGTACTCGACGAGTTGGTGGCCCTGTGTGCAGAATTTCGAGTTTCTTGGTCTGGTTTGGATTATGAACACTACCGCAAACTGTTTTGGATCATTGGAAATGTTTTTTATGATATGGTACTGCTTGTACTCATCCAACCACAAGATAATTGTCAAAGTTTTTAAAATAATTGTTGTTTTATATGATAATCAAAGTTGCTTTTAAAATTGTTGATTTAGAATTGTCTTGATTATGAGTTTAGTTAGCTCATGAATTATGTGATAATTTTAGTTGTTAGAAAAATGATCTAAATGAATTTTAATGACCTCCATAACTTGTCCTCAGGTTATGGAAAATGAAAGGTCTCATACATTAAAATTGCATTAAACTCATATGTTATGAAAGTGAAAGGACAATTGCCAAATATTAAGATAATAGGTTAATTATTTGTATTATTTGATATGAATTGCCTTGCTACATGAGTTAGATTAGATCAATAGAATATTATATGACAATTTTCCTTGTTAGAATTGAACTAAATATTCTTTAATGAGTTCCATAACTTGTCCTCAAGTTATGGAACATGAAAAGTCTTTTTTTAAATGTTTTAATGAACTCAATAACTTGTCCTCAAGTTATGGATTATCAAGAGTCTTTTCCTAAAACACACATTAAACTCATAGGTTATGAATGTGAAGAGTTTTGACAAGTTTCAAAACTTGCCCTCAAGTTTTGGAATTTGTAGAGTCTCATCAATGAAACTTTAATTCCAAACCCTAGAGTTTTAAAAGTTAAAATTAAACCCTTATACTTTATAATATTAAAAGTTAATACTTGTATATATATATATATATATATATATATATATATATATATATATATATATAAAAGACAAGTCAATCTTACCGTTAATAGGTCTCATTCATGAGGTTGGTCTATAAGAGGGGTATAAGGTTACTGCCTATAAAATGGTAGTTTAATGGGTGTCCACTCTCACCCACCGCTTCCTTGACTAGTGGAGGGTCGTTAGCCGAACGGGTAGGATAGGACATTAATTCTCCCTCATTAAAAGTTTAATGATTAAAAATATAAAGTAACTAAACTTTTATTAAATTCTCAATCTTAGTTACTTTAGGAAAAATGTGAAATTGTGCTAATCCATGAAATTACACTTTGCACCTTGTTAAGTCGTTGGTGGAGCGTGTGTGGTTAACCGGCACACTAATCTAGGACTGACAATGTGTAGCAAAGGGTAACTTGGTATTAATCATAGATCAATGGAGCGTGTGTGGTTAACCGGCACATTGATTAGGTGATCTGTAACATTGGGTGTACCAAGTTAATTTGCATGGTTATTCACACCTTGTTTGTGATCCTCGGCATCCCAGTCACAAACTTAAAGGGCACACCAAGATTTAAACACGCCATTGAAAAGTTCAATGAATCTCAAAGATTTAGAAATTTCAAACCAATTAAAACTTAATAATTTATTTCGTTTTTCTTGGTGGAAATTGGTAAATCGTCATTTACCTACCTTCAAATATTATACAATTGGATTATGGCATCTCTTTTTGCAATTGTAAAATATTGTGTTGGGCCCTAGCATAATATTTCGTTTTGGGTGTTATATTAAGGACTTAAATCAACTAACTTGAATTTATCCCTTTATAGATGTCTAGTTCGGACAACTATGGTCTTCTCGAATTTGTTAGAAAAAGCTCTCCACACGAAGACGATATTCAACAATATCATGCTTCATTTACTCCAACTCCTCCAATTATTCTCCCTAACCCACAAGTTCAAAGAATTGAAAAGTTCAAGGTCACTCAAGCATTGTTGGCTAGCAGACACCAAGATGGAAGGTCTGTGTGTGCACATGTCTTGGAGATGAAGTCACACATTGACAGGCTGGGAATGTTAGGAGTTGTTGTGTCGAGGAAGTTGGCTATTGACTTGGTTCTTCAGTCACTTCCTGAGTCATATAGTAAATTTGTTAGAGACTACTATATGACAGACCACGACATGACCCTTTTTGATCTTACCTATTTGCTAATTGTTGCTGAATCAGCAATGATTTGGCGCACTGGTAATGCAAATTTTATTGGAAGATCTACTTCCCAGACTTCCATGGACATTGACAATGGAAACATTGGAAGTCCAGAAAATATTTCTCTTTCCAAGGGAAAGGCAAAAGGCTAAGTCTGAGATAGTCTCGTGTACCATTCCCAAAGAGTCTATATGTTTCTACTGCAAAGAGAAGGGTCATTGGTTGCGAAGCTGCCGTATCTACCTGAAGGATCATAAGAATGGTAATGTCAAAAAAGTTTCACTCTGCTTCAGGTGAGTCCACTATCTAATTCTATTAAGTTCCTATATGTAGATTCTTAATACATGATGTGATAAGATTACATTTTGATGTTTTGTAGGATCAAGGGAAGCTTAAAGGAAAAGCATGTAGAATATGATCGCGGAGAGATGGATTTCGATCGCATGGTTTGATGATCGGATTTTTGAGCTGCTGCTTAGGAGTTATGATAGATTGCTTAGAAATTTGCAATAACATAGTTTTCATATGTAATTGCATTGTAAGGAAAAGTGTTTCCGCACCTTTGATAAATAAATAAAGTTTTGACTTTTCGTCTTATTTATATTTCCTTGCAATGACATTTGTGAAAATTGATGTTTTGTATGTTTCTATTTTAGCAATAAGGATTCGATTCTTTCATTTATGGTAGTGTCTAAATTTACCAAATAAGGAAAGATTCTCATCACCCAAGTTTCAATTGAACAGAAACTTGGAATCATGCAACTGGTATTGTATGATGAATGAGAACCTTCATCTTTGGGAAATTAAGACTAATTCCTTGTTCACCTGTATATGTGAGTCAAGTGAAGGACTAGGGGATCAGGTACACTTAGTTGTGTGTTGATCAGGTCCACCGCAAAGAACAATAAGGATATTCGTCATGATTTACTAAAGTTAGTAAATATGAGAGAGTACTTGAGTATCGTGTTTTATGATCATCTTGATGATTATGAAAACCATATCACAATTTGATCCTCTAAGGACATATTAGTGCATTTGTTTGGCTAAGAAGAGAAATCATGAATTGTTGAAATGGTTAAATCGATTATGATGAATCATACATCGTTCCAAAATCAAATCTTATAGTCATCCTCCAAGATTGTATATTGAGTGACATATCAGCAAATGTAGAGTACAATATTTTCTACTCTTATACATTTGAAATTGGTAAGTTGTAATGTTTTGGATAAAACAAAGATCAACTAAGACCAATTGTCAAAAGTGTTTGTCTTGATAAGAAACCGCACCAACTCTTGAATATTTGTTTGTCAAGTAATATGTCAAGAGGTCAGTGGGAGTCTTAAAGATCTTGAAAAGTTTAAAGGACTAATCAAGAGTAAACCTATTGTTAATCAGTAGCACACGACTTCAGGTTTGTAACCTATCGTGTTGACATATTCTTGTTTTCTGTGCCCATTCCAGTTAAAGTTAATTATGCATGTGAGTTCTATGAGTGCTCATTTATTTGCATAACAACCTGGAAGCAATGGTAGCACCTTGTGCTGCCAGATGGCACGAAATTAAGACTAAACAAGTTCAGTCCAAATGAGTTTGGATTTGTCACTAACCTTGTCTTGTGATTATGGTTTTGACAAATTCACATGGATAAGAACACATACACCATAAAATCTAAGTGTCATAAGGTTTCTTTCCAATTCATGAAAATGATTGTGAAGAAACACTTTCACTAAGTAGATTTTAAGGAGATAGCATTTGTGATATTTGCATTCTCAAATGCGATTATGACTACGACATCCCTCTTCATAGTTCGAATTGTGAGAAATGGCAAAAGGTCTAAACATTTGGAACTTATTGTTGTAAGTTCTGAAATAGTTTAGACACACATGTGAGCTATCTAAGGAAAGGTGTATGACTTTGAGAAGCTTAGATAAAGGCTTATCGAAGCACCTCATATCAGAAATCTAAACTTTGGTAAGAAAGTCAATAAGTATTGATTTCTAGAAGTCCAACTAATTTTGAATACATGTCAAAGTTAGTGGGAGCATAAGTGTTATGCCAGCCAGATAATAATGCTAGTGGGAGCATAATTATTATGATAAGTGTTGCAAGTAAGCAATGTTAATGATAGAAAACAAAGTTTTCAATTCGCAAATTTGCAGGCTTAGAAAAGTTGTTTTACTATAATTAAGGGAGAGATTCTTATACTTCATTTTTCAATTATAAAAGATTGGATTGAGATTTTTTAATCAAACTTAGTCAAAGACATATATGAATGTTATGTTGAAAAGATTCGACATAAGGAAATTCTATATATGGAAATGTTATTTGCATTCTCAAAATTCGATTATGATTACGACATCCATCTTCATAGTTCGAATTGTGAGAACATGGCAAATAGAAATATTATAGCAAAAGACTGATCAAGTATCATGTCTTTATGTAAGACATTATGAATCGTGTCCTATATGCTTTGAATATAGGGTCGATTGCATATGCTATAATATTCATGTGTTCTAATTTTCCAAATGCCTAGGGCATTAAGAGGGAAAAAGGACTAGAACTAAATATGACTAAAGTGGTTAACCAACTGTCAGGGACAATCTAAGGTTCGCTAAGGATTGGTTGCTTATGGATAGTTGGAAGTATAGAAATGAATGGACCATATTGATATAATTTTGAATAGATAGGATTCTATTAAGAGTGAATAGTTGTATGGAAATTATAGAAAAGTTTCAATAATGGGAGTTGGATATCAAGAATATATGAGTAAGTTAGAAACTTTTTATGAAAAGAAGGATGTTCAAAGGAATGTACTTTGAATTTGAGACTTCATCTCCATGAAATTGTCTTGTAACAATCTCTAAAGGAATGTACAAAAGGAATCTTTGCATAATAGTTTAGAACTAACACATTCTAATAGTGGCAAGAATTGGGTATTCTTACACTTGAAGATTTCGAATTGTGAAATGAGTTTAAATTAAAATCAAATTGATTTATTTCATAAATTAAGGACCATAGGTAAACATAGTGTGCATGCTTGGAGCATGGGATAACTATTGTTTTAATTCAAGTATTAAGTTGATCAATTGAAACACAATGAATAATGAGCAATCAAAATGGTGATTAAATAAAAGGTGTTTTATTTATGCTCACAAGTTTTGGGGTCATATAGGATTAGTATTATTCTTGTGTTTCACTTTGCATGTTTTGACTTCCCGAATATTAAGATTATTCAAACCCTACACAATCGATCATACTTTGGAAGTAGGTATGAAAGAAGATTGTCATGAGTTGGCTTGTAAGATTGTCTAAGGAGTCAGGCATAGCAACAGGTTTGCTACACCATTCATGAGTACTTCTGAAATAAGATTTGAGTATTGGATCAACCCGCGCTCACTTGCATCACTTCATGGAATTTATCATGAGTGATCATGAGGCGATAATATCATATAAGTCTTCAAACCTAGATATATGAGTTGCTGACTACAAGTTGGTTGTGCATTGATGATACGAAAATGCATCAGTAACTTGATGTTATAAAACATATCGTTGTGCATGATTTGATGAGTAGTTAGTACAAGCATATAATGTCGAAGTGTATATGTTCCTTTTATCCTAAGCGGATTAAAAGTGATATCTTGGGCCCCTTGATGATTTTGTTTTGACTTATGTGTCGGGCCCGATCAGAACTAAATTGATGTGTTCAGTTACGTTCTATGTCAGACGAATCGGAAATCGGGAACAAACTACTAGACAATAAGTATGACATTGTTCCATGTATTTGTCCAGCTGATATATTGAGAACAGAGGATATATGATCCCTTATCTGAAGGACGCGTTACTGACTAGGTCAGAGTTTGACAACGGGTTTTGAAAGCTTACGATTGCTAAGTTAGATCCTGAAGTACATAAGCAGTAATAGTTATTAGACTTATCCAAGTGGGAGACTGTTGGATTTGGTGTCTGAGCCCATGACTATAACTTGTATGTACTTGACTCGATTATAGCATGGTCCTTTTGGTTTGCCTTCACCGGTGCAATTTGATAGGATGAATTTTGAAAATAAAGTTATTTATGGTTTATTAATATATTACAAGTATAATATATTAATATGGAATTATTTAATTAGGATTGATCAAGAATTAATTTATTAATTTTGTGATCAAAAGAGACTAATTAAATATATGGGGATTGATTATGTAAATCAATCATTCTTGTAGTGTGTGACATCCCCAATTTCACGGCCAGAAAAGACCGATTTGTTTATGCTTTGTTTTATAAATCAGAGTGATCGTTTAAAGAAAACGGTTGCGGAATTTGTTCCCAAAACAAGATATGATAATAACTTATCAAAACATTTCTCAAAGAGAATGTATTTTCATTTAATAATAAAACCTCGGGATGTCATGTTCCGATACAGACACATAAGCATAAAACAGAACATACATTCATTTACTCTAGTGATTTACATCTCCTTTAATCTCTCAGTGCAAAGCAGCTTCGTATCGATATCTGTGATACAATTAAACTGAGTGGGTCAGGCTTGGGAGCCTGGTGAGCATATAGGGTTTTCAACCCACAATAATATAATTATTATATTTAATCATCAAACAATCAACCCAATTACCCATCCCCATTATCTTCGTTTATCTCTTAAGTACCTTCCCTAAGGGATTATCCTAAGGGTCATCTCCTACATCGTATTTACCTCTCATCTCCTTACATCACATTTCCTTATATGTTTGTTCCTAAGGACTTTTTCCTAAGGACCACTACTAGAAAAACAGCATTTTACGATGCTCATTGCGCGTCGTAAAACGCTCAGATGACGCGCCAATGCGCGTCAAGAAAGGCCCTGTCATAACGAGAGACGACGCACATTTATGACACGCAATGCGTATCATTAAAGCTGCTGTCAAGAAAGGCCATGTCATAAATGAAGATGACACACATTTTCGCGTATCGTAATTTTTATATTTTTTTTTAAATAAAAATTATTTATAAATTTACTAATTTTCAAATTAAATTTGCATTTCATTTCTCATAATAGAAAATAAAATACCATATACAAAAAATACAATCCATTGCACAAAAGTTAATGTCATACAAAATACAAAATAAAATACAATAAATAAGAAAGATAATTCATTGCACTAACATGTCAAATACAAATAACCATCCCTAACTACATAACCTAATAGTACATTGCTATTAAGGGACATCATCATAACTCACTGAAGGTCATGGAACAATGTTCTCGTCATCAACTTGTATATCTGCCAAAAACTTGAAAAAACAACAAATATTTAATGTTTATATATATAACAAGAACATATTGAAAGTCATAAAATAACACATGCTAAATGTTCATATTGTTTATTATTTTAGATATGAAGATGAAATAGTACTAACTACACAACATATGATCATTGAAAATTAAAAAATTATTCCTCATCAAGCACTCCCAAACTTTGAAGAAAAGAGAAAAGAGAGATTTTGGAACACAGTTTGGTTTTTGTGATCGAAGAGACTTATTTTGAATGTGATAAATTATACTAAAAGCTATGAGAAATACTGCAAACAGAAAATAAACGGTGTCATTGCATCAAAAAAAATCCATTGCACGCTCATGTGGACAAAAAATGTAATTTACTCGATAGACATTTTCTTGGAACGGGGACCAAAACTGTTACAAAAAACTCGAGCAAAATTGCAAAAACCGGTTATACTTAAGGACCAAAATGTAATTTACTCTTTATTATATTTGAAGTGTTTACATAAATGTATATAGTAATTTAGTATAAAAGGTAAAGATATTTAGTATTAACTAACTAAAAAAAGAACTGACTTACATAGGGTGAAATGCAATGGCATTTACAGGGTAAACAATGTCTCTTCTAGCTTCTTATTTCCTTTGACACTTGAATGCATATCTGAATAAATCTTAAAACCATCAATTTCCAACACTAGAAACTAAAAGTAGCTGAAAGACAATTGTTTGTAAAAGTTGAAATATATTTTTTGTTTATGAAATGTGTAACAAAAAAATACATACTTTTTGGCTTGACCAGTCTCAGTAAGCTCAAAAAACTCCATTGCAACACGACCTTCCACAGAGCTAAGTGCATACCCTGCAAAACATTATCTTTCATCAATTAGGGTTTAGGGTTTTTTAAGATTTAGGGTTTAAAATTAGGTCAAAATACTAGTGCCATTAGGATAACATTGAACACATCTAGTTTGATATTTCAATGAAGACTCTCTTCTTTGTTCAGGTTGAGACATATTCCTCAAATCATACACATTAACATGTCTTCCAGCAGTTGCCACCACTACACGGTTTCCAACAAGTGATATAGAATAAACTCTCTCTGGTTGTCCATATGTCCCTACAAGAGCACGCTCCTGTGCACCTCCACCACGTGGGTCCCAACACTTCAAAGTTTTGTCCAAACTCCCTGTAATCACTTGCCCTAAAAACCACCAACATGTCACACACCTTTAACAAGAAAAAGAATTAAAAAAAAAGATAAAAAAAAATGATGAAAAGAATGAAACTAACCAGTTGCATAAGAGTACTCGATACAACGAACAGGGGCATCATGGCGTCCCAAAAGATCCTCCCTTTCGTGGTCAAAAACAAGCCTGAGAGATGTAAAAGCGATGTAGCTTGAAACTTAGTCAAGAAAAGGATAAGTCAATAATCCAAGAAAGTATATGCATCATTTAGTCATACTTTACTATGATCTCGTCTTAGGGGCTGCAGCTAAATTGTTAATAAGCACTAACTGGAACATGCACGGATGGATAAACAAAAACCCAAGACTAATATGGCACTAATATTAAATCAGATTGATCTTTTGCTCAAAGAAAGTAAATTGATCCCAAACATAATAATAGTGGTGAAATGAAAGGAGTTTTATTAATATGAAAATTAAAACCCTGTCATTAGTATCAACACATCAAGACCAGATTTTACCATTTCATCTTTGTTTTCACCTTAATGATAATTGTTGTGTTCCAAATTTGTTAAATCCTGATTGAATTGAATGAAAATAATATGTCATAGTTTTTTCTATGTTCTGTAAGTAGCTATTATTTTCACTAGGGTTTAAGCTATAATCATTGTTGAAAACTGATAAGCCCCGACATTTCTGTTATCTTTTTGCCCAGGGGTAGAATGGTCTTTTCTGGTATTATGGCTGTTATTGGCTGTTTTGTTAGTGGGAACAAGAGAAGAAAGGTATTAAAATACAATATATGTTATACAAGCATGGCATGGGATGTAATTTTTTCAAAGCATGGGAGGATTGGATTTAATGGTTATTAAATTCCAGAAAAGGACAAGAAAATGGAAGTAGTTTGGATGTTGCAAAATGTATCGATGTTTGTTTGGTGGGATTAATAAAAGGTTTGTTATATATATATATATATATATATATATATATATATATATATATATATATATATATATATATATATTCTATGTAAATAAAATGTATAGTTAACAAAAAATATATATATACCTGGGTGTAGTTGACAAAATTCTTTTGCAACTCAGTCATAATGAGTGAAATGTCTTTCTTAGAGTCAAGAATGAGTTGCGAATTTGCCTTTTCTCTCGAAATCACATATTTAGTTTTTGTGTCTGGACCTGATTGAATGCAAAATTAAATAAATAAATAATAAAAGTCAACCATGTGATGAAATTGAGAGTTTGATCAACTGTAGAATTATGTATATATTTACAAGCATTGACTTTGTAAAGAGCCCTGCTTATCTTCATTAATGTAGAATTAATACCACCTCAAAGACCATTGTCTGAAGAGATTGTCACGATCACATTCTTCTTCACACTCACACCTGTCATAAAACAATAAATAAAATTTAATTCTGTTTCATTTTCTACCATTAATAAAATTATAAATAAAATTTAATTCTGTTTCATTTTCTACCATTGACAGCTTCCTAACATGTAAATGGAGACAAGACTCAAACAGAGATAGGAGGCTTCATGGTACACCCTTTACCCTTCCTTATATTAGTTATGCTTAAATGAAAATAAATAAATAAATAAATAAAGCCTGGATCTGCTACTTCATGAGCGAATTCATCCCCCAATGTTTCATCATTTAAAATTTTCAGATCTAAGAATCTTGACAGCAACATGCTCACCAAGGTACTCTCCATGGAATCTTTCAACAAACAAAATAACTGATATTAAGATACTTGTAAGAATTAGGAATGCAATTGGAAAAAAACAGTGTACACATACAAATCTCCAAAAGATCCAGATGTAATCTTTTCTCCAATCTTCAATGATGCTCTTTATTATTTCTTCATCTCCAAAATGGGCTTCAGTGGCTAAAGCTTTCTGTACAGCTGATATAGAATCTGAAGAAGAACCAGACCATGAACCCTACAAGGTAAACAGTAATCCAGTTTGTGCATATGTTTTTGTCTTAAAATAAGACCCCAATACCATTAAAAAAACACCATGTGATGAAAATCGTAGTAAATGGAAAAAGATTTTACCTCGCTTCTAGAAATTGCTTTCTCCATGGCTTCGTGTAAAGCAATTGATTCCTGAACACAAGGTTGCAGAATCAGAAATAGTCATATATGAGTATTTTGATGTTAGAAAAGAAGAGGAAGAAGAACCTAAAAAGGCCATCCATCTACTAGAAATGATGTTAGAAAAGAAGAGAAAGAAGAAGGAGAATCTGAACATATGAGGAAAACAGCTGTGTGAGAGATGTGGAGGCACACCTGCAGTAGATGATGAATCTCTGGAGGCACACCTGTAGTAGATGATCAAGTTCCTCATTCTACTCCTTTGAATGGCTCTGGAGGCACACCTGAAGTAGATGATGAATCTCAAACCATGTGATCTTGATAGAAAAATAAAAACTGAATACAAATTAGGGCTCACATAATCAAATCTCGAAAATTAAATCACCTTTCAGAAAACGGTGGAGCAAGTATCCTTAGAGGATTTGACTTTAGGTGACCGACGTTTGTCTCGGGGAAGGGAGAAGAATCGGTAAGTGCCAAAGGGAGATAGGAACGGAAGGAGGCGAGATCTAGGGTTCGAGTATGAGATGTAGAATAGTGGAGTTTCTGTTGAGTCGTGGTCGCCATAGAGATGTCAAATGGAAGGAGGAGAGATCTAGGGTTCGAGTATGAGAAAGAATTATTATAGAGTCATTGGTGATCGGATATCATCAGTCGTACTCCAGACTCTCACATCCTTGGGTTCGATGGTGAAGGCGGCGACTTAGGATTTGCAAAGAGAATGGAAGGATAGAGTGATCGGCCGGTGGAGATGTAGAAAAGAGAACGTGAAGTAGAGGAAGGCGGGGCAAGTTCTTGAAAAAAACCCTAAAAAAGGAAGGCGGGGTTTTTAAGTAATTGGGATTTCATTTTTCCCTTCGGATGGAACGCGCTGCTATTAAAATTTATAAAGCGACAGTATTAGACGACACACGTTTTATTATAGGTGCCCTCCGTGTTTTTTTTAGACACTAATTTCAGGGCACGCAAAAATGCGTGTTCTAAATCCTTTAAATTTTAAGAGAGATGACATTATTTTTAGGGCACCCACAAATGCGCGTACTCTATCAGCGAGTGTCATTGTTTGCACGTCATTAAAGGGCTTTTTTCTAGTAGTGGATCATCGCATGAATACGTAGTCACAACATCGCTTGGACTAGTAATTCATAGTAAGGGTTAGACTATACTCTCATGAATACGCAGCCACAACATCGCCTGGACTCGTAATTCATAGTAAGGGTTAGACTATCATCGCATGAATACGCAGCCACAACATCGCCTGGACTCGTAATTCATCACCTAGGGGTTAGAGTATCATCGCATGAATACGCAGCCACTACATCGCCTGGACTCGTAATTCATCACCTACAGGTTATGATCCTGCTGGTGTTTCCACGAGGTCATCTAGAATAGTCCGTGGTCGCCATCTATACTCTGGTAGATGACTACATCGCCAAATTGCCACATCGCCGGTCAAGGTTATGGTATCTCCTCTCATCTCACATCACCTATTTATCATCACCTATCTATCATCTAATTCATCTACCCATGTTCTACCCAACATATTTATAGATATAAAATACATATATGGATTAACTCATTTAACACCCATGTAAAACATCCATTCCACACTCATCTCAAATAAACAACAATATATAAACACATAGCATGAATTTCATAGCAAATACTTAATATATATATATATATATATATATATATATATGTGTGTGTGTGTGTTAGAAGAAAGTGATCACATACTCACCCAAAACATATACTTAATACATTCACACAAAACTTGTATTAAAATCGTTTTATGAAAGGGACTATACACTCACACATATAAACAACTTTATATTATACACATAGCACGTATTTCATAGCAAATACTTAATATTTATGTGTTAGAAGAAAGTGACCACACACTTACATATATAAACAACAATATATATATATATATATATATATATATATATATATATATAACATGTATTTTATAAAATACTTCATATCTATGTGTAAGATGAAAGTGACTATACACTCACTTGATCGGAAGATGATCGGACAGCACTACGACTTGCAGTAGTAGTATTCTTCAGTAGACCTGGAAGATCTTCACAAAAACCGGGCTCCTCACAGGCAGAGCTTCGGCTCGGGAATAACGCTCTTCGGGATCTTCGGGACTTGCTTTGGGTCTCAGGATGCTAATAGGGCTTCGGGGTATTTCTTGCACATAAATCGAGGTAAAATGGGAGAGAGAGAAGAGAAAATAGCAACCCTAAATGGCTGGCCCTTCAAATCTATTTATAGGGCAAAATTGGCCCTTGCCACGTCGTGGCAACCTTTTTCCACATCGTGGGCTTGGTCGTTACTGCATGCGTCATCGCAAGTTGCATTTTATTGGGGGACTCTCGGAGGTGTCAGAGGACTTGCCACGTCGTGGTCTCTGACAGTTTTGGGGTTTCGCGCCCCGAACTTCAGAAATTCATAACTTTCGCATATGAACTCCGTTTTCGACGTTCTTTATATCGACGCGAAGGTGAGATTATGCTCTACAACTCTCGTTTAGACTCCATTAGCTAATTTTGATTTTATTTTTAATATATTATAGATATATTACTTATATATTATCTTTAGTAGGTCGGGACAGGAAAACTCCGTTCGAAATTCATAACTCCTTCATCTGAACTCCCTTTTCATCCGTCTTTCCATCGTTGCACTACTATCGATGAGATCTTCAATTCTCATTTAGATCACTAAGGATATATATATATATATATATATATATATATATATATATATATATATATATATATATATATATATATACCTTAAATTCACTATTTACGTCGTGCTGGGTCGCGCTGGGTCGTGCCGGTTCTGTCGCGAAACTTCGACAGATCATAACTTCTTCGTTATAACTCGGATTTTGACGTTCTTTATATGCACGAAAACCTTGTGACATATACTACAACTTGGTTAAGATTAATCCTTCTAAATAATATTTCATCAAAAAGTCATTTTTGATGCTTAGCGTCTCTAAATTGACTAGCCCTGATCTACGGGCGTTACATAGTGTGGGCTAATGATCCATGATTGTGGGCTAAACTAATACATGGAGGTTAAACCCATGGAGCATGAGAATGTGGAAAGTCATGTGTTATTAAGGTTTACCAAGTGTAACCCTAGCATGTCCAACACTATAAATAGAACCCTCCATAGACCAAAATCGGTTGGCTCTTCTTTTTTAGATAAATAGATTATTCTCTTAATCATCCTCTTGCATATTGGTATTTGTGAACCATTAGAGGCATCAAACTTAAGGTGCTCAAGCTTTTAAGGGTCAAGAACTACAAGTCCTTCAAAAGGTATGTCATCTAACTAGATGTTTTATTCAATTAGTAATTAGTATGCTAGTTAGGATAATGCTTTGGAAAAAATTGAAAATATGCATGTATAATAGAGAAAACATAGATCCAAAGCATTGAGGGTTGCATGTGCACCATAGGATTGTTATAGTGCTTAAAACTCAACACTATAGCCTTAGAATGTTTGGTTTGACCTTATTTCCTATTCTTGTGTGATGAAGGGCTTAGGGTAGAATCAGGTATTCAACTTTTTATAGGATCCAATGTTATGTATGATTAGCATACACGAGTGTTGCAGGGTTGGTGGAAGTTTCATGGATGAGTTGTGTGGGGTCAACCAACCAGTTTTGTGATGTTTAGCATTCCATGAGGAAGTGAGGATTTGGTGTATGCATATTCTAGTGTGTATGGTTAGGGTTATTGTGATGATCCTCTGATTCAAGTACGCGTAGATGTGTAAGGTAGTATGGCCTCGTACTACAGGAAGCATAGGACCCGTACACATAGTAGGGAAGTCACAACCCCTACGGTTTTGTTGGGAGTTGGTTCCCCTGGTATGATTTGTGTTTTATCTGATATCTCCCTGGTTTATTTTCAGTATGGTGATGACGAGGTGATTTGAGGCGGGATTGGGAGCTGGTGGCCAGGATAGGCCAGCTTTGACTGAGGAGCGGGTGCAGGAGATCATGAAGGAGGAGGCTATTTCCATCTTTCGAGCGCAGTTTCCATAAATTTTTGGGTCTATTAAGACCTCCATGGTGGAGTACTTTGATGAGCGATATGTTTCCTAAACTATCTGAACACATCCAAAGTTGAGCACTCAATCTAACTCAACCACTGACCATGGTCTTCCCGCTAATTACCAATCCAAACACATCCAAAGTCGAGCACTCACGCGGTTTAGCATCTTGACTGAACTTGCATCCTGACAGGAATTCCCAGCCTGGTTCCCCAACACCAGCTATCAAACACCAAGAAGACACGAACTCAACGTTTTGGAAGTTTCCCAAACTCCTAACTCACACACTCCTCAATCCATTCAGCCACTTGGGCTGCCTTCTTCTCCAGCTAGAATGTGAAGCTCGTCCTGTTTTCGCACCTACTTTTGATCCCAAATACCTGAAAAATTCTCACCCACTTTGATTCAACTATAATCTTACAGCACACAAGATTGGAAGGATTCCCGATCCTTCTTACCATCCAATGCTCAATCCGCTGGCAAAAAACGCTTATCACTATTAGTGTTCCAAAACTAACCAATACTAAAGCAGTACAATTCTTGAAGACTAACGGAACACTTCCCAAGCTCCAATCACACTTGCTACAGCTATCGCATCCTGGGAACCCACTATATAAGGAGACGATCTCGAACCACTACTCTAAGTTTCATGGTATGCAGATGGCATATAACCCGAACATAAGTAGAAAATATAACTGTAAGATACACTTACTCATACATATGCAAGACAATAGCAATAAAACCATAAATAAAAAAGCAAAAGATACACACCTGCAACATCGGAAGCCGCTCACGCCTGCTCTGTAGTTAGCTGGAAACCCCTGCTCCTCGCCGCAGGCGCCTCTGCCCGGCCCTGACGACCGTCAGTGATCATCAATGTCGCAGGGGCAAGTGTCATCACCTGTCCCACTGTAGCCAAACTCGAACATTAGGCCTTCTTGTGGCCCCGCTGACTGCAATGAAAGCAGATCAAGTTTAATCCCTAAGTGGTGGTAACAGTACAATCTCTGCTATAATGTCCGATCTGGCCACACTTGAAGCAGCCATAATCACCACCGCTACCACTCCTACACGCACCCTCATGTGTCCTGCCGCACTTGCCACAGTGGCTACGGTCCTGATTACTCCTCACTCTAGAGTCTGATACCTTGGGCCTCTTGCCCGATCCCGCTGATGTCTGAACCTCGTCTGGATTTCTCTTCCTTTCCGCCTCCAAGTCAATCTCCCTCTCCCTGGCTCGAGCGATCATATCCTCCAATGTCTTGCAGCTAGACTGGCTCACAAACTGCCTGATGTCGCTCCTCAGCATCTCGTGATATTTGGCCTTCTTCATCTCCTCATCCGCTACATACTGCAGGACAAGAAGGACCCTCTCCCTAAACATAGCAGTGATCTCAGCCACCGTCTTCATAGTCTATTGGAGGTCCTAGAACTCCCATGCTAGCTGTTGAACCTCAATTACTGGTGCAAACTCGGACCTGAACCTGGCCAAGAAGTCACTCCATGTCATCGTATCAATAGTGGCATCGTCTCCAATAGCATGTCTAACCTCCTCCCACCAATCACGTGTTTTGCCCTTCAGAAGATAGGAGGCGAGTCGAACCTTGTCCCCTTCGGGACACGGGCTAGTACGAAAAAGCGTTGGTGACATCTACCAACCACCGACTGCTAGCAATCGAGTCCTTAGTCCCATGATAGTCTAGATCTCCACAAGCTCTGAACTCTCGGAATGTCAACGTGCGCGCGCCCATTATGGTCGCTATCTCAGTGCGGAATGCGCTCAACATCTCATCAAGAATCTCCAAAATGCCCTCCTTGACCGTACCAAAGATCACATCAGTCTGGCCAATGATACTGCGTGTAATCTTAGATGAAATGAACTCCCTCATCTGATCATCGAGCTGCCCGGCTCCAGACTCCAAGCATGCTCCCTCGCATGCGCCAGAACTACCAACTGGTCTAGTGCGAAATGTCACCATACTGAAAATACATCATAACAATCATCAGAATACTCATCATAACTCGAGGGATCATACACACTACAAGTTCATTGGCTTCATCTCACCCCTCCTTAACTTGAGTACGAATCCTCTACTTTCAGTAGTATGGGCCTATAATAACTTCCATATCTATCCGTGCTTTCCTCAAGAATTGCCTTGACTTAACAAAGTCCCTTTCACTACTACTGCTCTCAGTGCTAATCTCATCCTAGGCTTACCCTAGGGTAATCTCCTGCCAACTCTTTGCCATCAGCTGCATAAGAAGTCCCTGCTGCCTCTCCCTAACTAGCTCATGAATAGCATTACATATTACTAATACTAGATATTTCTTTGATGAGAGGTCTCTCCCTACAATGATTGGACTCAAACAAGAACTGCAAAATAGGGCTAAACCTAACCTTATGAAATTATTTAGTCCTCGTAATATGTAGCTTAACATATTCGTTTACTAGTTAGTTAAAGATAACTAGAAATCCTAAAAGCACAAAGCAAGCAACATTCGGGCATCGAGTAAACAAAAACCAAGCATAACCTAATCAGGCCATCATATCACTGACTAATCAGTACTAGCATGCAGTTCATAAGCTCATACAGTAGGCATACAAGGTATCCTTCCTATACCCTTACTCCTAATCTATCATGCAATTTACATATTCACAGTTCATATCATAACATAAACGTGTATTGGTAATTTGGGAGAACTTACTTGAGTTCGGTTGATGGCATGCACCACGCCCTTTTCTCCTTCTAAAAATCTTTTTTTATAAAAATGATTTTCCTTTGAAAATTTCCATACCAAGTCCTCAGTTTGAGTTCAGACACACCCGAGAGTATGTCCGAATCCCTCAAACCAAGGCTCTAATACCAACTTGAAACATCCTAAAAATTCATGACCAAAAATTTCGTTTTAAAACATTAAAGAAAACCATAGATATTAAAATCATTCTATCAAAACTTAAATCATAGTATCCAAACATCAAATCAGAATATCATATCAAAACATCAGAGTAACATCCCATGCTAAGACATCATGGTGTGTGCAATGCAGTCATCCCGAGCTCTTCCCTTTGCTACCAGAAGTACCTGAAACCAAAACCGAAAACCATAAGCACGAAGCTTAGTGAGTTCCACATACTACCACATACCATACATATAATCACATATATTGTGCCCCCGCCCCTTCATCGGGCCCCGCCCGGCATCAGGCTCTGCCTGACATCAGGCCCCACCAGGCATCGAGCCCCGCTCGGTATACATATATGTTTATCACATGCTCCGCTTGTTACTGGGCCTCGCCCGCTATACATATATAATAAAAATCACATAATCATGCTAGCACATAAAGAAAACATACACAGTACTATCAGTTCCACTCCTAAGGCCTCACCTATCATGGGACCCGCCACTACTCTGCTAATGATGAGATATGGAACCCCATCTACACTCAGCTAGTGGTGAGATACGGGACCCCACCAACACTCACTTCCCTAACCAGGCACATACAAGTATCACACAGACAACAAGTATAACTAATCATGCATACATTCATCGGGTACCACTCGACATCGAACCGTAGTTCGAAAACATACATATAAGCATTCCTCGGGCACTGCCCAACATCGAACCGTAATCCGGAAAGCATACAAACATTCATCGGGCACCGCCTGGCATCGAACCGTAGTCCAAAAAACATACAATCATAAATATGGGTCGACATTCGTGCCTTCAACCCGTTCAAAAAGGAGGAAATTCACCTCGCAAGGCTGAATGATACGGAAGATCCCCGACTGCTGGTCCATCAACTCCCCGAGCTACCAGTACAAAATAGCACCCAGTCAAAATCCATTAATCTAAGCTTGAGATAAAAGACCATTGTGCCCTTGACCTAGTTAGTCTATGACTAAGGCCCAAATCCATACATAAAGGCCCAATTACTAATTAACCTTCCCAAGCCCACTAATGGCCCACTTATGTCCCACTAATGGCCTACTTTTCCAAATTGAGCCCAACTCCTCAAATAGGCCTTCACTTTTAGTCCAAGATATTCTTAGCCCAAAATATATAATTTCTGATGGCCCACATAGGCCCAAAGTAGCAAAGTCCAATGAATGGCCCAAACCGAGGCACATATATGTGAAGCCCACTCTGACTGAATACGCAGAGCGTACCCAGATGTACGCAACACGTACTAGGTTTGTGACATGTACGCTGCGCGTACCATGTCGTACGCCTAGTGTACTCCACTGTTAAGCTCTTTTTGTTATTAATAACTTAATGCTTCAAACCAAGGGACCAAATCACAAATCTGAGCTCTAGTTATCGTCTAAACCCATAAAAGTCACTGACTTGGTGACTTTGCATGCCCGAAATAAGCCCAAATTCCAAAAATGGCATTCCACTTCCATGAAAATGGTCTTAACTCTTGCATGAACCCATTAAGACCTTCAAGATGGCAACTTTCTGTCTTAGGAACTCAAATAGCACCAAGGGTGGCAACCATAAGCCTAGGAATCAGATTTGAACCATAAAGCTTCATCCTTAGGACCAAAAAGGTCCAAAAGCCCAACACAAAATATGTAAGGAAATAACCACCAAGTTTACGACTTTATACCTCAAATGAGAGCCAAAAGCTAGTGTAGTTCTGGATCTAAAAGCTCTATTTTCTCCAATAAGTCTTCAAGAATGAACACTTTCTTCAAAAGCACCAAACTACTCTTCTAATGGCCTTCTAAGCTCCAAGATCACTCAATTATGGATTAGGGTTTCATAGTAGCTGCTTTAGGGTGAGAGGGATGTTGGTCTTTGAGGAATAATGTTCCTTATATAGTGTCAAACCCTAAATTTTAGGGTTTTGGTATGAATGGAGTACGCCCCGCATACCTCTTAGTACGCCTGACGTACTCACAAACCACCCGCGACCATGCAGCCTTTTACGCCCCGCGTTCTCAATGAGTACACCCCACGTACTCATGGAACCCCTAAAACCCTAAACTTAGTTTGGCTATAACTTCTTCGTTCTAAGTCCGTTTTCGATGAACTTTATATCCATGGAAAGGTGACGAGAATCCCTACACTTCTAACAACTCATCATTACCTAAAAAAATTCCGAACAAGAACCCAAAATCCCTAGAAGACCGAGATGCAAAATTATGATTATACCCTTGGTCTCCAAAGACACAATCAAACACTTGGATCACATATACCCTAACACCCACATCCAAAATGGGCAAAATCCTTCTTTTACCTAGGCCCTAACCCCTATGACAACTGATGGTTGGGCCGCAGCCCCTAGCAATGAAGCACTTTCAAAACCGGATGTTATAACTCTCCCCCACTTAAATTAGATTTCGTACTCGAAATCGCTCCTTACTAACACCCATATCCCAAAAAATGATCTGAGGAATGCAACTGATGATTCTACGTGTAAAACAATCTTCTCAAGACAACCAAAAACCAAACCGAATTTTCATCATGAAGAAAACGAACTTTGAGCTTCTGCAAACCACTTCTGCCTCCCTAGAGTCCGAATCCCATACTGGTATGTCTCCCTGACAGACTGACCATGCATAACCATCTTCAGGACAATTATACTTCACTGAAGGCTCAGATAATCCTTCGAGTATAAGATTCATCCCTGAAACGGTCAGACACGGACAAGAGCTGCGCAACAGGGTCAAATCAATTACTCTGAGATTATTTAATCCAACTGTAAGTGACTTAGCACTTTCGATCCGCACGCTAATCCACACATAAGAATCCTCACATCACTAATTTTTCCCGAACATCATGATGCCTCTTATCCACTTTCTGAATGAACCGAGACCTCCCATGTCCCAAGTTATCTACCAACTATCTGGAATACTGGATTCCCACCTGGTTGCTGAGGCCAAAGAACACTCTCCCAGTCGCTCCCCACGACTTCCGAAGAAAACTTTGGCTATCTAAACTACCCTATCCACACTGCTTCTCTTGGCTCCATAATTCCATGGAACGCATGAGCTCTCCCCAAAGAACGCATGAGCTCCACAAGCACGGAACTCCCGGAAAGAAAGAGTGTGAGCTCCTACAACAACCGTAATCCCTACATGGAACGCGTCCAAGCACTCATCCAAGATCTCTAAAATTCTATGAGAAATCTCTGAAGAAATAAACTCCCGCAACTGCTCGCTAATCGGCTCAACACCTGAGCCGGAACCCGTACTAGAACCAGAACAAGAACCCGAACCACCTCCCTGAGTGCTCATCTCCAAACTAAAATATGACAAGCCAACAATAAACCATACCCAAGAATCCTCCTCCTATCATCTTCTTTGATTCTCCAAGACTCTCACCGATTCGAGTATGGATCCTGTGCTTTCCGTAGTACGGGCCTAATACTACCTTCCACACCTTTCCATACTTTTCTCAGCAATCCTCTCGAATCCTCTAAGTCACTTCCTCAAACCAATGCACCCAAAACTCACTAAACTGTACTATAACCCATTGAAACACATCCTAGGATCTCCTAGGTTCCCGACCTCACCCATTCCTCAGTTGCTGAAGGACTCCCACCAATGTCAACTAGATCCCTCATGAATATAGTCACATGCAATAGAGATCATATAATCCTTCGAGTAAGTGACTCAAACTTAGAACAATTGGACTCAAACAAGAGCTACATAATTGGATCAGATCCATCACTCTCAGATTATTTAACTTGTGCCAAATGTGACTTAGGATATTCACTCAACATTCGATTCACAAGACTAAGATTCCCACAAAACACAAAGCAAGCAGCATTCGGACAACAAAAAAACTAACCAATATACTCTAATCAAGCCATTTTATCCTCTTATCATGGATCTATACTAGCATGCAGTTCTAAAGCTCATACAATCAGGCATAAAAAGGCATCTCTCCTATCATATATTACTGATCGGATCCTCAGCCCTACTATAACATGCAATTCTCATAA
Organism: Lactuca serriola; assembly: GCF_051521515.1. Taxonomy (NCBI): domain Eukaryota; kingdom Viridiplantae; phylum Streptophyta; class Magnoliopsida; order Asterales; family Asteraceae; genus Lactuca; species Lactuca serriola. Next base: position 17,340,346 of record NC_136415.1, on the reverse strand, counting down.
TCATATCATATATCACAATAATCATGTACTGGTATTATGGGAACCATTTACTTGAGCTCAACTGATTGCACACATCACACCTCTTTCTTGACAAGAAATTCTATGTAGTTAAATGTTTATTTTAAAAAAATTTCACCAAACCCTCAGTTTGAGTTCAGGTACACCCGGGAGTATGCATGAATCCCTCAAACCAAGGCTATGATACCAACTTGTAACATCTCAAAAATCAAAGGTAAAAATTCCGTTTTTATTATATTCAAAACATTAGAGTAATCACTTCCAAACATTTCAATACATAACATTTATCAGAGTTCATTCCTAAAATCGCATTTGCGTAAAACACGAGTGGATGCGTTGCGATCAAGCCAAACCCTTCCCTTTCGGATTGGAAATACCTGAAACCATAAACAAAACTGTAAGCATAAAGCTTAGGGAGTTCCCTAAATACCACATACCAGACATATCAAACGAGCATTACGTAACATACATAATCATGAGCCATACATATCATACATAAACATAATCAATATGAGTGCTATGTGCCAATAATAGTCTTGCCATTATGCCATGAGTCGCCTCGTGGTCTTCCTTGCCAAGTCGGGGGACACAATCCTGGGTCTTAAAGACAAGTGCCAATAGCCACCTCCTGGTCTTCCATGCAAGCATCATAAAGACAACTAGCATACAATCTACCATTTCTAAATAATTAACTGTCAAAGTTGAGACTCTGGTCTTGCATACAATTTACCAGGAGCCGCCTCCTGGTCTTTCATACAAGTTCCAATCCACCGGGTCTTCCTACATCACATAAACCAAATGAGCCAACATTGGTTCCTTCGACCCATAGAACAATGAGGAGACTCACCTCGAATGCAGAAGCTCACTGCAATAAATCCTTAGTCGTTGCCCTGACAACTTCCCGAGCTAACAACACCAAAATATCACCCAATTAGCAATTGGGTTCCAAACCTTGATCCATAATCCAAACTTGGGATAAAATGACCATTATACCCTTGGCCCAACAAGACTCACAACTAAGGCCCGACCCAAAACCAAACAAGCCTAAAACCACAAGATCCATAAAAGCCCACTAATGGACCAGTTTTCCAAATTGGGCCCAAACCCTTACATGAGCCTTCCCATAAAGCCTATTTACTTTTTCTGAACCAAAACACATAATCATAGCTAGCCCAACCAAACCCCATGCAATACAAGCCCAAATGATAGTCCAAACTCAAAATAACACCACAAGGCCCAATTAGGCCCAAATCCATCATGGACCTATCCGGAGAAGGCCTAATATCCCAAAAAGGATTGAAATACTGAATTGTCAACCCTAACCAACTTCTGGTCCAATGTCTAAAGCCTCAAAATCAACAAAACAAGATGAGTCAACCAGGCCAAGTATGCCCTACGTACTCATCTGGTATGCCCAACGTACACCTTCTGGGGCCAGTACACACAACATACCAGGTGGGTACGCCCAACCTACTCCCATGGACTCCAAACTTCTGCAATAAGCACTGAACCACTTTAGCCCTTGCTCCAACTCTCTAGACTGATTCTTATGGATGACTTTGCAAGTAAAGTTGGCAACTTTACTAGCATGCATGGCCTAATGGGACTCTAGAGCTCAAAAGAGCTTAATGGATGGTCTTAACTTATGCTTCATCTCAAAAACTCCACAAATATTGCACCTTTACGAGTGAGGGACCCTTAAAATGTTAAAATCTACTAGATTAAGCTCCTAAAACGACCCTAGCTGACCAAGACCAAGCAAAAAGGACTAAAATGGCCAAAAACCCACACAAAGCAGATCTATACAAAGAATAGCCAAGATAGATACTTTATACCTCTAAAGTATCGAAATAGAGATGTTAACACTGGATCTATAAGCTCTTCTCCATAGGTTGAAACTTTCAGCTTCTTCTTCTCTTGTATAAACCACCAAGAATCTTCTTTCAAGCTCCAAGCTTCACCCAAGGCCCTCTAGGGTTTCATAAACGTCAAAAGGGGTGGTGTTTGACTCAAAATGACCAAAGGTGTAACACCCCGACTCTCAGGTATTAATTTTACAACTTTATTTTCATATTGAAAGGTCTACTCGACGAGTTGGATGCACTGACTCGTCGAGTAGGAACGTTTTGGCCACGTGTTTAAGTGACCAACTAGCCGAGTTGGAGGCATGACTCGAAGAGTTAGAGCTGGAGGATGAAACCCTAATTTTCGGGGTTTTTCACCCTATTTAAAGGGTCATTATCCCACATTATCCTCCCTTACAGCCTCCATTGATTCCAGAAACCCTTAAATGCGTTTTCTCTCCATATTTGTGTGCTTAAAGCTTGGAAGGTGGATCTTGGTGAGAGGAGCTTCAAGATCGAGAAACTTTGAGCAAGGAACAGTTAGGGACCTGAACTCTACTCCATTTTAGCATCTCTTGAAGGTAACAACTCGTTACATTGACTTTCCTCCTTCTAGATCTCTTCATGTTTAAGATTAGGGCTTTTCTAACATGTATGATAACCATTTTCGAGTATGGGCTAGGGTTTGAAGTTGTAACTTCAGATTTGAACTTATCTTGGCCTCTATAACTATAAAGTTTCCAGCTTTAGCAAGTATGAGCTATTCCCTTTGAGTTAAACCCCATTTAAAGCTTGGAATTGGTATTCTAATCCTTTAAAGCCTTGCATGCACGTAAATTTTGCAACTTACGTGATAAGCATGCCTTAGGAAGCTAGATCTACCATTTGGAGCCTTGCAATGGCTCAAAATCATCTGGACAATAAATGGACTGTATAAAGTCGACGATTCGGATAAGGAACTCGACGAGTTGGGAAGGGTTTTCCCGTTGTTTGGTTTCGGCATGGACTCAGCGAGTCAGCAGAGGACTCGACGAGTCAATTAGGGTTTTCCCCGACTTCTGGACATGCATAGACTCGGTGAGTTGGTCGAAAACTCAGCGAGTCGGTGAGGGTTTTATGACCTTCTGAACTCTTAAGGAACTTAACGAGTTGCTAGCTGCACTCGACGAGTTGAGTCAACATGGACTGATGACTTTGACCGTTGACTTTGAATTGGACCAAGGGTTGACCAGTTGACTTCTGGGGGTATTTTAGTAAACTGGAAATTTATGGAAATGGTCTTATGGTAAATATAGGTGGTGGAGTCCGTGGCTGTGATTTGAGAGTTTGAGCTTACCACTTTAGTTCGAAGGTTGTGAAGTGAGATTCCCTCACTATACTCAAGGGTCTAAGGCACCAAGGCCGACCCTTTGGATTGTTATCCTGATATTTTATGCTAGTATGATTTGTTAGCTCGGTATCCTAGCAGATAGGATGTTCTTATGTTGCTATGATCAGTTAGATCGGTTTATCTGTCTATAGATTGTCATGTGATTATTTGTTATATGTGCACATGTTTGATTAGTGGATGAGGCTTGTCTACTTTGTGCGAAAGTCAATAGACCTGGGCATTCCAACCCGATGGTTGTGGGCTGTGAATATTCCATCCCGAGGATGATTGGACTCGTAGTATGTGGGCATTCCAACCTGTTGGTTGTGGGCCTGGGGTATTCCTTCCTAAGGATGATTGGACCCATAGTATGTTGGCATTCCAATCGGATGGTTGAGGGCCTGGGGTATTCCATCCCGATGGTTGACTGAACCCATAGTATGTTGTTCGTGATTATATGTATATTGTTGTGTGTATGGGTATTTTGGGGGAACTCACTAAGCTTTGGGCTTACAGTTTTAGTTTTGGTTTCAGGTACCTCAAATGATCGCGGGAAGGAAAAAGTGTGATCGTACAACTCCTCACATTTTATGAATTTGTTTCTGGGATACTCTAATATGAAACTATTTTGAAAACATTTGTAATAACTATTGGTTTCTAAATGTTTTAAAAAGTTTTAAATCAGCTTGAATTTTTATGGTTGTTACAAAAGGGGTGGTATAATGTTGCTTATATAGGGTAGGAACCCCGAATTTAGGGTTTTTCTCTTAAGGGAGTACGCCCCGCGTACCCCTTAGTATGCCCGACGTACTCACAAGCCACCCACGCCCAGACGACCTTATACGATGGGTGTACCCCATCTTATGTTGGGCGTACCCAGCCAAACACACACATGCATCCTTGCATGCATGGGAATGATCTGCCAAATATTTCCATTAGGGGCCGAATCTGCCAAAAACATCAAAATACCATTACTCCCTGATCCTAGGTCCGTTTCTGACGAACCTTATATCCACGAAAAGGTGGCGAGTGGCCCTACGCTCGTAACAACACAAACACACCTTAAAATCTCCCGAGCAAAACCCAAAATCCATAAAAGATCGAGATACCTAATTTCAATTATGCCCTTGACCTCTAAAGACACAACCGAACACTTGGATCACTTATATTATGACACCCACATCCGAACTGGGCCATATCCTTCCTTTAACAAGGCCCTAAGCCTTATGACAATTGATGATTGGGCCACAACCCCGATCAACGAAGAAAATCCAAAATCGAGTGTTACATTGTGGGCCCCAATGGCAAGCCAAACTTATGTTGTGGGCTCAGGGGTAATCTAGTATTTTAGCCGTGGACCCATTTCATGTTGTTATTATATATGTTATATGTTTATGTGTTGGTACTTTGGGGGGTCTCACTAAGTGTTGACTTATAGTTTTGGGTTATGTTTCAGGTACTACAGATGACCGCGGGAAGGCGAATGCATGACCATACACATCCTCAAGTTTATGACTTATAGTTTTGGGAGACTTTGATGTTGAAAATGTTTTGAAAACTATTTTGTAAACACTTTATGGATTTGGGTTGTATTTAAAAAGTTTAAATTTCTTGTGATTTTTATGGGTGTTAAACCATGACAAGATGCAAGACTATGATTTTGCCCATAGCATTCACGTGAAGGTTGGAGCAGACTCGTTAAGTCATGTATGGTTATTATGTATGTTTATGTTGATAGGAGATTTTGTTGTTCAACGCTAAAGTCGAACACTTGTGTAGATCCATTATAAGCATGATGTAATATATGGTATACCGGGAAACTCACTAAGTTTTATGCTTACAGATGTGGATTAAACATTTTGCAGGTCGTTCGTGAATGAATAAAATCATAACTTCATTTTCAAATTTTGAAATATATTAAAATGTTTATAAAATCATTGTTTCCAAAGTGTTTATCAAATATCAGAGTTTTCCTAAAATCATAATGCCATAAAAACTGGATGATGTGTATGGTCACGCCTTTGCCTTCCCGCGGTCATCTGAAGTACCTGAAACAGTAAACTAAAAACTGTAAGACAAAGCTTAGTGATTTCCCCCAAAGTACCACCACACAACCAAATCATATAAACACTCATGTCTGGCCCAATCAGCCTTGGGCTGGAATACCAAAACATGTCGGGTCTAATATGCCTCGGGCTGGAATACCCCTGGTCTGTTACTAATGCACAAAGCAATCTAGCCTCACCATATATCATAACATGTCGACATGTGCATAACAGATAAACAAATAACCATTCAACATGTAACAAATAACATATCTACAAATCACTACTACATGCTAACCTCCTATATACCAAGACACATAACAGAGTGGGCCAACATTGGTGCCTTCCACCCATGGATACAGTGAAGAAAACTCACCTCACAATCTGAACGATAGCTAATGGGGTCCCGACTACGAGTCTCAGCTCTAACCGCCACATATCCAACCAAATGACCAACTCTTAACACAGTCCACAATACCCAAAATATCCTTAAGTCAAACTTGGTCAAAGTCATAATCGAATTCAACGACCCTTAAAGAAAATATCCAACCTCACGTCGTGGCCAAGCATTGGTCACTTCGTGACAGCGTACTCGATCTGATTCTAACTCAACTCGGCCCAGCCTAGTTAATTCATTTAAAGAATTCACATGATTTATCATCACGATGTGAACACTCTTTCTCACGTCATGAGCTTCAATGATCTTAACATAATATGGGGGTTCCTCAAATCTCACGTCATGAGTGTTGTTTGTGGCTAAAGGTTACCAATTTAAGTTCTTATTCCATTAAGTCCTTGAATCCATTTCATCCAGAAGATAAAGGGGACTCCTAAGGTCCATAAAAATGTTTCCTTGATGGTCATGCATGCACCATGCATGATCCAACCTCTTTCTAGGTCAAAAGTGAAGAAATGTGCTTCAATCTTTCATGCATGCCTCAAATCTATACCAACTTTCATATCTGAACAATATTATGATTTAGAGACTCCTAGAATCCATAAAGTTGCTAACTTTATGGATCTACTTCACTTAATCAAGTAATAACAAAAATATGATGGACAAAACTCTAGATCTATCCATAATAAGCAATAAAGTTAGAGCCTTTGATACTTATAAAGGTCCAAGGGCAGGAAAAGATGGTGATGATGAAGATACTTTGCCCAATTCACTACTAGAGTACTTCCTTCTTCTTCTTCTCCTCTTCTTCTTCAAGCTAGAAATAAACGAAAATGACAAAGGATCTTAAAGGGGGAATGTGATTAGGATTTCTGGAGGCTTAGAAAGTGAGAGAGGTTGAGGGTAGGCAACCCTAGCCCTCTCATTCCTTTAAATACCGAAAAGTTAGGGTTTTGGTCGTTAGAAAGCTCTCACTTCGTGAGCATTGGACAACTCAAGTCATGAGCCTCAAAATGGTGCATGGCCCAAAATCACTCCTCACGATGCGATAAGCATTCCTCGCGTCGTAAGAAGGCCCAAAATGAAAATTAAACTTAATAATAATCACAATAAAGTGCACATGATACGAGTGTTACAATAGATCATGATAATAAGAAATATATTTTCAGAATCATGAATATAAGGCAATGTTTTAAAAATCGGTTTTTAGTTAAACTGGTATAATGACCGGTTATAGGTTCAACCGGTTTGACCATTGGGTTAATCCATTTCTATAATTTTCATATTTTTTCATATTTTCCTACACACACACACACACACACACACATATATATATATATATATATATATATATATATATATATATATATATATATATATGAAGCATGAGTTTGACGTTTACAAGTTCAAACATTAAAAATACACATAAAAATAAGTTTGTAGATCAATCCAAATACATTAAAATAACACATAATCATAAGTTATAGTGTTTTACATCAATCTGTATACGTCAAAAAGAAAATAAACTATAATACCAAAACAAAATATAGTTTTAGATGAATATAAACACATCAGAAAACTTTATAACATTTACCATATGTTTTTATTTAGAGAAAACTAAATATATTTGAAAAAACCATCAAAGTTTATTATGCAAATGGTTCTTTTCTATGTGTTTTTATTCGGTTTAACCGGTTCAACCGAATTTTTCTAAAACCGACCGATTGAATCTGGTTTACAAATCGACGTAAAACCGATGATAGTTGAAACGTTCATTCTCCCAGTTCCTAGTCTAACCGGTTTGACCGGCCGGTTGAAACCGGTTTTTAAAACATTGATATAAGGTATCACTTTTTAGAATTAATAAAATCAGAAATTGATTTCCATAATTACAAATACAATAAATCAATTTTCAGTAACCAGTAAAATCAGAATCAAGAAATTAGACTTCAAAACTCAAAATCAGAAAATTGATTTTCATAAATTAAGCTTTAAGAATTAGAATCATGGAAATTAGACTTTAGAAATCATAATCAAGAAATTAGACTTACTTTTTGTTTGTTTGCAAGAGCAAAGAATCAATCAATCAAATAAAATTGATTTTCAAAATCCAATATTCACTCTTTTATATATGTATCGCATTTAAGAAACATTGTTGGAGATTTTTTTTATTCTTTCTAATTGACTAAGTGAGTATCATAATGAAAAACGAGGACAAATGTGAGACTTGAGAGTGAGAGACCGAGAGCCAAACTGCCGAAGACTAATGTATATAATTGAAAATCAAAACTTTTGCATTCCCAATGTTTTTGGCTCTAATTAATTTCATTTTTTATGCATGTTGCTTCTAATCTAATATATCGCAGTTAGATATAAGGCAAAAAAATATCTCTATCATCTATGACTAGAAGATCTATAAAATTGGGCCCTAAAAATCGTTCATGTTGTCCACCCATTGGCACGGTCCTAAACGACGTGTAAGATATGAAACATGTATTTAAAATTTGTGTTGACAGAAATAGGCACAAAACACAATTTTTTAAATTCATACACAAAAAAAATCGTATCATGTATCAAATTGTTGGGTCCATGTTATTTTCTTTTCTTTCATGTACTTTTGTTAGCTGCTTGTTTTTTATTTGTAAAACTCCAAATTGTTCTCAAAACGTGAGTTAAAATATTATTTTTATTATAAATATAATTAGGACAACTTTTAACCATTTTGAACCATATTTTTTTACCTAAAACTTTTATCTTCCGTTAAAATTTACATATATAATATTAAATGAACCATAGTTAATAAGTTCAAAAGATACAAAATCAATTATTATGGTGTTGCGCATTTAAATCATTGAAACGTAGTATCCAACAAAAAATCGAAACGTGGCAAGTGACGACCGGATCTCACTCCCCAAAACTGGTACGCTACTCTACTCTTTCTATATATTTCTGGAAAATTAGAATATGATTCAACCATCCGATGAAAACCCTAATTAGCCTTTCACATCTCTGATCTCTCCTCACTCCTCAGTTTCATAATCAACATCATCTTGATAAGAAAAAGAATTCCATCGATGGTGGAGATAAAATATGCTGGATTTTTTTAGATCAACACCAAACCAGGTGTCGTCTTCCTGTTCTTCTTAATATACTCTGCAGGAAGAGTATTATATGTTGATTTATAATTTCTAAACGAGCATTTATGTGGTTAATTTTTTATCATCTTCACACTTCTCTTTCTGTCGCTATTTTACAAGTTCTGCATGATCTACGTTTAAAAAATTAGACATATGTTTTCTCGAGGAACACTTCCGTAGTTCCTCACCAATTAGTAACAGGAAGTATAAGCTAAACAACAGATGCTACCGATTTACTTTTCTTTTGTACTCGTCATAAAATATATTGTCGAATTTCATCAACTATTTAGATCTGTAATAGGATCTGTGTTATTAATGAGCATGAATTAATTTCATGATAAAATTGCCAACAATTCTCCCGATTAACTTATTTTTTTGTACTAATATTTCTGAACTTTACGAACATCTTTTTTTTTTTTTTTAAATGGAGAAAAGCTTCCATGTCTTGTTGATGAGGATGAAATTCGTTCCTCACCAATTCGTAAACGGAAGCAAAAGAGAAACGTGAAACTGCTCCCGATTTACTTTTGTTTTGCGCTCTTCATGCACTGCAATTCGGGCTGATTCTCAACATTCATAACTATTAACTGATTATTTGTTGCAGATGAAGAGTATTTTCACATAAATCGGGTTATGAGAAGCTCACTAATAATGTGAGCGATGTTTGTTTCCTCGTATACTTCCATGACTCTGATGCAAGTCACTTAATTTGAATCCTATAATTTGATCGATGATTTATCTACCAAAAATAGTGTTTTTGTTACCATTTTGCTTTTCTTGGATGAATAGTGTCACTTATATATATATATATATATATATATATATATATATATATATATATATATATATATATATATATATATATATATATATATATATATATAGGGTTAGGTTCATTTGAGACCACTTATATTTTGTGAGACCGTGAGACGCATTTGTTTATTTTTTTTTTTTAGTTAATTCATGTGCCGAAAATAATATTTAAAAAAAGAATTTTTTGATTTTTCCATTTATTTTGCATTTTAAAATTATTTTTAGAATATGTACAGTGTAATATTCTATTTAGAATATTTCACGTACTTTTCAAAAAAAATAGAATTTTTTTTTTATTTTTTTTAGTTAATTCAAGTTCCGAAAATAATATTTAAAAAAAGAATTTTTAGATTTTTCCATTTATTTTGCATTTTAAAATTATTTTTTAGAATATGTCAGTGAAATATTCTATTTAGAATATTTCACGTATTTTTAAAAAAAAAACGGATTTTTTTTTATTTTTTTTTATTTTTTTATATTTTTTTAATATTTTTTTTAGTTAATTCAAGTTCCGAAAATAACATTTAAAAAAAGAATTTTTGGATTTTTCCATTTATTTTGCATTTTAAAATTATTTTTAGATTTGGTCTCACGGTCTCACAAAATTAGAATGGTCTCAAATGAATATATATATATATATATATATATATAATATATATATATATATATATATATATATATATATATATATATATATATATATTAAACCAATTATTACCAATTAACATTTACCTTTTTTTTAATTGTTTTTACTTTTGAATTCGTTGATGATCATATAATTAAAGATATCGTTACTTGAGTTGAACGTAGGGATGAGCATTAGAACTGGGTATCCGCTTTTGGAACCGGAACCACCTCGAAACTGCCGGTTCTGGAACTGCCTTAAGCGGTTCTGGTTCCAATTCTCATTTTTTCGGAACCGCTACCTGCTGGGTACCCACCGAAACCGGTTTATATATATATATATATATATATATATATATATATATATATATATATATATATATATATATATATATATATAAGTATTTCATATAAATATGTGTTACTTAAACCGATTTACAATATATTGGTCCGATTCTGTCCTTCTTTGGTCCGAATTAATATGATTTGGATTGAACTAAGTTGCGATTTTATCGACAAAAATTAACGAAGTTAATGTAACCGGGTTACCCGCTCCCGAAACCGGAACCGCCGGTTCTGGGACTGGTTCCAAAAATTTAAGAACCGCCTAGAGCGGTTCCGGTTCCGGTTCTAACTTTCTAGGAACCGCCGGTTCCGGTTCTAGCCAAATGAGGCGGATACCCGCCTATGCTCATCCCTAGTTGAATGTGTTAAGTATTGATTGATGACGTCTCCATTAGTCACTTTGTCTACCTTTGTTCAAGCTTCTCTTTGATTCTCTGATTGAGACGATCTTATTTTGCATCACTAGTGAGTATTTGGGCTAATATTCATTATCGTGAAATAACATTTTTAATTTTGTCATAAATATTCATTAGTTTTTTGTATGTGGTTTCGTGAAATGGTTTTTAAATCGTGAAATTATTCTGCTGGTATTACACAAGTCATCAAAAGCTAACAAAATTCGTTACCTTAATTAAGCAATTTTGTATACAAAAGAATAAAATTTTATGATATAAGTATTGCTAAACCTAGCGAAGTACCATTTTTTTTTTTTACCAAAATGGCTAAATTTTGACAATATAAGAAATGATCTTATGCATCATCTTACCAACTATGATCAACCTTCCGCCTTTTGGTAATTCTATGATTAGTCAGCCCTATACAAAATTATGTCTATAATAAAAATTGCGAGTAAAAGTAATACGGGTCTTATGCCTAATTGACAACTCGCTTTTTCCATGTCTAAGTCTTTCAAACAACTTTTTATACAAAAGACTAAAATAGGGAAAATGAGACATATGTCCTATCAACTTTCTAGAATTGATCATTTTAGTCATTTAACTTTTTAATTGACTTTATGAGGTTTGTCGAAGTCTAGCAATTTAGTCTCATTTACTTATTATGTCTGGTAACCTTGCCACATCATTCCTATTTGACACATCATCGATGACATGACAAAATCGTAATTACGTCCAACGACCCAAACAATGTCGTCTGGAGTGTGAATCGTAGAGGGCACGTATGTACTATTCCACCCACCTCCATATAAAAGTAGAACAGTGTGCCCTAAAATTGCACAATTTGAAACTTGGTTACCCTAACTGCATCCTTAACTTCAATCCCAATCGGCAAAACTATGCCTTCACGATCATCTCCAAATCACAGCCGATCACCCAACTATAGTCGCCACATGGTTAAGAATGTCTCCACTGGAGTCACCCATGAAGACATGGCGATCAATCTGCTCCAGACACAGTTGGAGTTATCGCTTGTAAGGGAGGAGATCGCAAACTGCATTCGTGAACTACAACGCAACGTCATTGGAGGCTTGGACACCCCAAACCATGAAGTTGATGATGTTAGGACAGGTCAACTCGATCTGTCTAACATGGTTGCTGATTTGAAGAACCATTTATGTTCACTACAAGCATCATATGTCAACATCGTCTTAGGTAAAAACAAGTGCAAGAAAGTGAAATAGGTTGTTGGGGTTTTTGTTGTCACTGTTGTGGGGGTGTTAACCTACAAGTTCTTAAAATGACTGAAGAACTGTGGGTTACAACATTTTTGTCTAGGGTTTGTATTTTATTATGATGTACATCTAGTTTATTGTCCTTATTAGTAAGTTGTTTTGTTTCTTGTGTTTTTGTTTCTGGTGGTAGTAGTTGGTGGTTGTGGTCGTCGTTTTTGTGACCATGTTGTTGTAAAGATGTAACACAAACCCATGAATGAAATGTTGGTTAAGTTAAAATAATGTTGTTATAGCTTTGAATGTGCATGTAATCTGTATAGAAACAAACCAATAATCATATATGTGATTAAGTAATACCCAAATTTGTTGATGTTCTTCCTGCTCCTGGGACCACATGACAAAGTCAAACTCTTTTACTGCAAAGTCTTTCTTTTTAACCTAAAAATGGAAAATCATGGAAAAGTTTTTTTTAGTGCTTGCCCACTTGGATAATTGACTGGAAAACCTGAAATACCCCTAATGGGTTAAGTTACATAAAAAGTACTGACTGAAATGCCCACAACACCCCTTAAGGGTTACCTGACAGAAATGACTAAAATACCTCTAATGGGTTACCTACTTTAAATTGCTAAAATACCCTGTTTGTTGAAGTAATTGAAATGACAATATTACTGCTAACGGCTTAACTTCTTTGAATGACTAAAATACCCCTACTTTTTTAATTACTTGAAATAACATACCCATATTGGATTAACTGCTTCAAATGACTAAACTACCCCTAATTGTTTAAGTATTATAAATGGCTACACTACCCCTTATTATTTAACTATATGAATTCACTAAACTACCCCTAACTGTGTAAGTATTAGAAATGGCTACACTACCCCTTATTATTTAACTATATGAAATGCCTAAACTACCCTTAATACCCTAAGTACTTGAAAATAGGAAACTACCCCTACTGTCGTAATTATCTTAAATGACCTCTACCTATTTAAATATTTGTAATAACTAAAGTACCCCGTACACAATAATATAAAGAACATCATACATAATGTAATTACATACACGAATCCAAATATCAAATCTTAAGATTAGTATAACATAGATTAACATAACAAACATAAATTCCCTTGTTCCCGGCCAAAATAATAACATTACTTAATCCACATAACATATACACAATTAAAACTGTAATTAATCCAAGTCCATTGGCGATCCAGCACTACTACCTTCACCTTCAACCCTTTTAGCAAGTTTTAGTTTAAGAATTCTATCAGACGTTTTCCTCTTGCTTAGTTGACATCTACTATACACATGCCCAACAACTTCATTAACCATACCCAGTTCCCCACCTTCATTAACCCTCACCACCTCCTCGGCTTCATTAACCCTCACCACTTACTCAACTTTATTAACCTTCATCACTTCCTCAACTTCATTAACCCTCACCACTTCCTCAGCTTGTGGCTCAACTGCATCATCCATCAAATCATCATCCCCACCCTTTGCATATTCATTGACTCTTGTGTTTGCATAACCTTTTGTTTCTTTGTGACATTAGTTTTTGGAGGCCTTGACACTTGAGTGCAAGCGATCTTGTTGTGTCCTTTCTGTTTGCATATTCCACAAGAAACCTTTTTCCCTACCTTTGAAACTGTGTGTTTTCCATAACTTTCAGAAGCATCCCTAATTCTCTTCATGGTTGGCCTACCTGGCATTCTTCTTTTCAGTGGAGGCAATGTGGGTATATAGTTTGTAGAAGGCCACATGTTCATTCCATTCATGTCATTAATGGATTGGTTGTAGGTATTATGGAAGAAGGCTCTCAGGTACAATGGGTGTACATATGTTCCATCAGACGTAACCTTTGTATCGCTACCTGTGATACAAAGAAGCTGAGTGGGAGTACATAGGGTTTTCAACCCACAATAATAAAATGTATCTCTTTCTAATATATATATATATATATATATATATATATATATATATATATATATATATCACACCAAATAGTTAACCCGATTACCTATTCTCGTTACTCTCTTTCTCTCTATCTATCTATTTATCTATCTCTCTCTTATTTGATAGGATCTATCTCAATGGTTCTATCCTAAGGATTACTGTAAGCAACGAATATAAAAATATTACTTAAGGAATTTCCATGGGAAAATAGAGTACTCGAATGAACCCACAACCCATACTCCCGGTTTGTGTTATTCATTAACACCTACAGATTGCAAGTCTGATAGTGTTCCATTGGACTGTCTAGAATAGTCAATGGTCGTCATCAATACTCTGCTTGATGACTGGTATCTGTTGAGCCTAGTCTCTTGACCTATCTCTGGCATGGTCTATCACCACTATTTTATCTCTGGTATGGTTTCTCATCATTATTCTATCTCTAATATGCTTTCTTACCATTATCATTTCTCTTATAGTCTCTAACTATTATCTTATTTCTCTTATCTCTTTCTACCCATTCTACCCCATATATTATGAGGACGGAAAATACGTATATAATATTTTAGGAAAAATCGTTATCTCATATAACACAGATATGGTAACTCACATAATAAGCACGTATAACGTTCAAGAAAATTAACCACTTGATATTTTTGTGTAAGCTGAAGGTAACTATGCACTCACTTGTTAAAATGGATGACTGGAAAGTTGGACATCGCTTCGCTATAGCACTTGGCTTTTCTTTTGATATGACCTTGGTTCAATTATCTCTAAGTCTTAGTTTATTACCTCTTATGACTAATTAGTAGTCTAGATTCCTCAATAATCCTAATGTCTACTGATCTATAGTTGATAAGGGACAACCAGGTAGGATCATATCGGAGGTAGGGTCTGTTCGGTATAAAGAGTATACTGTTTGGAAATCCCACTTTAAACACCTCACTAAATCCAACCTAGACATCATCCATGTAAGTAGATAAATCAGTAATATGACGTTGGAACCACTTGCAAATCTTATTTATAGATTCATAATAACGACTTATGACTATAAATATAAGTTACACCGAAAAAACTAGACTGTAGCTTAACTTACAGAGGTCTTCTTGACAAAAGTTAGGAAATTGCACTGGTAGAACTTCTACTCGCTAGCTACTACTACTTTAGGGATCGCAGGGCTTCGCCGAAGACTAAAACTAAGGGAAAACGGGATAAAATCAAAAGCAACTCGAGAGAGAAGATCTTGGGAGGTATGGGAAAGGAATGAGGCTTGGCCTCCTATTTATAGTCGTTATTGGGGTGCACGGTGTGAAAAAGGGGTGCACGTCATGCATTTTAAGGCTACGTCTCCCCAACCACTTTGTGCCACGTGTTGGCCTCTCTGTGGTCCGCATTTTCACCTTCTACAAGCGCGCGTCGCGTACTCGAGACGCACTGCGCGGGGCGCAAATCATAGATTTTGTAAATTTCATGACTTCTTCATACGGACTCCGTTTTCGACGTTCTTTATATCCCCGGAAAACTCTCGATGAGATTTACAACTTTCCTTTATACCACATCAACTAATTTTGACTTTATTTTTTGTCCCTATTTTATAAGATTTAATAATTTTGCAAAAATTATAACTCTCTCGTAGAGACTCTGATTTTGGTGTTCCTTTTACCAAAATTCCTATCTTAAATAGTACTACGATTGTCCTTTTGGTGACTTTACCAAAAATTCAATCATTCTCTTTGTAACTTTTAATGTCACACATTCATTGTGTGCGGCTGACTTTATATTTTATAAAAATGATATCTAATTCATACGGAGTCGGATTTCTACGAAATTTATATTTTCAAGATTAGGAAGACATGTACTTTATAAATATAATGTAATATATATATATATATATATATATATATATATATGTGTGTGTGTGTGTGTGTGTGTATGTATGTGTGTGTGTGTTTTGGCGCACTTATTTTTACGACTTACGAATGATTTAACTGATTTTTCCTACTTTTTCTTAATAAGAAACTTGTATTATATAGTGTGCATCGGGCATGACTATAAATTATCCTAATCAAGGATTTAATTTTAATAATTATTACTTATTATGTGTAGCCTGAATTTGCAGGTGTTAAAATTATCTCCCCCTTAGGATAATTACGTCCAGAATCATCAACAAAACAGGGTTTGTATGATGACTCCGCACGTTACCTCTTCATCATAGGTGATAACCATAACTCTCATATCGATAAAGCTTCCAAAGTTATCCAGAAATGTTGTTAAAACCCTGGTCGGATCAATCTAAAATACTGACCCTGCCGACACGACATGCCAAAATTGGATTCTACGTAGATCTAAAGTTATGTTTGAAAAACTAACAACACCACTCCGACATCTGGACTCCCAATAATCAAGGACAACTGCCAAACTAGAGCCCGCTATGAACAATACTTCCATAACCAAAAATTGAGAGTACCCATACGCAGAACCAAAATATACAACATATGGAATTCGACGATAGGTTGATGCATCCATTAAACTTCAATTGATACAACTCAAAACTTTTAAAGAACCTCAATTATTGATGATGAACGAAATGACCAATGACTGAGAATGCATTGACAACTAATCTAATGACCCAATACACTATTGTATAAGCTAACGAAGAACTACACATAACAAACTTGAAGTTGATTGACCGATCAATAATTGCCCATCCTAAATTGTAAATTGCAACCAACACTCAACATGAGCGACCAAAACACCTCTTGACCTACTCATCAACATTCCCAAAAGAAATCACTGGCTACAAAGAGCTCCTCGCCCAATAGCTTCCTGTCGCAAAGACAACGCTTGCACTCCTAAACACATACATCTGATGGTAGCATGCTTTGTACCCCCATCTTGACCAAATTCCGAACCAAAGTCTCGCATACCCGAATTGCAGGTTCCTTTGACCCATTATTATGAAACCATAGACTCGAACAAGTCGATGATCCTCCAAGCAGACTACCAATTCTCCACCACTTGGGGTTCGACCTACCACCAAATGTCATTGCAAACAGACCAATCCTCGAACCGGCTCAACTAGATACATACCATCCCTGACCCTTGGAATGTATAACACGACGCAAGATGATCATCCTGATAAAGACCAACCAACCTCAAAGAGATTCCAAATCCCAGATGGAGACCTCAGAAACCTCCCAAGAATGTTGCCCCTAACATCAAAAATCTCATGCAGATGCACAAGCAATAATTCTGACAATCCATTCATATCACTGATTCTCTATCTAGAACAAATAAACTACCACACATTGCCTATAATTCCCCAATAATCAATTTATCACGATAATCATTCATAAATACAAGAGGCATCATTCTCATAGCCGGGAGACATCAGTGACAACAAAGTTGTCGTTCTCTATTCACTTCCTTGATCACCTGAAATAATCAATTAACACCTAACCCAACTTAATTCAAAGGAAGCAAATTCTTGATCTCATCTCAAGGTAATCATACCATAAGAATCATATTGTGCAGTCCCACACTACCATACTTGTCGTAAAAAACCACAACCATCTAACCCCATGTTGGGTCTACATCCCAACTCTGGAAATCACATGTTTGATCTTTTTTCCTCCGAGCCTGGGAAGCTGTAAGAACATAACCCCGTCGTATATAGTTACATCCCATTCCATCTGTCAATCACTCAGCCTTTGGCTGCAATCCTCGAGCTGATCATCACAATCGCTTCCTTCTTGAGTCCCACAACTCAAATTGTCACTACTTTGAACAAGAACTTTAAGACCTTAGAATCAACTAACTCACCTCGGTCTGCAACATTCAAAACCAAATTAACATGACTATTAAGGCCCAAATAATCACCAGAACCATCCTCAGCCTGGACAACCATATTCAATAAACTGATAAAGATGGAAACACACATATTGAATCATGGTGCAAAACCACACTATTTACCCTTAACGAGCTCCTTAGAATCCCAAAAATTTTCTCGATTCGAGTACGAATCCTATGCTTTCAGTAGTACAAGCCCAATATTACCTTCCACATATATTCGTACTTTCCTCAAGAATCGTTTCGGAACCTCTAAGTAACTACTCATGCTAATACTCCCAAAAACCGCTAAACAGTGCACCAATTGCACTAAAGCACTCCTAGGATATGCATGCATCCTATAAATAGGATATGCATACATCCTATACTCACTTCTCGTGTTGGCCTTCTACAAACCACACTCACTCATGAAACTTCCAATAACTGTGTAACCGCTTGTGTATGCTAATCATACATAACATTGGATTCGATAGACCGTAGAATACTTGATTCTACCCTAGAACAGGAAATAAGGCTAAATCAAACATTCTCAAGCTATAAAATCTTAGTTATGTACGACAATGATGCACACACTATGTAACCACCGTAATAATGTCAGTTCTATATAACACATTAAGAAATTCTCGTATGATATCCGGTATCATGAATCAAGCAATTCTATCATGCAATTAATGAAGATCCCTAGCCTACAAACTAGCATGCAATTCTATCATATCATCAATACACATAACAAGTGTGGGCATCTTGGGGAATACATTCCTTGGCTCCGGCTGATTCTGTAACATCCAAAAAATCATGACCAAAAATTTCATTTTTAGTTATTAAATAAAACCATAGTTATCAAAATCATCTCATCAAAACATAAGTCATAATATCTCAAAACATCAAAATTGGTATATCTATGTCAAAACATCTGTCAAATATATATCAGAGTAAACATCCCAGGCTAAAACATCATGGTGTGTGTAATGTAGTCATCCCGAGCTCTTCCCTTTGCTACCGAAAGTACCTGAAACCAAAACTGAAAACTGTAAGCACGAAACTTAATGAGTCACCCCAAACTACCATATACCATACACATAATCACATATAAACATACCATGGGCCCTGCCACTTCATCGGGCCCCGCACGACATCGGACAATATCCGGCATCGAGCAAAGCTCGGTATACATATAACATATCAACAAATACATGTGAAATAATCACATAACATAAATATATTAACATTTCTCGGGCCCTGCCCGACATCGGACTGAAATCCGGAAGCATACAAACATTCCTCGGGCATTGCCTGGCATCGGATCGTAATCCGAAAACATACAAATACAAACACATGCAAGAATCACGAAGACATCAAGCATACAAACATTCCTCGGGCATCGCCCGATATCGGACCATAATCTGGAAATCCTATAAGCATACATTGGGCACCGCTCGACATCGAACCTTAGTCCGAAACATACTAACATAAATATACGAGCCGACATTGGTGCCTTCGACCCGTTCATATAGGAGAAAACTTACCTCAAATGTTAGATGATAGCTGAAACGCCTCTGTCCGGAATCAACTCTACTCACTCCCTGAACCAAAGCAACCTCTTAGATACCATTTCATGCTCATAGCCCTTTAGGTTCAACTATGGTCAAAGTCAAGTCTAGGTCAAAGCCAAATTCAATGCTTCGAGTTGACTCCCCAACTCGTCGAGTTCCCATAAATCACAGAATCGTGAAATCTTTATATGTAAAATAATTAAGACCTAATCACCTCAATAAAGTGTGGTAATCATCATGACAAAATGGAAGCAAATCGTGAAATCTTTATATCACTTAATTAATTCTTTGATCAATACTAATTAAATGATATTATTAATATATTAGAACTTATAATATATTAATAATCCTTAAATGTCTTTTCTCTCATTTACTCTATCCAAGTGTTGCAATGACATGCAACCCAAATGGACCATGCTAACCGAGTCAAGTACATTCCAGGAATAGTTATGAACTTAGACACCTAATCCAACACTTTTTACCCTTTTCTCAACATGAACCAAACCTAGGCCCAAACAACAATCTAAAGTTTCAAAATCCAAATAAACACTCAAGGCCCATACATGGCTCAGTTTTCCAAATTGGGCCCAAACCCTTACATGGGCCTTTCCTTAAGGCCCAACAACATTCGTAGTCCAAAACAATTACATTCAGATGATCCACAAAGCCCTAAGCATCAAAGCCCAAAAGATTGGGCCAAACTAAATCACAAAACGTCTGAAGCCCACTGACTAAGTACGCGGGGTGTACTCAGCTATACGCTAAGCATACATGCTTTAGGGCTTGTACGCCCAATGTACTCCTTCCATTCAGCCATCTTCAGCATTTACCCCTTAATCCCTTAAGACATCGCTTCAAAACGTAGATCTGACATCATTGAGCTGGATTATCATGTAAAGTTGCTAACTTTACATTCATGCATGGCTAAATGAAACTATTAAAGCTCAAAATGACTTAATAGGCGACTTAAATGTAACACCGTAAATTTCCAAACAAAAATTTCATTTAACAATCACCATAAAACCCCCAAATATTGAGTTATCAAAACACATGTTCATAAATTGTTTAAAACACAATCCAGGATCCTCCAAAACATATCTCCAACTCGTATGTGTACAATCAAGCTGGTGCCTTCCCGTGATCCTGAGAAGTACTTGAAACACATAACATATAACACGGTAAGCACGAAGCTTAATTAGTTCCCAAAAATACCACACATATCTCATTAGCCTCTCATGGCTATACTCAAATAAGACCCTCCGATCAATGTGTCTCATTGGGACCCTCCGGTCCTACAACTCGGGTGGACCCTCTAGTCTTAACTCAGTAAGCTCAAGATAATACATAACATAAATCACAAAGACATAATATAGGATATCACAATACTCAATATAAGCATATAAGACCCTCCAGTCACACGAAGGTTACCACTCTAGGTAAGTACAGTGAGAAGACTCGCCTCATAAGCAAACAAGCAAATAACCTCGTACACGAATCTCGAACTAGCCTCCGCCTAAAACATAGGATAATTATCTCTAATTAACACTTAAAACATGACTCTAGCTTATGTCCTCTATCAAACTCTTGAAATGGGTAAAAGACCATTTTACCCCTCCATGGTCCCCATAATCCCCGTCTTGACCAAAACCCTAAAGTCAACAGAAGTCAACACTCGAGTCAACAGTCCATGTTGACCCGACTCGCCGAGTGCATCTATGTGACTCGTCGAGTCCCCTCGTTTCCTCTGAGATGTCGCAAAAATCCGACTTAACTCGTCGAGTTGTCTCGTCAACTCACCGAGTTACCCATGTCCAGAATCATCGGGGAAAACCCTAGCCAACTCGTCGAGTCGGCTCATTGACTCGGCGAGTCCATTCAGTCTACTTCCACATTCAGACGTTTTAAGTCAGATCTACAACCCTAAACTCTATATCTAGCATCCTAAGGCTCAAATGTCACGTAAAGCTGCAATCTTTACGTTCATGCATGGCACTAAGGGCTTGAAATGCCAAACAACTCTCATTTAGGGTCTTAATCACGAAGGCTCTTTTATTAGCTGGATAAAGTTGGGACCTTTGGACTCTAGGGACCTCACAAGGTCCAGGTCTAAAGTCTAAATCACTTAGTACACTCTAAGCCTCAAGAAGATGGAATAATCCCCAAGACTCCATAAAATGAGAGAAAGGTATAGACTTTTTACCTTCAACAAAAGCTTTGGATGAAATCACACCATATCCCACAATCTCTTCTCGTTCCTTGCTTGATACTCTTCTATTCTTCTTCACAAAGTGCACCAAAATTACTAAGGATTAGCTCTCTTTCTCTCTTAGCTCACTACAAACAATTAGGGTTTCACACAGGGGAGTAGGGTAGCTGGTGAGGCGGAAATAAGGGATTAAGGTCCTTTAAATAGGGCCCAACCCCGAAGATTTAGGGTTTCCTCACACAACGCAAACTGGGCGAGTCGGCTCTCTGACTCGTCGAGTTGGTCATTAAACCCACGTGGCCAATTCGACCCTACTCGACGGCTTGGGCACACAACTTGTCGAGTTAGCCTAGACAACTCATAAATAAATGCATAAATATTATATATGGGAGTCGGGATGTTACATTAATGCATGCATGTGACTAAAAAACCCACAAAGCTTGCACCTTTATGCTTAAGGAGTCCATAATAAGCTCACATCTAAAAGAATAAGTCCTTAAAACGCCCCCAACTCCTCAAACCAACCCAAAAAGGGACCAAAAGCATAAAAACTAAGATATGAAATGATCTAAGCATGGAGAAGACAAGGTTTGAACTTGATACCTCAATAAGCTTGCAATAAGGGTGATGATTATGGATCATATAACCTTCTCACCAAGCAAAACACCTTTAATCTTCTTTACTTCCTTCACAAAGAGAAAAACAACAACCAAATCCTTCTCTAGAGATCAAAAACACCACAAAGGAGGCTAATGGTCGATTTCTAGGGTTTTGGAGGCTTAGAGACTGGTAAATAGGCCAACCCTAGGAACTTAAGGACCTTAAATAGGGTGCAACACCCCAAAATAAGGTTTTCTTATTCACCAAGTACACTAAGCGTAACCCTCGTATGTATCAATGATGGTAGTGGTGTGGTGCAATGGTGAGAGCGTAGGGTATACTCGCATTACGATGTTGATGGTTGTAAGAAAGAAGAGATGGATAATCGATGGTATTGATGTTTACAATTTTCTTTATTAGGCTTCTTATTAGAGCAATCAAATGTATGTTCAGAAGATGCTGGTTATGTGGAAGAGTGCTTGATATAGGGAAGGCGGGCTAGAATGGAAATACTTTTGCCGGGATCTCAGGATTTTGGAACGACTACTCGGATTAAAGGAGCGGGTCAAAACTGATGCATTTGTTTTTTTGAACTTATAATTTAAAAGCTTATACTACTTAAATTATAATATTATTATATTGATAGTTTGTTGTACTTTAAGCTTAAGCGTTTGGACATCTTAAAAAAATAATATTATTATATTCAATATATTTATAGAAATAGTGAGATTTCTTTTATAAGATAATAAAGATATATATATATATATATATATATATATATATATAGAGAGAGAGAGAGAGAGAGAGATAAAGAGCTAGGTTCAGGTATTCAAAGTTTTTATTTTGTTATTGTATGCATAAATGTGGGCCAATCAAAATTTAAAATAAAAATAAATAATTAAATAAATAAATAAGGATAAATAGGTAATTTGATAATTAGTTTCCACAAATAATATCCTATAATTATGGTAACCATTGACTTCAGCCACCTCGTATGTATCAATGATGGTAGTGGTGTGGTGCAATGGTGAGAGTGTAGGGTATACTCGCATTACGATGTTGATGGTTGTAAGAAAGAAGAGAGGGATAATCGATGGTATTGATGTTTACAATTTTCTTTATTAGGCTTCTTATTAGAGCAATCAAATGTATGTTCAGAAGATGTTGGTTATGTGGAAGAGTGCTTGATATAGGGAAGGCGGGCTAGAATGGAAATACTTTTGTCGGGATCTCAGGCTTTTGGAACGACTACTCGGATTAAAGGAGCGGGTCAAAACTAATGCATTTGTTTTTTTGAACTTATAATTTAAAAGCTTATACTACTTAAATTATAATATTATTATATTGATAGTTTGTTGTACTTTAAGCTTAAGCGTTTAGATATCTTAAAAAATATTATTATTATATTCAATCTATTTATAGAAATAGTGAGATTTCTTTTATAAGATAGTAAAGATATATATATATATATATATATATATATATATATATATATATATATAGAGAGAGAGAGAGAGAGAGTTAGGTTCAGGTATTCAAAGTAATTATTTTGTTATTGTATGCATAAATGTGGGCCAATCAAAATTTAAAATAAAAATAAATAACTAAATAAATAAATAAGGATAAATATGTAATTTGATAATTAGTTTCCACAAATAATATCCTATAATTATGGTAACCATTGACTTCAGCTACCTAGGTTTTCTCCATCCATCGTCGGGTTTTTAAACCACCTCCAATGTAAACCGTAACCCTAATCAAACCATCTCCAACCGTCACCTCCATCCTTATGCCTCCCACCACCGACCGCCACCCTACCCTCTTGCTCCTCTAACCACCGTATGCCATGTCGAGGGTTGTTGTTGCTATCTTTTCGTGAAGGCTGAAGACAAAGACCGACGAAGGGCTGCGCCATTTCAGTCGTGTGTAAGGAGGAATGCACCACAGCCGCCTGTCGCTGCAGTTGTTGCCGCTCGGAGACGCATCCATCGCCGGAAGCTGCGACCTTCTTGCCTAAGAAGGGAGTTGTGGAAGAGCCGTTGCCATTGGTCAAAGTCCGTTGCCATCATTCTTCTTATTCTCTTCTTCCGCTAGCTGCCACCTGTGTCAATGACCTTTTTCTTATATGTAAAGTACAAAGTGAAGGTAGTTTGTCACTATTTTCATATCAAATTTACTTCTTCTTATATGATAAAAATCAATTTGTTTATGTAGATGATTCAATGGATGATATTGGTAAGATTCCAATTCTATTGGAATGGAATCATGAATTCCAATTTTGTTGGAATGGTGTTAGGTGCATTTTGTGCACCTTTTTGCACACCTTTTAGTCCCATTTCATGTATCTATTTAGCATAATTGTCCTTCATTTGTCTTGCATTTCATCATATTTCATGTTAGTCTCTAGACCAACCTTATTTGCACATTTTCATGTCTTTTTCAGGTAAACCGGATGTTGGAACGCGCTTTGGGAAGTATCGGGAAGCATTGGTGAAGATTTCGGGATGATCGGGCGAAGAACGAAAAAGTTGGAAAAATCAAGTTTGGATTTGGAGTCAGAGGGGTACACGGGCCGTATTGGATTTACACTGCAAAACCAACACGGGCCGTGTTGACCAAAAAGAGGAGCTGTTGACCATGCTGAACACGGCCCGTGTCAGATTACTCTATGTTCAACACGGGCCGTGTTCGACCCATAAACCAACTTTTGGCAGTTTTTCCTATCATTCATATTACGGGTTAAGGGCCATTTTTTCACACACACAACATATCAGAGCACATTTGGAGGAGAATTTTCAAAGGTTTTTGCAAGGGTTTGATTAGAAATCATTTGGAAACATTATTTCTAGTATTTGTAAGCTGTAATTGCACTTTAATTCCATCTTTTATTCTTGTGATCTTGTTCTAGCCATGTGTGGTTAGAACCATAGTTTCTCCAATTTCAGGTTTTGACTTCTTGGTAGTGACTTCAATCATATGACATCATGTTTGTTCTTAATTTCTATCTAATGAATTTGATTTTGCTTCAATCAAATGTTTGATTCTAATTGTGATTCTTATTGGCCATTTGAATTAGGGTTAGGTCATTCAAGTTATCTCTTTTACAAAATCCATAATTGTTTTGTGAAATTGAACAAGTAACAAGCATTAAATTGACCTATATCGAATGAATTTAGTGTAAATCTTATTCATACACTTTTACACTCCCGAGCTTATGAGGAGTATTGGGTGTTGTTGGGAACATTCACATAAAGCTTCATGCAATCTTATAATCTAATTCTAAGAGCTTGTTTAGATTAGGTTAATAAGGTTAGGGTTAATCAAAGAGCTTGTTTTGGTTAATTAATGTGGTGAATGGGAAGTGTTAGAGCTTATTAGCACTTTCAAGTACCAACTTACATAAAATTGAACGAATATTGTGTCATCTTTGAGTCACATTGCTAAGATGTCATACATGAAGTTGGAGTCCTTACAAAATCTGAATCTATTTCACTCCTTTAGCTGATTGCGTGTGTTTTTAATTTGTTTGTTTAGTCATTGCACTCTAACCCCCCCCCCTTTTTACTGTTGGTGACCATAGTACCTTGTGCAAAGAGGTATAGACTAATTATCCCGTGTCTCCTGTGGATCGACCCTGCTTGCCTTGTACTACCTTTTAGTGCAATATAGTGGGGTTCTTTTGGAGTATATCGTACCCCATTATTTGTTGGGTCTGACACGCTTAACAAATGGAATCATGAATTCCAATTTTATTGGAACCATAGAAGTTGATGCTTGAAGAACGGACCACAAAATTGAAAGTGATTCTAAGCAACATTATTCTTTTAGAATGTATTAGTGTCGTTGTTAGATTTTGATGTTTTCTTTTCCGTTTTGAAAGTTTTTTTAGCTTTATTCTTTAACAATAAATATAATTCTTAACAATTGTTACCCGTATTCTATAAGAAATAATGTATTTTTTGTTTTTATTCTTCAACTGATTGTTCAAAATTTTGTTATTCTACAAGAAGTTTTTAAAGTCATGATCAAGAAATACGTTCAAGATTATTTTTATTATTTATGGTTCAAGAATATTTTTATTTTTGAATATACTAATAAACATATTCTGACATAATGTCCGAATTAAAAGAATTATAATTCGTAAAATCGGATTTTTAAAATTAATAGAATCTATGATCCCTTAAAAAATACAATTTGCCCTTATTAAATTTATATTAATTGACTAAATCACCTTTGTAATTAATTAAGATGATATTTTTCAATTATATTTAATTCAATAATATATATTAATCACTTTCTTAAAATAAGTAAATTTGATTGACCCATATTTATGCATACAATAACACAATAATTACTTTGAATAGAATAACCTAAGCCTATATATATAGGGAAATCATCAAATGAGAACACCAAAAAGGTTGAGAACGCGGGAACAGTTCTCTCTCTCTCTCTCTCTCTCTATATATATATATATATATATATATATATATATATATATATATATATATATATATAGTTATTGTGAAAACACCAATTATTGTGAGAACATGAGGACACTTTACAACCATTAGATTAATTAAATAGATGGATAGGATAATTAGGTATTTTCCTATTTAGTAAAAGGTAAAAAAAATGGAAAATACAATGAGTTAGCGGATGACATGGTTTTGAGGGCATTTGGGTAAAAAGCTAGGTTAAATAATTTAGGAAAAGGCTTCTATATTCGTAATTTTCGCCGGTGAATCCGTCTTCCAAATCCGTGCGTATCGTCCAATTTTTGTTGAAGATATTAGCCGATTTCAACATTGAATGTGATTCTGGTGAAGCTGATTCGGTAGTTGAATATAAAAAGAGTTGATTGCTCAACATATCACAGAATGAGGACTCTTCGATCAGAGTCAAAAATGAAGGGCAACAAGTTCAGCAACACCTTTGAAGAAGCCATTAACCTTGATGACGACGATTTCGTGAACATTCATTCAGGTTTTGCTCATTGATGTTCAAATACAACTTTAAATTAGTTTCTATTATGAATACAATGATTGTTTGCTTTGTGTATTTAAAAACAAATATAATATGCGTAACATGGTTAGAAATGTAGAAAGATGATGTTTCTAGTTGTTTTCCTTGTTGAAGAAGACAATTCACGATATCCTAATTTTTGTTGCTGTTTTTTTTAGGGTTTTGTTGAAGATGACAAGTATCATAATTATGTGGTTGAAGATTTGTGTCCTGTTGATAATGACATTATAATTGTAGTACAGTTAAGATTGTTGTTGTGGTTGAATCATGGAATCTAATTAGACGGATGACTAGTTTTTCAAGGGTTTTATATATAAAATAATAAATAGTCTAATTTTAAACCATTTTGCATTGTCATATGTTGCAGGAGGTTCTAGTGTGGTGATGCTTAGCAGGGAACCATTAGCAAAAAAGAAGGTGAAAACGAGATTTGAAAAAGGTACTTCTTCTGTGATTGATATTGTTTTAGCTTTGTATTTGTTTGACTGCGTGATGTTGTTTTGTATTTTATCTGAGTAATATTAAATGATTAGCCACATCTTTTCAATGTTGAACACATTCTATAATATTTTAATAGAAAGTATATATTAGTACTAAAATTTTCTTAATTGAGTATACAGTTTGTGTAAAAATATGCAATGCTTGCACATGTGTTCTGTAGTGAAAACATTTGGATATTGATAACATTATTTTAGAATTTATTATATCATATATGTCTTAGATTAAATAATCTGAACTGAAGTTTTATTATAAGTGTTATCGTTTGTGTTATTGTTTATTATTTCAAAATAAAAGTACTCTAAAAAAAATAATAGTAAGCATTGTGTATGAAATTATTCAAAACAGAATTCATCGTGTACTTAGTAGTTTAATTTATTATTCAATAAAGATTACATTACATATGTAATGCTTCAATACAGAATGCACAATATGTGCGACAATGTGCAATGCTTCCACATGTATTCAGTAATGAAAACATTTGGAATTTTAATACATTATGTAAGAATTCAATACATCATATATTTCTTATATTAATTATTTTTAACTGAAGTTTTATTATTAGTGTTATGGTTTTTGTTATTTTGTAGTATTTCAAAGTAAAAGTATTTAAAAAAAAATAAAAATAAGGATTATTTATTGAATTATTAATATGAGAATTAATTGTCTAATTAATAGTTTATTTTAGTATTCAACACAGATTAAATTACTTATGTAATGCTTCAATACATAATGCACAGTATGTGCGACAGTGTGCAATGCATGTACAAAACAAATATGAGTAGCATTATTTGATTAACACATTATGTGTGTTAGTATGTAATATTTTGTTATGTTTAAGATTCGAGTTAGTATTCAATAAAGAACATATTAGGTAATCATTCAATACATCATATTTTACTTATA
Organism: Lactuca serriola; assembly: GCF_051521515.1. Lineage (NCBI taxonomy): Eukaryota > Viridiplantae > Streptophyta > Magnoliopsida > Asterales > Asteraceae > Lactuca > Lactuca serriola. Next base: position 17,311,528 of record NC_136415.1, on the reverse strand, counting down.
GTAAATTTTCTGACTTGAAAACATATAAAAAACAAATATGCATGATTCTTATTTGTGTAGTGTTATCCCTAAGCATGAATTGAATCTTAACATGACTAACAATATTTGATGAAAGTATGTAATATTTCATAAAATCAATTTTCAGTTTGATGTATTAGTCAATACAGAATACATTATGTATTTTAGGCCTCGTTACATATTACAGAATACATAATACATTATTATGTATTAGTCAGTTTGATGTAGTAGTCAATACATAATACATTAGTATTCAAGGCAGTAAACATTTGCTATTATTATGTGTGATTCTTATTGGTGTAGTATTATAGCGATCATGCGTATATTATTTCGTGTTTGTTGTAGGCGAATCAAGTGTTAGTGTAAGTAAGAAAAAGAAAAGGAAAGATGAACATTATGAAGATAGTGAAGCTGATGTTGATGTTAATGTAAGAAGAAGTGGTAGGAAAAAAAGTAAAGTCTTAAAATTGAAGTTTCAAAGGAAGATGATAAGAAGAAAGGACTGAAGAAAAGAAAAACGAAAATAAAGAATGTTGTAGAAAATGAAGATGCAGATGTTGAGGACGACAAAACACAGGAGTTGCAAAAAATAAGTTGTCGTATGTCCCCAAAATCAATGTATATGGCGGTGAAGGGAATGTCATACAACCAGAAAGAAATGGCGATACGAATGGGTTTTGGTGCATTCCTTGATATAAAGTTAGATTCAATGCCTTCTAGATTAGCTTACTACCTGGTGGACAAATTTAGAGCAAAAACATCCACAATTAAGACTAAGAAAGGGGAAATACTTATTACAAAGAAAACGGCTGAAAAGATGTTTGGTTTGCCAAGTGAAGGTTTAGACTACAACCAGTTGGCGGAATGCGATAAAACATATATAGTTATTGAAGCATGGAAAAGTCAATATCCAGGAGGAAAGTTCAATAATGGAAACTATGTGAAGAGGATTAGACAATCAGATGTGGCGGATGACATGTTCAAGCTTAATTTCTTGACATTATTCATAAACACGTTTGCAGAGACAGAAATGAGTGGGGCAAGTCGTATTAATTGTCTGCAGAAATTAGCAAGGTGTGAAGATATTCAAAAAATTGATTGGTGCAAGTATATAGTGGAATGTTTGGAGAAGGCAAAATACAAATGGAGGCCAAATGACGCAAACTGTTATTACACAGGTCCAGTCACGCTGTTACTGGTAAGTATTTGTAAGTATGTGTATTTATTTTTGTTTTATTTTTTTATTCTGTAATGAAAATAATATAAGGTAACTTATTAATTCTGATGTTACAGCTTACGTATGCGGACAAAGTAGTTTTGAATGGCTATAATCTCTGTATATCAAGGCCATTGATAAATCAGATTGACTCAGTGGATTTGGAAATGTTGGAGGAGCATGGATTAAGAAATGGATAATTTGGAACCTTGGAGTTTCGTGCAGTTAGGGAAGTGGATCCTATTGATGTAAATGGTGATGAGGATAAGGTGGTAAGTTATTTTAATATTTATGTCATATTTTCTGCAATAAATAATATTATACATAAGAAGATATTGTAACTCGTTTTTATTACAATGACAGGTAGATGTGGAATCAATTGAAAAGCTATATAGTAGGATATGTCATGATAAGGAAAAAATTGAAGAAGCAATTAAGAAGTGGTTAGAAGAGGATGTGAATGATGATGTGGTAAAAGAGTGGTTACGAAAGGTGCGATAACTTTTTAATGAAAAGAATGTGGAACATGTAGATAATATCTCTCCTATAAATGAAGTTACAATGAAAACGCTCATTAAAGTTGCAGTTAATACTGGGCAAAGTAATTTTGTGAAAGGAAGTAGTTTTGTGAAAGGAAGTAGTACCATATGCAATGTTCAATCTACTGGGAGGAATAATGAGAAGACAAAGATTGTGGATGGGTGCGACTCACCTTCCGTGCTCTTTCTGGAATATAAAGGAAATACATCATTGGATAGTCCAGTTGTTCTGACTCCTGGTTTTTTGAGTATGTCTGATGAGATTGTGGAACGGAGCATGAGAAAGAACAAGGATTTTTGCAAAGATGACATACCATCGTTCGATTTGAGGATAACACAATTGAATGAGGAAGATAAGAGTATGAATGTTAAAGAAGGAAGCAAGCAAGTAATTAGATATACAAAAAAATCTATAGCGGAAGACAAACTGAAAAAAAGAACTGGAAAAGATATTATGGAAAGAGAAATGGTGCATGTTGATGAGTTGAAAAATGGGAAAGGTAAAAGGAAGGGGAAACTTGAACAATTGGTGGGTTCACCATATGTAGATCGGATAACAGATGTGGATGAGGCGGTTAAAGATGATGAAAACGTTGTGGCTCAAAGCATAATAGCTTGGGGGAAAGATAAAGGGTAAGAATATACATTCAATGTGACTCAATTAAAATGGATTTTTTTGTCATGGAATTTTTATTGTATTATGTTTAAATGGCAGGGAATTTATATGGGAAATTGTTGATGGTCATGGAATGCATTTGGAAGTTGCACGTACGTTAGCTATGAGAAAAAAAATGTATACCAATGTAATAGACGCGTGGGCTGCTTTCCTTAATAAAACTGAAGAACTGAAGTCTGAGGCTTCCTATTCTAGGATGTACTTCACATGCGATACGATTGTAAGTTTTTATGAATAAGATGTGTGTTGTATGTCATATTCCACTATGAATTGTAATATGGTCGGTATTTTGTTATGATAAAACAGACAGATTACATGGTTGATGAAGCTGTAGATGAGGAGCTAAGGTACAATAAATTCAGAATTATGTTTGTAGCTGTGATTAATGACATAACAGACAAACCAGATTTGAAAACGGTGGACCTGGTATGGAATTGTTACTTTTTACAGTTTTTAGATATGATTGGTATCATGCATGTATGTGGAACTGATGTTGATATTGTTTAAATGTAGGTTTTCATACCAATTGTTGTTGATGAAAGTTACTACCTAGTGGGTTTTTGCTTGAAAAGGGTTGCATTTTATATATTTGATCACATTAAGAGGTCTGGGACAATCGAGTCTGCATATGGGAATAGACCACGTATCCTGGTTAGATCTGTTGTTTACTTAATGAATTCGTATATAGATCGTGAGTATTGTTGTTATATATTTATTATAATATGAATTATTATTTAATTTGACATGCAGAAAAGCTTCTTTTGTCGTTATCTGAATAGTGTTGAACACAAAAAAGCAAATGTGTTACTTAAAAAAGAAGTTGTGGCTATAAAAATGAAGTGTCAAAGGAATATAGTTGGTGTTGACTGTGGAATTTTCCTTATGTGACACATGGAAACATACATGGGAGAAGCGGCACATAAATGGGATTGTGGTCTATGTGTTGATAATAAAATTCAAGAAAAGATGTTGGGAAGGTTAAGGTATAAGTATCTGGATAAGTTGATGATGTCGGATTTTAATGTTATGAAAAAACATTCTTGAAGCATTATGCAGCTGTTAAAAAAATGGATAGGTTTGAAAGGATGAAGGTGATTGAAGAAAAGAAGAAGGAAATCACAGGTGTGTTGCAGTAGAATGATCTGTGAAGAAGATGGTGTTTTTTAATTAGGTTTATTAGTATTAGAAAAACTTGATCGTTTATGAAGTTTGAAGTGTTTTGTTATGTTGGTTTTTTGGATTATGGTAAGTTTGTTAGGATTATTATGTGTTGGACGTATTCTAAGTAAAACTATGTGATGGTTTATTTAATGGTTATTATTAGAACTGTGAACCTGAATATTTCTTATATTCCATATGTAATATATGACATATGACACTTAGCAAATGGCACACATTGATAAGAAATATGAGTCATGTAATTTCTAAAGCTATGGGTTTGTGGTGGTATTTTGTTGAATACATGGATGTAAAAATGAAATACATGTTGTGAGTAACTTAAAGATTTTTTCCCCATCAAAATCCTATTATAGTAACATAGTTTATAAGACTTAATTTGAATTATGATTTGTGAAAAGAATGACTATAAAAGTTGGTGTTAGAATAATATAACAACTATTCACTTATTAAATTTTGAAATGAATATATAACATAATTCTTATTGGATGTAGGTATTAAGCGATGTTATCAACAAATACATAATTCATAATCCATATTTTTTTAAGTGCATCTGATGATTATTTTATGTATGAAAATAAAGTTTTTTTGTTAACTAAATTTATAAATACGTATAATGTAGATGGGGATAGTTCAAATAAAAATATTAAATAGTGCGAGAAGGTAAAAACATTATTTTTATGTTATAATTCTGGAATGAATTTTGTATCAAAAACTTTATTTTGATTATTCAACAATGAATATATGAATATTTACAAGGCAAGACTAATTTTATAATTTACTATGAAAATGCATATGCATAAATGTATAATAGATATAATAGATTAATAACATGTTAATGAATCTATGAATAATCGAACGTTAATATTCATATTAAAATTAATTCAACAATAAACATATACAACGTTCATTACAGAATAATAACGTAAACATAGTGTTTTTACGTTATTGAATTTGTATGTAGTACTTAATTATATGTCTACTTAGTATCATGTAATCAATTTTGGTTTTATAAATTCTGAAATGAATAATTATAAAAAAAACATAAGAATGTAATGTTTTGTGACTTTATTAATAAGATAACGAGATTTATAATATATTGGTTGTTGTATACGTGTAATAATGTTGTAAGGATTGAGATGGTTAAAAAAACAAGGAATATGTGGATAAGCTTTGAAAACAATTTCAATGACAAATAATAAACAGAATTTAAAAATAAATTATGGATAGGGTACACAAATTATAAAAACATAATACTGAAAAATGACAATTGACTTATAATGTTAAAAGTGTTTTACCATGAAGTAAAAAACCAAACAAAATAATATGAAATAAAAAAGATTGATAATAAAATTAGTGCTTCTTGCCAGGATGTTGTTTAAATGTGTTGTTCTTCTCATCTTCCTTTCGTGTAGGACAGTTTCGCTTGTCATGATCGTTACCCTTACGACGGTATTTACAACGTGATTTTTCAACTGCAATTTCTTGAGCACCTTTAATCCTTTTTTTAGTCCCAGACCCTTTGTTCCTAATTCCAGTGGGGTTTTGAATTTGAATATCTACGGGTATCGACACACCAAGTCTATTTTCAAAGTCTGTTGACTTGTTTGGGCGTTCATTCATAGTAACGTCATCCATGAACTTGCTCTCCAACTCCTTAAGTGCTTGATAATACTCTTCCAGTCTTTTTTTTTTTGTTGGTGCTCAAAGAAGAGAGACAGTTGTCAACCGTTGAAAATATGTCAATTGCTATTTTTTGTATATTCTCATCAGAATCTGAATACTGGAAACATCTTCGTAACAATTCAGGTGGAATAATATCCTTCTGCCACCACCTTAGAAGATACTTTGCTGGTATGAATTGTATGTTGAAGGCTTTCATTGCAGTAAAAATGTGGCGACAAAGAACCCCAAATTGTTCAAACTTCATACAACTACAAATGAATGTGTCTTATTTCTGGTCACATTTAACCTGTATAGAAAAATAATCAGATATATATGCAAAATTTCGTGTGGGAAAAAATAAGATGATATCAGAGTTTAAAATAATACCGTATATATAGAGTCTTTTAGCAACTTATCCCAATTATCATCGTCATCATCACTGAAAATATCGGAGTCAGGTCGATTCGAGATGGAATATCCATGTGGCCTAAATTATTTTATCTGAAACTCATGAACATGGTCAACAATGTTGTGATTTAACGAAAAACATGCTGTCATTGACCTGTACATTTCGTTCTGAACCTGTCTAAACACTTTACGTGTGTAGAATAGAGAAGCGTTTCCCTCTATTGGAAATGGTGTTCTCATTTTAGGGAATTTGTCTTTTTTTTGAAGTCCAAAGAGGATTGAGTATAACGTTGCTTCTCCATGGCAGATTCAAACGAATTCATAAAGTTTACTAAAGTTGATCCATAATGAGTGTTTTGATGAAAGACTGAGTTCTGACTCTCAGAACGAGATGTTGTTCTCATGAGACCTGACATAGGGACTCTTTTGAAAAATGCAGGAATCCATGAATGTCTCAAGTTGTACATTCTACTTAACCAATTATTATCGTTAAGATCATATTCATCCAATAGTGCTTGCCATCCCTGTTCGAAAATCTTTCTCTTCAAGCTTAGTATTCCATATCAAGGAGTTGAACAGTAACTAAATTCCTCGTCGTTGACAATATCCAACGATACCTTACAATAAGAAAATGTGGAAGGTGTTAAAAATCAAAATCATTGAATCAATCCAAAATGTATAAAAGGAAACGATAATAATGTTATAGAACATTAGTCAGTGTAGACTATATGTTAGAGATACAAAAGTACTATCATTGATTATTTTCAGAATGTAAAATTAAAATAACAATGATTCAAAATGAATAAAATGTTGACCGAGAGATTATTAAATAAAAGCTTGTAACCTTCAATGGTAATTTGGAAGTGATGTGCCACATACACAACCTATGAATTGATTATGGAAAACATTGGCTATAGCGTTTTTCATCGCGGGTCTTCATCAGATAACACCAATATTGGTTGTTTACCAAAGGCTTTAAGAAAAGATTTCAACAACCATGTGTATGAGTCGATATCCTCTTTACTAAGCAATCCAACACCAAAAGTAACACACTTTTTTTGATTGTCGATTCCAGTGAAAGGAACAAATACCATGTCATACCTAAAAAGTGGTAAAATTTACATTGAAAATTTTAAAAGACTTAAAATTAAAACAAAAAACATAAACATAAAAAATACATAACCTGTTTGTTCGGAATGTGACATTAAAGGAGACAACATCACCAAATTCTTTATAATTTATCTTTGAGGTCTCGTCAGCCCAAAACATAGCGTTGAGTTGCTTATTTTCAACTCTGAAATCGAATGAAAAATTAGGAACATTTTTTGTTCTGTTTGTCATCTTATCGACTAACATTTGAGCATCAGTTCCACCTATAAAGCAATTAAGATCCCTCATCAAAATTTTAAAATCATCAACAGTGCCTCTAATAATATTGTATCCACCATTAATAGCAGTAAATAGCCTGTGAGCTTGGGTGGCACAAACGTTTTGATTAGAAAGACTGATAATGAACGATTTTTGCCATGAATTAAGCTGTCTGTGGTGTCGGGAAAACAATATGTCGTCTTGAGACATAAGCTCATGATTATGTTCCTCTACAAACTCATATAGCAACCATGTAAAGCTTCCTTTTATCATCCTAAATCTGATACAAGCATTGCATCCAGTCCTTCGACTATCAGTCTTTCTTTTTATCTTACTTCTGTTTGGGTTCAATGTATCAACATGACCTGTATTAGGAAGACCTTGTCTGTTACACACGAGGTATCTCAATCTAATAATACCATGCCCATTTTTCCTATTTGTCGTTTTTCTAACATCAAAACTTGCTGCAAGAGCATATTTGTAATACATATCTGTTATATCTTCATAGGACCTGTAATGACCTTTAAGTTTTGGCTTAACTTCATCAGGTGCCTTTGGAATCCAATATTGTTTTCCATTAATAATCACATGCTGATGATTATCATTAGATTGATTATCATCAAATACACCCAATGTCTCGTCTTCAATTGAAATATCACCTAAAACGTTTGCATCTAGATCAATATAATCATAAATATAACAATCTTCTACTAAAAATAAACAATGATGAATTAACATAAAATATACTATCGAAATTTAGTAAATGGAAGTTAACATTTACGAAAAACTGTAATAAATTAAACCTGGATTCTTATCATGATATACGGAAATTTGTAAGAAATTAAACTTGGATTTTTATCAATTCCATGATGTTGGTCATCGAACAGACTATCACCAGAAGTATGATCTATTCCATCCTGCATTGAATATAAATCATCGTTGTAATTGCCGTCTTCTGTATGAAAATCCATTTGGATCAATAGAATAATAAAATCTTTTTCAAAACGATGAATGATATGACTGATATAACAAAATGATTAGTAGGTGAGTTTCATTTGTGGATTATGGAAAGATCAATCAACGTATTTTTAGGCTATTTGTTTTAATTACTTGATTGACTTTTGTGTAAAATTACATGCTTACCCTTAAAAATAAATTTACTTATTTTTTTAAATGATAAAAATTGATTGGCTGTAAATCGTCCTCACGTATTCACACTAATCTATGTTTTTAAATGAACCTACTTATATATATATATATATATATATATATATATATATATATATATATATATATATATATATATATATATGGAAATCATCAAATGAGAACATCAAAAAGGTTGAGAACGCGGGAACAGTTCTGAACCAATCATTTTACAAGGGTATATTAGTAATTGCATATTTAATTTAAATTATAGCAAACCTTAATCTCCTAAATTTTAGCAATATTAATTACAATTACTTAAAATAATAGATTAGCCTATTTTTATTTTATTTTTTTATTAATATATGACAAAAATATTTTTTATTAATTTTTGTTAACAAAGTCATTTTTTATAATTTATCATTCATCAGATATTATATGAATAAAGATTGAAAAAACATTTTTTTTTCATTTGTATTCATAAATAAATGAAAACATACATTAAATTAATTTTTTTGAATAATTTTATTTGATCTGATTATGTTAATTGTGAAAGATTATATACAACAATAAAAGATGGAATGAGTAAAGCACCATAAAAAATAAATAACTAAGAATAAAAACTCAATTTAGTCGTAATCATAAACGTATAAAGTACATTTACAAATATAGAAAACAAATACACCTGAAATCATTAATGAATAAAGGAAAATGCATGTAAAGATAAAAAAATATAGTTTAGTTGTAATCACAAATGACTGAAGAAGATAAAAAATCCAGTTTGCTGTAATTTTTCTTGTTGCTACCGGCACACACAAAAACAAAAAAGGGCACATGTGATCATTGTTATTTTTGGGGTCACACCTGCATAATCAAGTTCAAAGATAATTAAAAAAAAATAGATAATAAAGTTGTGTATACATCTTCACTGATTCACAAATGAATGTATGTTTGTCTTTTGATGGTAGGGAAAGGAAAACGTAGCCATATATCTTTCATTTTTGTTGAAATCACATATATAAAAGTGCAATATTTTACTCCTAACGTTTTCAATTGACCGGTATTTCCCTACAAAATGATTATGAATTTTTTTTTAGTTTTTAACATAAACCTTATAATGAATAGAGATTTATTCATGTATGTTAATAACTAAAATCATGTATAATCATGTATTAACACTGATGAATAAATTGAATAGAGCTGAAAATCATAAATAATTAACGATGATGAAATAAAATCTATTAATTTTATCTCAATTTCATAATCATTAATGAATTTTAACATATTCATAATTGAATAGGATTGAAAAAAATATAAACTCTACCTTTTTAATATCTTGATCTGGATCCTTTTCATTTGAATCTTTAACACTAACAAGATTCAGAAGCTTGTAATGATTAAGGAGCATGGAGTTGAATCTAATGAGCTATTATGACCTCTTGGTTCAATCAAACTGGGACCATGAACTTTCCCTGAAATAAATGAGCAGACATAATCATAAATTACAAAACAAAAATCATGATCAATTTATAAACCAATCACACTTATTCAAACATAGTCATTGAAGCATTTGGTCGAACAGGTGTTGTGCCAAGAATAGTGCACAAAATCCTCACCATAGGCACACCTCCTGATCGGTGAAATCAAAATTAGGTCACCCAAGATTCACACTTCTCGTTATTTAATTATTGACCAGGCCATACAATATCAATAAAATCACTTCAAATTTCCATAAAAAATACAACCAACAATCAAATGTTCACAATTCATTATCAGGTTCACCAAGATTTTCGCAAGTTTAATAACGTAACCAAGGCAAGATGCGGGAAGGAAAAAGAGTTGAAAAAAAGAAATTTGAGTTACCTAGTGATGCATTATGAAGAATCGCAGATGCAGTAAAATATAGTCTTACAACATCTTCATATTTCACAAAAGATCCAACACTTCGATCACAAATCTGAAAAAAAAAATCGAAATCTTAAATTAAAATATGGACCACTGATCATTCTTTCTATTGGTTATTGTCACCTCATCTTCGTCGACAACCAAGATCTTGCCCACCAACTACTCATCCAGAGAGACTCAGGCGTCTCCATCCTAACACCTTGGCGACTCTCAACATCACCTCAGCCTCGTACGAGCCTACTTGGATGGTCCTTCGTCGCAATCTTGCCACTGAGATCCTATAATCCTCCTACATGAAGTCCTATTCCTTGGCTCGCAAGTGGTCCCTTCAAACCCAAATAGGTGGCTTATAGTAGCAGCCGCAGAAAGAGGATGCAAGAATCAAAGGTGATTGATCATTTTGAACAAGCGATGCCATGGAAATTGATTCAACAGCTCGGGCCTCTTGATCTTCTCCATTCATCGAGATCTTCACAGTAGCACATTTAAGAAAAATCGAGAACAATACTTTCTGATTAAAATCTGTTCGCAAGTATGGAATCTCAAGATGAAGGTTGTGATGATGGTTTTGGAAGTGTATGGTGGTGACGACTCAATTAGGGTTTAAAGGTTTGAAATTTGTATTTAGAGAGTGAGAGGAAGAAGGATACGTGAGAGAGAGAGAGAGGGGATAGAGAGATTCCGACAACTTGACAAAAATAGGTTAACATGTAATGACCATATTACCCTTTAGACTATTAAAAATTTACAATCTCATCCCTAGAGCTGCGTTTAAAAAAGAACCATACAATACTTTTATTTTTTGTTTATATATAATAGTTTGTTACTCGTTTTGGAGAGATGACAATAATAATATATATGTATTTTTTTGTTTATATATAATAGTTTCATTTTTGTTTATATACAATAGTTTTATTTTTTTTGTTTAGTTTATGACGGAGCTACTTCTAAATTAAGCATATTGATGAAAACATTATGCTTATAATTTTATTTTCTTACATGTTGATTTGGTTCCACTGGTAAATGCCATCAAATATAGAGGACACACCAAGTAATATGTTGTTTTTCACCTCACCGTCATCTCCTTCCACATCAATGTTGACTTATTGATATACTTACAACATGAGGTCATGATCGTGGTGGATAGAAAGAAGAGAGACGAACAAAGAGGAACATAAATAAACAAATTGATTGGATGTGGTATACACACATGGTGCCACAATCGTGTCCCCCAGTTAGCAATACGAGACGTTCATAGTGGTGTGCACAGTCGTTGCTATTCCTTCAGTTCATAAAACCCTCATGCTATGTATACCCCATGGTCTAATAAATCATTACAATTATTATGAGAACAACATAAAAATAAAATTTATCATTCCATAGAAATTTTTTAACAACCATAAAATATATGTTGAGGGTATTTTTGTAAGTCGAACATAATACAAGGTTGTTCTAAAATTTATTAGAAAAAAAGGAGAAAAAGCTGTAATTTTCATTTTGTTTCTCTTCACACTCTCTCTCTCTCTCTCTCTCTCTCTCTCTCTCTCTCTCTCCGCTCTATTTTTATTTCGAATTCTTTCTTGCTTTGTGTTTTTCCAAGTCTTCGGCTGTTAGAAGAACCAGACTCCACATACTCTCTCTCTCTCTCTCTCTCTCTCTCTCTCTCTCTCTCTCTTCTTTTTCTTCTTCTCTCTAGATCTATCACCTCTGGGAGATCGCCGAGCGTCTGTTTGTCCGGTAGGCCGGAATTCGTTTGCCGGCGATTCAATCAAATCAAGTATCTCATAGATCATATCTACATCTGATCTGCTGTCGTTTTGATCTCTTTCGCCATCACCATGGCGGCCGCTAACGCTCCAATTACTATGAAAGAGGCACTCACGGTATGTGAATCTCCCCGAAAACCTAGTTTTATTATATGCACATAGATGAATAGATCACACTTGTATTGTCCACAACCTAGCTCAATTTACATGATTTTATCGTTTTCGTAATATGTTTGAGTTATCTAGGGTTAATTGAAATCCGAAATTAAATTTTGGAGCTTCTCTACTCTCATATTGTATAGATTTGGTAAATTAGAGGATATATGTTTACTGTATTTCTTCGAAGCCTATTATTGTTGTATAAGAATAAATTTCCACTTTAATATTATAAGCGTAGCTCAATTTAGCGCTATTCTATCGTTTTAGCTACCTATAGAGTTTCGGTTAGTGTTAATTTGATTTGAAGTGATCAACTTTGCTAGCTTATCTACTCTCCTATTGCTTAGATTTGTTAGATAAGCAGATTTGTTTTTAATTGATTATTTTAGATCCGTGGGATATAACAATTTATAAGTTTCTTAATCATTGGCTATGCCTGCATTATTCTAATGGGTTTGACTTATGTGTTGTTGCTGCAGTTGCCCAGCGCAGGAATCAATCCCCAGTTTATCACGTTTACCAATGTTACAATGGAGTCAGATAAGTTCATTTGTGTCCGAGAAACATCTCCTCAGAATAGTGTGGTGATTATCGATATGAGCATGCCTATGCAGCCACTGAGGAGACCAATTACTGCTGACTCAGCTCTTATGAATCCTGTTTCCAGGATACTGGCTTTAAAAGGTACTTCCTTGGTACCGTGGAAGTTGTGACAACTGGAATTGCAGTAGTTATAATGTATTATTGTTCGACTATTAGTCAAACTTAAGAATGTCTGAAACTAACTTTTAGGTTTTAGTTTGAGCAAGTATTGTTGACCAAAATCAGTTATAACTATGATCTTTGCTATCCTGAAATGAGGACGACTAAATAAATTTTTCATATTGGTTCAAAAACGAAGTGTTGCATTTACTTCTGGACAACTCAAAACAAAATATCCTGGAACTTTTTGTAGGATGGGCAGGGTACAATTTATTGTTTGATCCATATTGAACCTTTTGGTATGAATACCATCACTCCTTGGCTGCATAGTGTACTAGGATTTACAATTTTGGTCCCACTATTCTTGCAAAGTTACTTGCGGACCTTAGATTTTTTGGTAATATTGATCTCCAATTCAATGTTCACTGCTCTCGAAATTCTCTTCATGCTTTTGATAGAAGTTTGCATCTATTAAGCTATTGATTTTTTTGCTCGGAGCATGAGGCCCTCATACTCACAACATACTGGATTAGTCTAAAAAGTACCAAAAAGTTTGCTGGATTTGAAAAAAGTAATGGTAGTAGAAGACTTGGAATACACCAGCTTTGCTTTGTCCTCCATTTACCATGTGATGTTTAAAATCATCAATACTTTACAACATAAACATAATGTACCAAGAACACATAAGACTAATATGAAGGTTCTCAGAGAGATAGCTAGGCCTGTTTCTACTTGTATACCTAATGGATGGTGTGATTTTCTTGAAGCTCAACTGCCGGGAACTACTCAGGACCACTTACAAATATTCAATATTGAGATGAAAGCCAAAATGAAGTCCCATCAGATGCCTGAGCAGGTAACATCAATAAAGCTTTAATTAATGATTTTCGGTCTTTTCATTTTGTTTGCTAATTTTGACGTTTTACATGATCTTATCATACTTTCTTCTCCAGGTCGTCTTTTGGAAGTGGATTACCCCCAAGATGTTGGGCATGGTCACCCAAACCTCAGTATATCATTGGTCAATTGAGGGTACATTGCCATCATTTTCCCTGAATTGACACTGCTTCATTTTTTCTCTCCATTTGGTGTATAATCTGAAGGTTATATTTTGTGAAGCTGATGCGTTCTTTTCTTTACAGGTGATTCTGAACCTACAAAGATGTTTGACAGAACAGCTAATCTATCAAACAATCAGATAATCAACTACAGATGTGATCCATCTGAGAAATGGTTGGTGTTGATTGGAATTGCCCCTGGCTCACCAGAGGTTTGTATTTGTTAGTATAGAGCATGTAGCACCACCTATGGTAAATTGCTGACCAGAACTTCCAGCTTTAATAATACCTAACCCTCCTACCATTATGATTTGAGCAGAGACCTCAGCTAGTAAAAGGAAACATGCAGCTTTTTTCTGTTGATCAGCAGCGCAGTCAAGCTCTTGAAGCACACGCAGCATCGTTTGCCTCTTTCAAGGTACAAATCTTTCCTCTTCTGTTAGTACCATAGTTAAAATGAGTTCCTCTCTTTTTTATTGCCTTCCATCTAAGTCGGTTGCATTAGTAACAAACTAACGATAACATATTTATATGCCTTCCAACAGGTTCCTGGCAATGAGAATCCTTCGATTCTTATTTCTTTTGCAACAAAAAGCTCTAATGCTGGACAAGTTACTTCAAAGCTTCATGTCATTGAGCTTGGTGCCCAACCAGGTTTATTCTCAACACATTATTTTCATTCATTTTTAGGTTTCTTAATTCTTCTTTATAAAAGCTAATGCTTCTTGTTTCTATACATGAAGGAAAACCCTCATTCACTAAGAAGCAAGCAGATCTTTTCTTTCCTCCCGACTTTCAAGATGATTTTCCAGTTGCCATGCAGGTAAACTGTCAGTCATTTTGTGTTTTGAAATAGGAAGTTGCATTGTTAACTAACATATCAATTGCTGACTTTGCAGATATCCCACAAATATAGTTTGATCTATGTAATTACCAAGCTGGGACTTCTATTTGTGTATGACCTTGAAACGGCTACTGCAGTATATAGGAATAGAATTAGCCCAGACCCAATTTTCCTTACCTCTGAAGCTTCATCAGTTGGAGGCTTCTATGCTGTCAATAGACGTGGCCAGGTCTTACTCGCCACTGTAAATGAGTCAACAATCGTGCCTTTTGTCAGTGGACAAGTAAGCATAAAACCTTCATCCGTCCATGATGCATGCATCATTTTCTTTGTTCTGATGAAACCAACATGTTTTTACAGTTGAACAACTTGGAGCTTGCTGTGAATCTTGCCAAAAGAGGAAATCTTCCTGGTGCAGAGAATTTGGTAAATCTTTTACTTTTTGTCTTTCAAATGACTCTTCTGTTTCTTTAACCAACTTTGGAAGTAGATTGAAAATATATGTTACCATAAGTTTTTTCATGTTTGTAGCACTGTCTGTAGTTTAGAGAAAGTAAAGTTATGATATTTTCCGCAGCTCATTTTGACTGATTGACTTTTTATCCCAGGTTGTTCAACGATTTCAAGAATTGTTTGCTCAGACCAAGTACAAAGAAGCTGCTGAACTTGCTGCAGAATCTCCTCAAGGCATTCTGCGTACACCAGATACAGTTGCCAAATTTCAGGTGTCTACTTCTCTTAAGTAATAGTATCATCTTACTTATTCTGGATGTTAACCTTTATGGAGTTCCATTTTGACCTTTTTTAACCACCATATGTGTCATATGCAGAGTGTACCTGTGCAAGCTGGACAAACACCACCACTGTTGCAGTATTTTGGGACCCTTCTAACTAAAGGGAAGCTAAATGCGTTTGAATCATTGGAGCTTTCTCGTCTTGTTGTCAATCAGAACAAGAAGAATCTTCTGGAGAACTGGTTGGCTGAGGACAAGCTGGAATGCAGTGAGGAGCTTGGAGATCTTGTGAAGGTATAAAACATGAAATTTGATGCTTTTGGGTTGCTTGCATAAACCAACTGTTCTCGTTTTTTACTGCACATCTTCCACAATTAACACTTGTTTTCCTTGTTTACCTGTAGACTGTGGATAATGATCTTGCACTGAAAATTTACATCAAAGCAAGAGCGACGCCAAAAGTTGTTGCAGCTTTTGCTGAGCGGAGGGAGTTTGACAAAATTCTGATTTACTCCAAACAGGTAGGTGTAACTTTTACTGCGGTAATTTTTGGTGTTCTGGTAGAAATTTATCTCAAGTGGGTGGGTTTATTACACTTCTTACTGTCATATGTTATCTTATAAGTATGCCTGATATTGTGCAGGTTGGGTATACACCTGATTATTTATTCCTTCTGCAAACAATTCTTCGATCAGATCCTCAGGTACTATAAATTATTCAGTGAATAATAAACTTACATGTTATTTCAGTGCTCAAATTGCCGTTCTTAATGTTTAAAAATTGGAATTGGTTTCATGCAATTATGATTAATTACTTTGTGTTGCTTTCTGTAGGGTGCTGTTAATTTTGCTTTGATGATGTCCCAAATGGAGGGAGGTTGTCCAGTTGATTACAACACAATAACAGATCTTTTCCTCCAGGTATTTTAACTAAAACTTATAACCTGTCTACATTCGCCAATTATGAAAAACAGTTTAAAATGCTAATTTTGTAAATTCAATCTGTTTAGAGGAACTTAATACGCGAGGCAACAGCTTTCCTCTTGGATGTCCTTAAGCCCAATCTGCCAGAACATGCTCACTTGCAAACTAAGGTAAATTCACTGAGTCTAATAAACTTCAGCCATCTAACTGTAGAAGTCATTCTCTAAAAATTCTATTTTCTATAGGTTCTTGAAATCAATCTTGTGACATTTCCTAATGTTGCTGATGCGATATTAGCAAATGGTATGTTCAGTCACTATGATCGTCCTCGCATCGCTCAACTTTGTGAGAAAGCAGGTCTTTTTGTTCGAGCCCTTCAGGTTCGCTAATTTCCAGAAACTTCTCTGTTTCCCATGAATATACGTCATCTGCTTGATTCAAACTTTGTGCTTTCTGCAGCATTACAGTGAACTACCAGATATCAAACGTGTTATTGTCAATACTCATGCAATTGAGCCACAGGTTTGTCTATTGCTAGACTCATGTACTTCACATTGTGAGGTTATCTGGAGTAGAACTTGACTGTCTTTTATTTTCAGTCTCTTGTGGAATTTTTTGGGACACTATCAAAGGAGTGGGCGTTGGAGTGCATGAAGGATCTTTTACTTGTCAATCTTAGGGGAAACCTTCAGATAATCGTGCAGGTAAATAGTAACTCTAAAGGCTGTTTCTTTTTTAAATAACGTGCAAAATCTATTGAACACTTAATCTGTACAGCTAGCTATACATGGCTGTTTCTGTTTGACTTAATCTGGACAGACTGACTTAATGTGTTAAGACAAAAACCTGGTATAATGTATTAAGATTTAAGACATCAACTCTATACCTATTTCCCCTTCTTTTTTCCTACTAACTCCTCTCACTTTAAGTTGATGAGTATTGTGATGTTTGTTTTTTGGAATTCAAGGGTTAAATGGTCATATGGTCTCATTATGGTGCTTTATTCAGTCTAAAAAAGAAACAGACCTTATAACACATGATCTAGACAGACATCATTACTCATTCAGCTACTTTGCCCATAACTTAAATGAAAAAAAAGAAAAGAAAAACCTCCCTAAATTCTATGTAAAAGGTCAAAGTCTGAAGTCAAATAAAGGTAGCAGAAATGGTTGACCAATTTACTGACAATTGTATGAACGGTAGGTTGCCAAAGAATACTGTGAACAGCTAGGTGTTGAAGCATGTATCAAACTCTTTGAGCAATTTAAATCATATGAAGGTCTATACTTCTTTTTGGGGTCGTATTTGAGCTCCAGGTAAGCTGGTTAAAAATGACACTTATATATGCAAAACTCTTACTTTACCCTAACTAATGTCAATGTGACAGCGAGGATCCTGATATCCACTTTAAGTACATCGAGGCTGCTGCAAAAACTGGGCAAATTAAGGAGGTCGAGCGTGTAACAAGAGAATCAAACTTTTATGATGCTGAGAAGGCCAAAAACTTTCTAATGGAAGCCAAGCTTCCAGATGCAAGGCCATTGATCAATGTGTGTGATCGCTTTGGCTTTGTCCCAGATCTCACCCACTATCTTTACACCAACAACATGCTCCGCTACATTGAAGGTTATGTTCAGAAGGTATAGAGAATCTTTTCTGTTCATCTATAAGTTTTTGCAAAAAGTTTGTGTGTCTGAGAGTGTTTATGATATATCTGTATAGGTCAACCCTGGGAATGCTCCTTTAGTTGTAGGGCAGCTTCTAGATGATGAGTGCCCTGAAGATTTCATCAAAGGCTTGATTCTATCTGTTCGTTCTTTGCTTCCAGTTGAGCCCCTTGTGGATGAATGTGAAAAGAGGTCTGCAATCTTCTCTTGTTCCTTATATCCACTTTCTTGTGTCTTCTATTCCGGTTTGAATCCTTATATTATTGTTTATTCGCGGGTTTCCAGGAACCGGCTACGGTTGCTTACTCAGTTTTTAGAGCATCTTGTGAGTGAAGGAAGCCAAGATGTTCATGTCCACAATGCTTTGGGTAAAATCATCATAGATAGCAATAACAATCCAGAGCACTTCCTCACCACCAACCCCTATTACGATTCACGTGTTGTGGGTAAGTACTGTGAGAAGCGTGACCCTACGCTTGCTGTTGTTGCATACCGCAGAGGCCAGTGTGATGAAGAACTCGTCAATGTCACAAACAAGAATTCTCTCTTCAAGTTGCAAGCCAGGTACTTAACTTGTTATCATTTGTTTCTTTAAACAAATAGATGTTTCTGAGGACTTGTTAACTAATAATATCTATTTTTGTTTTATAGATATGTTGTGGAGAGAATGGATGCGGATCTATGGGAGAAGGTTCTCAACCCTGAGAACGAATACAGACGCCAGCTCATCGATCAAGTTGTCTCTACAGCCTTACCTGAAAGCAAAAGCCCCGAGCAAGTGTCAGCAGCTGTGAAAGCTTTCATGACAGCCGATCTCCCCCACGAGCTAATCGAGCTACTCGAGAAAATCGTTCTTCAAAACTCTGCTTTCAGTGGAAACTTCAACCTTCAAAACCTTCTCATCTTAACAGCCATTAAAGCCGATCCATCACGCGTCATGGACTACATCAATCGTCTAGACAACTTTGATGGACCCGCAGTTGGAGAAGTCGCTGTAGAAGCACAGCTCTATGAAGAAGCATATGCGATATTCAAAAAATTCAACTTAAACGTGCAAGCAGTGAATGTTCTGTTAGAAAACATCCAAAGTATTCCACGTGCTGTTGAGTTTGCTTTCCGTGTTGAAGAAGACGCTGTATGGAGCCAGGTGGCGAAAGCCCAGCTGAGAGAAGGTCTAGTCAGCGAGGCGATCGAGTCGTTCATTCGTGCTGATGATGCCACCCAATTTTTAGATGTTATTCGTGCTTCTGAGGACACTGAATGCTACCATGATCTGGTGAAATATTTACTCATGGTTAGACAAAAGACGAAAGAGCCCAGGGTGGACAGTGAACTTATATATGCGTATGCGAAAATTGATAGATTGAGTGACATTGAAGAGTTCATCCTCATGCCTAATGTTGCTAACCTTCAAAACGTTGGTGATCGCTTGTTTGATGAAGCTTTATATGAAGCTGCCAAGATCATATATGCTTTCATTTCCAACTGGGCTAAGCTCGCTGTCACACTTGTAAGGCTTCAACAGTTTCAAGGTGCTGTTGATGCTGCTCGTAAAGCCAATAGTTCAAAGACATGGAAAGAAGTTTGCTTTGCTTGTGTTGATGCCGAGGAGTTCCGATTGGCTCAGATTTGCGGCCTCAATATTATTGTCCAGGTCACATTTTTTATCCTTCTCCTTCATCACACAATTTTAAAAACTATAAGTATATTCCTTTTTTCTAACCTATATACAATTTCAATAATACCCTTTTATTTATTCACTTTTTACAAAATTAACTCATACCTTTTATTTATATAATACTTTTATAGATTATATATTATATTATTAGACATTATAGCCAAAATAATCATTCATATCTAATTAATTTTGACTTTACTGTCATACTATTAAAACAAGGGATAATAACACAAATGATTGCTTTGTGATGTGATATTTTTAACAAATCAATCACCTTTTTTGTCCAATAGCACAAAATAACAACCAACTGCGCAACTGGGCAGCCGTAAATTTCACAAGTGCTCCCTACCACTAAAAAAGAAAAATCCTATTTAGCAAATTATAATTGCGAAATTGTTCATATAGTTGTGAGTTTGTTCATAAAAAGTGTTTTTATTTAATTTTTTTTAGCAGCCTTTTGTCCGTAAAAGGTAATTTCTCATTTTTTGGAATTCCGCAACTGACCTGTTGCGAAATTGGTGGTCGTTTTGTGATATCGGTTAAAAAGGTGGCTGTTTTGTTATATCACATTATAAAGTGGTCCCTTTTGTGATTATCCATATAACAAACATTTTATTAAATAAGAAATTATGTTTATTACACACATTTAAATTTTAAATAAGTATTATACATGCCTTTATAGAATTATTACACATACACTTAAACACATATTACACGTAAACTTAAAAAGATATTCGAGGTTTTGTATTGGAGTAGGTTTTCTATAGATGATCAAGTATTACCGCTAATTATCATTATACTACTAAATAAACAAAAAATACATAACATTCAAAGTTGAATGGAGCAAACTGTGAAAAAAAAAATGGTGCAGTTATATAGGAAAACACCAAATTCATTGCTGCACTACTCACCATCACTAGTCTAAAATGATGCAAGACATGCTGGCATGATGTTGTGGGGTAGTATATATGGGCGTATGTTTTGTTTTGATATTAATGGAAGTTATTTTTTTTGGTGAATTTTTTAGGTGGATGATTTGGAAGAGGTGAGTGAATACTACCAAAACAGAGGATGCTTCAATGAGCTAATATCTCTAATGGAAAGTGGTCTAGGTTTGGAACGTGCTCACATGGGCATCTTCACTGAATTAGGTGTTCTTTACGCAAGATACCGTTACGAGAAACTCATGGAACATATCAAGCTCTTCTCAACACGTCTCAACATCCCAAAGCTAATCCGTGCTTGTGATGAACAACAACACTGGAAGGAACTCACATATTTGTATATTCAGTATGATGAGTTTGATAATGCTGCAACCACTGTCATGAATCATTCTCCAGATGCTTGGGACCATATGCAGTTCAAGGATATTGTAGTTAAAGTTGCAAATGTTGAGCTTTATTATAAGGCTGTTCACTTTTACCTACAAGAGCATCCGGATCTTATCAATGATGTTCTCAATGTCCTTGCACTTCGTGTTGACCATACTCGTGTCGTTGACATTATGCGCAAGGTTTGTATTCATAATCATATAATCATTATTATTTTTCAAATGGTCATAAATTGGTGTATTGTTTTTGACTTGTGCTTTTTACAGGCTGGACACCTTCATCTTGTGAAACCTTACATGGTTGCAGTTCAGAGCAATAATGTTTCGGCTGTTAACGAGGCATTGAATGAAATATATGTTGAGGAGGAAGACTATGATAGATTGCGTGAATCTATTGATTTGCATGATAACTTTGACCAGATCGGCCTTGCTCAAAAGGTTACTTCATTCAACTGCAATTTCTTCTTTTTTATCCGAAAAACTTCTCTTTGCAATTTTGGTCCACATTAACGTTTTTGGTCCTGTTCCAAGGAAAAAAAATGCTATTTTTGGTCCCTGAGAATAGCTGATTTTTTCAACTTTGGTCCGAAAAAGTTCTTTTGCTATTTCGGTCCTTGTTCCAAGTAAAATTGCTGTTTTTGGCCCCTGTGTATAGTTGATTTTTGCAATTTTGGTTGAAAAAAGTTGGTTTTGAAGTTCTTGTAACGTTTTTGGTCGGTGTTCCAAGGAAAAAAAATACTACTATTTTTGGACCCTGAGTATAGTTGGGTTTTGCAGTTTTGGTTCCAAAAGAATAGTTTTTTGAATTTTTGGTAACGATGTTGGTCCCAAAAATATAGTCACTGTCTTGGAACAGGGACGAAAACTTCAAGTTAGGACCAAAGTTGCAAGAGATAACTTTGTGGGACCAAATTTGCAAAATTCAGGGGCAAAAAGTGTAAATTACTGATTTTGATTTTTGGGCAGATTGAGAAACACGAGCTTCTTGAGATGAGGCGAGTTGCTGCATACATCTACAAGAAGGCAGGTAGATGGAAACAATCCATTGCATTGTCCAAGAAAGACAAAGTGTACAAAGATGCCATGGAGACTGCATCACAATCTGGGGATCGTGAGCTTGCAGAAGAGTTGCTCGTGTATTTCATTGAACAGGTACGTCTATGACTCTGTGTATTTTACTAAATATTGTTTCTTTTTAATTTATATTATATTTTAGTAAAGCAAGAAGTAATAGTACTTTATTTGTTGTGCAGGGAAAGAAAGAATGCTTTGCTTCTTGTCTGTTTGTTTGTTATGATCTAATCCGTGCAGATGTTGCACTTGAGCTGGCCTGGTTGAACAACATGATTGATTTTGCCTTCCCATATCTGCTTCAGGTAATAATTCTGTACACTTTATCTAAATGAGGTGACTGGTGAGAGATTTTATTTTTCTATTTATTTATTTATTTGTTTTTTTTTTTTGTGTTTTGTTGCATAGTTTATTCGTGAATATACTGGGAAAGTTGACGAGTTAATCAAGGACAAGATAGAGGCAGTGAAGGAAAATAAAGCCAAGGAGAATGAAGAGCAGGATGTCATCAAGCAGCAGGTATTTTCTTTAATATATTTTTTAAATGGATTTATTATATAATAAATTAAAGAAGAGATGGATTACTGACATGACATGGTTGCAGAACATGTATGCCCAGCTACTGCCACTTGCTCTACCTGCCCCGCCTGGTATGGGGGGTGGTGGATATGGTCAACCACCACCGCCAATGGGTGGAATGGGAATGGGAATGCCACCAATGCCTCCATTTGGAATGCCACAAATGGGATCCTATTGATTTGGTCAACACTGAAAGAAGAGTTCCAGTTAGTTGGTGGTAGAGGGAGTTTCTTTCTTGTGTTGTCGTTGGTTAAAAGAAGAATAATAAAGATAAAGATTGATTGGTGTGTGTGTTTGTGTTCGTGTGGATAAGTTTTTCTTGTAATATTCTTTGGATAGAGAAGAGCCATAGCCGAGGCAATTTTTTGCAGGTGGTAGGGCAGCAGCAGCAGCAAGCATTATGAGTATGAGTATGAGTATGATTATGTATTGTCAATTGTCAATTGTGTACCAAAACAACAAAGGGGTTGAGGATTCCATTCCATTTCCATAGAAGGATGTATCATGTATATGCTACTACTACTTTGTCTTTTTGTATGCTTTCACTTTCTTTTCTGATTTCACCATGTATTTCTCCCCTCTGTCAAGACTTTCATATTATCTGTTTTCTTTTGGGATTCTATTCTTTTTTCTTTATTAAGACTTGAGAGTTGAGACTATAAAACTTAATACCACCTAATTTTTTTTCTCTACTTAATTGCTTTAATTCTATGTTGAGACTTTAGTTTTTCTAAAAGTAGAGTTTTCTTGTCAACTTCAAAGTAGAGAATAATAGAGAATCTAACTTTATTCATAAAGCAAAAGAGTTGAGATGGGGTCGGATAGTCTAGTTTCAGATTCAGAATCGGGAGACTTCTTTGTCAGTAATGACAATAACCATTCATACCTAACCACAATAACTACCTGTATGTTTGTGGGACCTTTCTTGCAATTAAACCAATGAATGTCCATAATCCCCCAAATATTACATTTTATAATCAATCCGTCTTTGTCCCATTACTCATTAAAATAATTGAACTTGTACACTTTCGGTAAAACGGTCTTTAAATTATACCTCAATCACCAAACAAACCACTGAAAGCAAAATCATGATTTTCGATACAAATGATGATCCTAGTTAGTGGATTCAGTTCAAGACAGATCCTATTGTTGGTCAACAACAGTGTTACAATTGTGTATGAAAAAAGTTGTAGGGTTGATGCTTCTGTTTTATTAACCGAAATTATGATTTGAATCTAGAATCGGACAAGTTTGGTACTTTGAGTAAACTAGGTTGATTCTAAAGTCTGTATGAAGATAGAAGTTTCTAGATACAATTGTTAAGATCTCAGGTACATGAAGGCCTATAAAAATCGTTGTTCATTTTGATTAAAAACGAGTACAACTTAGGACAGTTCTAGACCTTATGAAATACATGATTAACTGCTGCCTGCTCCGTATCACAAACAAAATGTATTGTTACATTGGGCACATACATTACTCATTGACAAAAGCAAAGGAACTTGTGGACCAAAACCAATGTCACATGTAGGGTAGGTTGGTAATTTTGAATAGAAGTCTTAGTAGAGAAGAATAAAATGTTGCGGAACAACGGATCAAAGGCTTTTCTAATGGGTTTCTGGTCAAAGGTTTGGAAATAGTTTTCAACCAGCAATTGAGCAAAAACTATACCATTTTAATCATATTTACATAAAGTTAAGCATTTTTAATGTTCAAAAATTACAAAAAGCTTTTTAGAACTTGGAAATTGTAGGGTTTTACCCAATTAAGGGAACCCTTCCAGAAATTCTCGATGGCCAAGGGAGACCCAAGGCCAAGGAGGGGGTTTGGAAATAGTTTTCAACCAGCAATTGACGCGCCTCGGTTATTACCTCATTAGCTACGTCATTGCCCCAAGCGCAAAGATGCTTTCAAACAATACACCCCACTCCACCTTTATAATATCCTCTCTTTCAATCCAATCTAACCTTCCACCGATGTGGGATTAACATTTAACCTTTTTCCTACCTCATTAGTCGGTCATGTTTCATTGGTTTTATACACATCACCTCATTTAAAGCCACCAACTCTAGTTATCTCTTGAATTCTCTCCATTATGCTACAAATCATATTTTGACATTTAAATAATAAATGAATGTAAAAAATTATTACTTTTAACGACAATTTCTAACATTGCTAATTAGTGTATTATAAGTTGTAACAAACTTGGATTACTTAAAGTTCGAATTTTGCCCTTGAATATATGTATTATGTATACAAAATATCAACATCTTACGAGACTTCTAATCAACTGACAAGATTGACTTGTCAGTTTGACGACCGTATGCTATTATTTTTATTCAAGTAATTTCAAGGATAAAATTATATTCTTGAGAAATATTCTATCATTCATCATTTTAAATGATATTTTTTTAAAGAATTGATTAATTTAACAACGAATGTTTATGAGTTTGGATAAAAATATAAAGTCAAAAACCAAAACTTGATCTGTATCGACACAAATGTTTGTGAAAGTATTCAATGGACGTTTGTTGTGATGCATAACACATATTTTGCCTTTTAGAAAGTCAAAGTCAAAACCTTAGGACTAGAGGTGCAATGTGCAAATACCTATATGGACTATGGTGTTGCGCTGAAAAAGCTGATTGCAAATAGACCCAATTAAATAAAAATACATAATCAAGTCCTTTTGAGTTATTCTTCGTAGGGCGACTCGACTGGTTTCTAGGCTAGTATCAGAAAATATAGTCATAACTCATAACTCATAATACTATCCAGACTAAATAATAGTTTTTCGTCCATTCATGTGGTATGTCAAAAGCTACAATTTTCATCCAAATATTTAATTTATTGCGCACATGGTCCCTAATGGATGGTTTTGTTGCATGTTTGTTACATAACGCAATGGTGCAACCATTAAGTCCATTCCAAAATTATTTTTTGTTATTTTCTATTTCATTTACTTTCTCAAATATTCTTTATTCGTCATCTATCCCGTTTTCAGATATTTCTTTTGTTTATCATGTATCATAAAGATAAACCCCTTTTTTTGTGGGTTTATTATATCATATTTGAGGGATAAGTCGAACACAACTGTCACTAGGATCTCATAAAAGCTATTTGTTAATATCAAGTTTTTACAACTGAAAAACATGGTCTTCAATACTAGTAATCATGTGTTGTTCTTGTTATCTTTCAAGTTTGAACCTTCCTCGTTGATTTATTATTTATACTTTTTTTGCCGTGTTATGTAAAGCTTCCTTGGTTTCTTGTTATGTAAATCATGTGAGCGTCTAACGGAGGGGAACAGAAAAGGTTAGATGTTAATCCCATATCAATGGAATGTTAGATTGGGTTGGAAGAATAGAGTAATATAAAGGGAGGATTGGAGGCAACTTGAAGAGGCATCTTTGTGCTTGGGGCAATGATGCAGTTAATGAGTTAATAACCGAGGCGCGTCAATTGCTGGTTGAAAACTATTTCCAAACCCCCTCCTTCGCCTTGGGTCTCCCTTGGCCATCGAGAATTTCTGTAATAATTTCCAAGTTCTAAAAAGCTTTTATATCTATTTTCTATGAGTTTTGAAAGAATTGGATATCAAGCTCTGATTTTGAATGTGATTAACTTTTAACTTTTTACAACTCGACTGATTTTAGATGCCCTCTTGGTGATGTTCTTTGATTTTTTAGGGACATATACAATTTCGTAAAGTCTTTGGGTACTTGAGATCTTAACAAGTTATTATGTAAAGAAGTTACAACCAAATTTGAACAATGCCAAACTCTAATCATAATTCCAATTAAAACAAAAATATCAAGCCTATATTTTCTGATTTAATAACCGGAACTATGATTTTCTTTTCATAGCAACTACGTAATCGGATATAAGGGTTTTCACTAACGTTTTTAAGTTGAAAAAAAAAAAAAAAAAAACTAAATAGGTTAAGCGCCACGGGAATGTATGCCGATGCGTATGTGTTCTTTTTATTCTTTTGGTTCAAATTTTTTTTCTTCTCTAAACCTTCTTTTTCTTCTTTTGGTTCAAAAAATTTCTCTTATCTAAAACTTGGTTTACAAACTTGTTAAAATATGAACATAAAGGTTGTGTTTGGTGTGCTACAACTAGCTGATAAGCTAACTTATTTTTCGAGTTTTTTTATGTTATCGTGTTTGGTAAGCCAAAAAGTAGCTGATAAGCTAGCTTTTTGAAAAGCTACTTAGACTAGCTTTTTAGGAGCTTTTTTAAAATTTTCCAAATACACCCCTTAATTAATTATAGAAACACATATTCTTACATGTCATTTTATGTAATTTTATATATTTCAGCTAGTTTTACCAAACGTTATTTTTTATTAGCTAACTTTTCAGCTATCAGCTAGCTTTTTATTTAACAACTAGCTTTTCAGCCATCAGCTATCTTTTCAGCTAGTCCGCCAAACATAGCCAAAATAATTCTTAATCTTGTCCCGGAAAATATATGTTCAAGTAATTGTATTGATCTATTTAGTTTTAGTCCCAGTATAATTTGTATTTTAAACCCTTAATTTATATCTTAGTTACTATTTATAAAAAAATTCATTTTAAGCCTTTTTAATTTATATTTTAAACCCTTTATATATATATATATATATATATATATATATATATATATATATATATATATATATATATATATATATATATATATATATATATATATATATATAGGGTTATGTTCATGTGAGACGGCCTAATTTTCTGAGACCGTGAGACGCATTTTTTAATTTTTTTTAGTTAATTCAAGTTCCGAAAATAATATTAAATTTTTTTTTGGATTTTTCCATTTGTTTTGCATTTTAAAATTATTTTTTAGAATATGTACAGTGTAATATTCTATTAGAATATTTCACGTATTTTTTTAAAAAATGGAAAATTTTTTTTTATTTTTTTTAGTTAATTCAAGTTCCGAAAATAATATTTAAAAAAAGAATTTTTAGATTTTTCCATTTATTTTGCATTTTAAAATTATTTTTTAAAATATGTCAGTGTAATATTCTATTAGAACATTTCACGTATTTTTTAAAAAAAAAAACGGGATTTTTTTGAATTATTTATTTTATTTTTATTTTTTTTAGTTAATTCAAGTTCCGAAAATAATATTTAAATTTTTTTTTGGATTTTTCCATTTATTTTGCATTTTAAAATTATTTTTAGATTTGGTCTCACGGTCTCACGAAATTAGAATGATCTCAAATGAACCTGAACCTATATATATATATATATATATATATATATATATATATATATATATATATATATATATATATATATATATATATATATATAGGGAAAGTTCAATAAAAAACCATTATTAATCAAGGAACCAATCCAAAACGTCGAAATTTAAAACGATCAACGGCAAAAGGAAGGGTTGTAGACTTTTAAAATGGACGCACATGCACCAAATTATCTAAAAAATGTTAAAAGTCAATATATTTATAAATTTTTATGTTTTATTGTCTTTTACAAAATATAAAGATTATTTTACTATTTATGATAAAGAAAAGACAACTACTATTCATCTGAAAAATTAAACACATCATTGTTCACGTAATAAAACAAAACACCTCACCGATCATCTGAAAAAGTAAGAACAATTTTCAAATCATTTTTTTGGCACTATAAATTTCAAATCATTTTTTGGCACTATAATTTCAGTTTTTCTCATAATTTCTTCATTAAATAACTATTCTTTCAAATGTGTTCTCAATTTATTTTATCCTTCATTCACGTTTTCATCTTCAGTTACCAACCTTATTTCATCACTCAATCATAAGGTACACATTCTTGTCTAAATTGCATATATTTAATGTGAAACATTATATTTATCATTATAATTCATCTATTTTATCTTATTATTTATTATGCAATTACAATTTGATAAAGTTTTTACACTAGTCGAATACATTACTCAAGAACAAGTAATGTGGCCTTCAAATACTAGCTTTATAGATCTTCTTTGTAATTTTGAAGTATCTGAGCCCGTTTAATCTCATGATTTTGTGGCCAATCCCACAAATGTACCATTTCCTTTGCCTGATGATGATAGATTTGAGGCAGATGATGCCTTCATATTTGATGAACCCAACTCCCCACTTAGTGAAGATGATGTTAGTGAGTCATTAAGTGATGTTGGGGATGATTCTGATGATGTTTGTGAAACTCCAATTGTGAACTTTATGAATGATATTGGTGATGTATGCGACGATGACTTAGCTGATTTCCAAGACAACATTCATATAGCTTGTTGGAAGGAGTCGGAAAAAGGTTAAAAACGATATTTGAATGTAGCGAACAAGTAAGAAAGACAATAGCACTTTGTTTGATCGCTCAAAATAGGGAGTTTAAAGTTTATGAAAGTAAAAGTAGTTATTGGGTAGCAAGGTGTAAGACTCTAAGAGATGCAGGAGCAAGGCAATTACTGATCAAGGCGTGTATTGACCTTACATTCAATAAAACTGTGCAACTTTTTAGAAAACACAATGATATTGCAATGAAATGCAATACACCTCTACCACCACATATGTGGCATCTTTTTGTTAACTGTAACACTCGTTCATAAAGCCATAACTTATCCAATTTTGGCTACAATGAAGGTGTCTACAAAATTATAACCAAGTTACGAATAAATGAAACCAAAGGGAATACACAAACTGTCCATTATTATCAACATACATGTACATGTAGTAAGTGGAATATGGAAAGATTCCCATGCTCACATGCTCTTGTTGTTTGTCGGTTCAGAGGGGATAACCCTCTTTCCATTGTGAATATTGTTTACATTACTCTAACGTATCAACAACAATACAATTACACTTTTTCACCACTTCCTCATGTTTATTATTAATTGGAGTCAGATTGGAAGATTGAAGTAGATAACTCGAAACTTGTTGTTGTGTAAAGCTCGCATTACCTGCTAGGCATTAGTAGAATATGTAACCACGTTTCTCGTTAGGCATTAATAGAATATATAACCGACATTTCCTGCTAACCCTTCTTCTAACACCCATGTTCCAGATTGGTTAAGTTGACTTGTATCAAGGACCGAAGATGGAGTTTTTGGAGGAAAATCTATGTCATGACGTGGCTAAGGAAGACCACGAAGTGGCAATAAGTATTTTGATCGCGTAATTTTGGACCACCACGACGTGGCTAAGGAAGGGCACGATGTGGTGGCTGATCAGGCCTGACTTACTTTTTGGAGCTTTCTTGGCTTGAAGAAGAAGATAAGAAGAAGAAGGTGATCTTTTGGTGGAGCTTGCAAGGAATCAACATTATCATCACCTCATATTGTCTCTAGACCTTTGTAAGCGTCAAAGTCCTTGCTTTATGACTTTTGGTGGTTAGATCTTGAATATTATTCCATGTTCCTCATGTTTGAGCAAGTTTGGAGGGAAGGAACTCATAAAGTTGGCAACTTTATGACTTTCCCGAGTCCCAAGAGCATCACATGTTATGGATCTAACCTTTCGTAGAAGTTCTTGTCATTTGCTTAAGTTTTGGTCTTTAGAGCTCAAATTTAACCTAAAATGGATCTTAGACACGTATTGGAAATACATGTCTATAAAGCTTCCACCCTTATGATAAATCTAGTTTTAGAAACCCTTATAGAGTAGTTGGGTTAAGAACTTTTTCAGATTAAGGGCTTAATGGTTAAAACAATATGGATTTTCTCCTTATTTGGACCTAGGGTTCGATATCTTGATCTCTTTGGGTGTCTTAATGGATAAAGTTGGAAACTTTATCCATTTAAACCATAATATGGACTAGATCTGAGCTTTGGACTTCTTGGAATCGAAGAAAGCAACTTAATCCATTAAGCTGCTGGAAACACAATGCCCACGACATGGCCATAGGTCACCACGGCGTAGCGATTGGGAATTTCCTGTATGTTTGGCTGGATGAAGGCCACAACATGGCTAAGGAAGGACACAATGTGGCGGTTGGCTAAAGTCAACTCTGGCCGTTGACTTTGATCGTTGACTCTTGGCATGGATTGACTTTTGGTCAATCTTTATCTTTAGAAAGTAGACTTAGGGTTTGCCTTGTGTGGATTGTTAGGAGGTATTTAGCACCCATCTTTTGGCGGTGAGAGTTGTTGGTTGTGATCAGTGCAATGTTGCGCGGGGTTTTAGTCAATATTGTGATTCAGGTGAGTCTCATACTGTATTCGGGGGGCCGAAGGCATCAATGTCGGCCTACTAGTTTATGATATATAGGAAGAACAGGGGGTGGAACTTGGCATTTGTATGAAAGACTTGTAGGTGGCTCCTAACAAATTGTATGAAAAACCAAGGACCGGACCTTGACAATTATATGTAGTATGCTAGTTGTCTTTATGATATTTGTATGGAAGATCAGAAGGTGGCTCTTGGCACTTTTCTGTAAGACCCATGGTTTTAGCCCCCGACCTGACAAGGAAAGACCATGATACGGCTCATGGAATAATGTGAAGACTATGATTGGCACATAGCAATCTCTATTGTATGTATGGTATGTGGTATTTTGGGGAACTCATTAAGCTTAGTGCTTACGGTTTTATACTAATGACTTCAGGTACTTTCGGTACGAAAGGGAAGGACCCGATGTGACTGCACAACGTCCCCTGATGTTTTCTGCATTAGCTCTTTATGACTTTTACTCTGATGTTTAACTGATATAATTACTTTGGTTGGTTTTGGAACCAATCTTTTGTATTGTTTATGGTTTTAAAAATGAAATTTTTACAATGAATTTTTGGGATGTTACACTTCTGAAGCTCCAACACCATTTGCTTTTCCTCTCGTCAAATCATCCTGAGGGTTATGATATTCTCTTGAGTGTTAAGCAAAATATTCTATTAACACCTTGTTGGTTTCTAGATCTTTCTTAGTTATTGGACCTTGAGAATCATGGAGTTGGCGAGTGTACACACTGGTCCCATTGTAGAAGGTGGATATCTCTTGTTGCACGTTAAGATCATGTTGAGGACAATCACAAAGTAATCTCTTGTAATGTTCCCATGCTTCATATCAAGACTCTCCATCTAATTGTTGGAAATTCATGATGTTCTTCTTCAACTTTTCTATTTTCAAAGGAGGGTTGGATTGTTGAATGAATTCATTCTGAAGGTTGGCCCATGTCATGATTGCTCCAGGTGAAAGTGACTTTAACCTATCCTTTGCTGCTCCTACAAATGTCACTGGAAGCATCCTATGTAACACCACATCGTGTGAAACATTTGGAACATTAAAGTAGTTTGCAATGTCCAACACCTTGTCAGTGTGTCTGTAGGAATCCTCGTGATCCTTTCCATAGAATGGAATATCTTTGAGCACAGTGAGTATGTGTTCCTTGAGCTCAAAGTTTTTCCCAACTGGAAATGTTGGTGGTACGAGACCCGACCCATTGTCATTATGCATCCGCCTATTATACTCCTCCACGGTCATTCTCGTAATGTCTACCTGTAACGCCCGTGTTTTTAGGCTATACATTAATGTTGGTGTAAAAGTCTAGGTTTACCTTTGTAACTCGTTTTGAAATAATAAGAATGTATTATTTGAGTATTATGTGTTTTATGCTTAATTATGTGACTTAAATGAATTAATAACAAGAATAAGCGTAATAATAAAATATTAGATAAGCTTGATATCTATGAAGGAAGTTGTAGTGGTCTTGACGAGGATTCCGAAATTATAAATAATACCGAAATCCGAGTTATAACGAAAGTTATGACCTGTCGAAGTTTCGCGACAGAACCGATACGACAGTGTGTGACGTAAATAGTGAATTTACGATAGAGCGATATTTAGCCATAGTGATCTAAAAGAAAGTCGTAGAATACGTTAAACCGAGAGCATACATAAAAAGAGCGTCCAAATCTGACTTCGTATGAGGAAGTTATGAATTTTCTAAGTTTCGACATAGCAGTATGCAGCCCAAAGTTCGAATATGAGATCCAGTGATTTCTAGCCGAAACAATCTAAACGATAATCGAAGATCTCGTCGATAGTAGTCTAACGGTAAAAAGACAGACGAAAACGGATGTCAGATGAAGAAGTTATGAATTTCTAACGGAGTATTCCTGTCCCGGCCTACTAAAAGTAATATAATAAAAATAAAGTCAAAATTAGCCGACGAAGTCTAAACGAAAGTTGTAGAGCATAGTCTCACCTATGCGTGGATATAAAAAACGTAAAAAACGGAGCTCGTATGCGAAAGATACGAATTTTAGAAGTTTTGAAATGCGGAGTACGCCCAATGTACTCATGGTTCATGGTTTGGGTTGGGCCACATCGCCCTACTCCACCACTCGAGTGCCTCGGGTCCGAAGCCGTGACGCATCCGATCCAATCCACCCAGTACGCCCGATGTACATGTCGACGAGGGAGTACGCCCCGCGTACTCTGACATTACGCCCAACATAATTGGATGCTCAGCACCCTATAAATAGAACTCGAGGGCTGCTGATTTTCTTTGCTAATTTCCACTTCTTCACCCCCTTTTTCTTTCTTCTACTTTGCGAGAAATATCCCCGAAGCCCCGGTATCAACCCCAACACCCGAAGCAAGTCCCAAAGCCCCAAAGATCCCAAGAAATAGAGTTGTCGAGCCGAAACTCTTCCCGCAAGAAGCTCGGTTTTTGGAAGATATCCCAGTTTCATCAAAGATTATTATTTTAAGAGCCGTAGTGCTGTCCGAGCATCGTCTTATCAAGTGAGTGTGTAGTTGCTTTCTTCTAACACATAGATATGAATTATTTCTATATAAAATACGTGCTATATGTTTATATACTATCTGTTATTTGGAATGAGTATTGAATGAATATATTATACAGGTTTTAATTTGTGTATGAATGTGTGTGTGTGTGTCTATATATATATATATATATATATATATATATATATATATATATATATATATATCTACAAAAATGTTGGGTAAAACATGGGTAGATAGTTGACGTGTGATGAAATAAAAATGATGAAAGGCCTCGATGTTGTTGTTGATCTAGTCATCTAGAGGAGTATGGATGACGACTACAAACTCTTTCTAGACAGTCCAGTGGAACGCTGGCAGGTTCATATCCTGTAGGTGTTGTGAATGATGTGTTCACCGGTGTACTCTATCCCCCTCATGTTTGCCTTTAGGATATCTATTGTTGAGGAAACCCCTTTGCAGTAATGTCCATCCCGATGAAGATCCTTAGACTAGGTCCCTTGTGATAGTTGTTGTTTTAGGGACGTAAAGTGAGGATAACGAGAATGGGTAATCGGGTATTGTTGGTTAATTAAATATAATTATTTATTGTGGGTTGAAAACCCTATATGCTCACCAGGCTACCAAGCCTGACCCACTCAGTTTTAT
The DNA here is from genome assembly GCF_051521515.1 of Lactuca serriola. Lineage (NCBI taxonomy): Eukaryota > Viridiplantae > Streptophyta > Magnoliopsida > Asterales > Asteraceae > Lactuca > Lactuca serriola. The sequence goes on along the minus strand of NC_136415.1, from coordinate 17,277,517 downwards.
TTGTATTACAGGTAGTGGTGTGAGAGCATAAGTTGGGTGAATCATCAAGTTATATTGTTTATAGGCCTGTAGTTGTAAATAACCGTTGTAAGGCTTATAATGTGCCGTTTATGCTTTTGGTATGTATCGGAACATGACATCCCGCGTTTTGTTATATATGAAAATAGATTTCTTTAAGGAATGATTTGATAAATTTTATTTATCATATTTTGTTTTGGAAACAAATTCCATAACTCTTTTAAATCAAAGGATTACTCTGAAAATTATTTTAAAAGCATAAATTAAGTCAGTCTTTTCTGGCCGTGATTTTGGGGATGTCACAGTTGGTATCAGAGCATTAGTTTAAGAGAACTAGGATTTTGTAGGATTTCTAGACTTAAAACTTAGAATGCTAAGTGAAGATTGGGAGATAAGTTTCTGTTATATTTTAGACATGAGCACTAGTTTATTTTTGGAAAGATGTCTAAAAGGCTTTTATGTGCTAAATGTTATACGTTTTCCATATATGATATTATTTGTTCAGATCTACGGTTTGTTGCCAACCGGATCCGGAGACCTTATGTGTTTAGGATTCTAAGCGTATGACGACGATATTAGAACTAGCATGTAAACGTTTCGTAGTGATATGGATGATTTAATTATCTATCGTGAATAAGGATCTAATTTCACCTTATTCGGTGTATAGATCAAAATGGTAAGAACCAGAAGTGGCATTGGAAATGCAGACGAAAACAGGAATCAACCACCTCTAATCGAGCAAATACCTGTTTTAGCAGCAACACCTAAGCCGATGACAATGGATGGGGTACAAGCGATGATCCAAATGATGTTGGATCGTCAAATGGAAGAAACTAGATGTTTGCTTCAGCAGAATCGCGAAGAACCTTCAATGCCGATTGAACAGCCCGAATTGAATGAAGGGCATTCGGAAGGAGGAAACTTCAGGGGGACTGTTGGTCAAGCCAACCCACCGATTGTTAGGCAAATCAACTAGGATGGAGGAAATGATGGGCATGGGTGCAAGTACAAGGATTTCATGGCATCCAAGCCACCATGTCTATTCGGAAGCCCGACGCCAGTGGATGTCATAAACTGGATCTCCGAAATGGAGACAATGTTTGAGAGTTGCGAATGCAACAACAGACAGAAGACCGCTCTTGCGATCCTTTTGTTAAAATCTGGAGTGTTGAGTTGGTGGAAGTTGTTAGCTGACTCGATGCCCAAGGGAGAAGCGAGCAAGAAGTCTTGGGAAGACTTTGTGGTGCAACTCAAATTGCAATACTGCTCCGAGCAGGGCCTTCTGGAAATCAATAATGAGTTTCAGAATTTGAAGAAGGGAAAAATGATTGTTACTGAATACGTTGGTAGTTTCACGGAAAAGATGAAGCTTATTCCATATTTAGTTCCAACTGAACTCTCTAAGGTCAACAAGTTTTCCCTCAGACTACCAGCGGACTTTGATCCAATGGTTAAGCAAACAACCACATTGAAAGCCGCCATCTGGGCTTCTAGAAATGTTGAGACCCAGATCAGGGAGAAGGGTCTGGAGAGGTCAGAGGTTGGTGAGAAGAGGAAGTTTGACGGACCCTCGGGGTCCAACAAAAAGGGTAAATTCTCGAAGTCTAGTTCCAGAGTAGGTGGAGGAGGCGAAGCGAAATGGTGCGACAAATGCAAGAAGAAGCATCATGGGAAATGTGGCGGGGAAGCCACATGCTTTAAATGTGGAAAGTCTGCTATGGGTGTGGTGAGGAGGGGCACATCTCGAGGGATTGTCCGAAAAAGAAGGAGGCAACAAGGCCCAACATTCCACCAAAGCCGAAGGCGAGAGCGTTCCAGATGACACTGGAAGCTGCTAAAGAAGAAGCTGATGTCGCTTCAGGTACCTTTCTCATAAACAAATTGCCTGTCCAAATTTTATTTGATTTTGGAGCCAACTACTCCTTTATTTCGCATAAATTTGGTAGAAAACTAGCTTTGCCTGTTGATAGACTAGATAATGCTTTATTAGTTGAAGTTGCTAGCGGCAAGTTTATACCTATTAGCCATCGTATGAAAAACATCTTAATTGATTTGAATGAGAATAAGTTCCACGAGGAATTATTGCTTATTGAGTTAAATGGTTTCGACATCGTGCTGGGAATGGATTGGCTTAGCGCCAATGATGCCGAAATAATGTGCAAGAAGAAGATTGTAAAAGTAAACCCGCCAGGAAAAGAGTCATTTATGGTGTATGGGGGCAAACGCAGAGTAAACTCTGGGATTATTTCTCTAATGAAATCCAGAAGGTGTTTGGCCAAGGGATGTACATCGTATCTAGCATTCGTGATTGATGCTAAGAAGGAGAAAAAGGAGATGCAGAGCATTCCTGTCGTGTGTGATTATCCGGAAGTATTTCCCAAAGATCTTCCTAAATTGCCGCCTGATCGACAAGTAGAATTCCTTATCGACTTGTTACCAAGAATGACGCCAAAAGCAAAAGCACCTTACTGATTAGCACTGACGGAGATGAAGGAGCTAATGATGCAACTTCAGGAGTTATTGGAAAAGGTTTCATTAGACCTAGTTCATCACCCTGGGGAGCTCCGGTGTTATTCGTAAAGAAAAAGGACGGGAGTATGAGGATGTGAATTGATTACAGAGAGCTGAATAAGACAACAATAAAGAATAAATATCCATTTCCAAGGATTGATGACCTGTTCGATCAACTACAAGGTTCAAGCTATTTTTCAAAGATCGACCTAAGGTCAGGATATCATCAGCTAAAAGTAAGAGGGCAGGATATCGAGAAGATTGCATTTAGAACACGATATGGACACTACGAGTTTTTGGTTAGGTCGTTTGGACTAACCGATGCTCCAACAACATTCATGGATTTAATGAGCAGGGTTTGTAAATCGTTCCTTGATAAATCTGTGATAGTGTTCATAGATGACATTCTTATTTACTTGAAAAGCCAAGAAGAGCATGACAGACACTTGCGAGAAGTGTTGAAAGTCTTGAAGAAGGAGAATTTGTATGCCAAGTTCTCCAAACGTGATTTTTGGATTCGAGAAGTCCAATTCTTGGGTCAACGGTCAGCCAAGAAGGGATAATGGTTGATCCAACAAAGATTGAAGCTGTGATGAAGTGGGAACAACCGAAAAGTCCCACGGAGATCCGAAGCTTTCTGGTATTAGCCGGATATTACCGAAGGTTTATACAAGGCTTTTTTTTCGATCGCTACTCCATTGACAGCTTTGACCCACAAAGGAGCTACTTATACTTGGAGTAATGAGCACAAAGAAGCATTCAAGTTGCTAAAGAAGAAGCTATATGAGGCACCGATTCTTTTTCTACCCGACGAAGTTGAGGATTTCGCTATCTATAACGATGTGTCTGGGGTTGGGTTAGGTTGTGTTTTGACCCAAAGAGAAAAGGTGATAGCATATGCGCCTCGACAACTGAAAGAGCATGAAAAGAACTACCCCACTCATGATTTGGAATTGGCAGCGGTAGTATTTGCTCTAAAGATATGGAGGCATTACCTCTATGGCATGAAGTGCAAACTTTTCACTGATCATAAGAGTCTCCAATATCTCTTTAATCAGAAAGAATTGATTATGAGGCAACGACGCTGGCTAGAGTTACTTAAGGACTACGACTGTAAGATACTTTACCACCCCAATGAAGCAAATGTTTTTGGTGATGCACTCAGTCGGAAAGTCAATATTGAAAGAAAAAGGCCAAGAGCGTTGAGAATAGAAGTTGTCTCGTCAATTATGGAGAGTATAAAGAAAGCTCAAGAAGAAGCTTCTGAGAAGAATGACCGAAAGGGAGAACATTTGGGCAAAACGTTAGTGTTCGGTATAAACAGTCACATACTGAAGGTATTCCAAGATTGAATTTGGGTGCCTAAGTCAGGAGGAGTAAGAGATCTTATGATGGAAGAAGCTCACAAAACAATGTACTCAATTCATCCTGGCAGCACTAAAATGTATAGGGACCTAAAACCCTACTACTGGTGGTCGACGATGAAGCTTGATATTGTAAAGTATGTGGCCGAGTGTGTGACCTGTGCAAGAGTTAAGGCACAACATCATAAACCCTATGGAAGTTTAGAACCTTTGCCTACAGATATGGGTAAATGGGAAGACATTGCTATGGATTTTGTCACTAAACTGCCCAAAACAAAGAACGGTCACGACATGATTTGGGTGGTCATTGATCGCTTCACTAAGAGTGCGCACTTCATAGCAGCCAACGAGAAATGGTCTATGGATAAGCTTGCAAATTCTTATATGAAGGAAATTGTGAGGCTTCACGGTGTTCCATTAACGATTGTGTCGGATCGTGATAGCCGTTTCACCTCAAGGTTTTGGAGAAGTCTACAAGAGGAATTGGGTACCAAGTTGTGTTTGAGTACAGATTACCATCCATAGACTGATGGTCAGAGCGAAAGGATGATACAAACGCTTGAAGATATGCTGATAGCATATACCATGGAATTCCAAGGTAACTGGGATGAACATTTACCTTTGGTAGAATTTTCCTACAATAATAGTTTCCACTCGAGCATTAAGATGGCACCTTATCAAGCTTTTTACGGAAAAAATTTCCGTACGCTGTCTTGTTGGCTTGAGGCTGAGGAAAAGTATTTTATGGGACCTGAGATAGTCCATTAGACTGCTGAAAAGCTGAAAATAATTAGGGAGAGAATGTTAGCGGCTCAGGTTCGTCAAAAGAGCTATGCTGACATAAAGCGCAGACCGATGACATTTGGAGTTGGGGATTCGGTTTTGCTTAAAGTCTCACCGTGGAAGGGACTTATAAGATTTGGTAAAAGGGGAAAGTTAAGTCCAAGATTTATTGGACCGTTTAAGGTTCTTCAGAGGATTGGGAATCAAGGTTACAAACTAGAATTACCTGAAGAACTGAATGAAATTCATAACACTTTCTATGTGTGTTATTTGAGGAAGTTCACGGGAGAAGTTCTCGATATAATTCCAATTTATGAGTTAAGAATTGATGAGAACAAAATGTTAATTGAAGAACTAGAGGCAATCGTTGACCATAAAACTAAGAAGTTGCGACGCAAGATGGTCAAATTAGTGCTTGTCCGATGGAAACATGCGAATGGGCCAAATCTCACCTGGGAAACGGAGAGTGACATGATGAGTCGCTATCCACATTTGTTTGTCGATGTGTGATTCCGGGGACGGAATCATCCTAAGGAGGAGAGAATTGTAACGCCCGTATTTTTAGGCTATACATTAATGTTGGTGTAAAAGTCTAGGTTTACCTTTGTAACTCGTTTTGAAATAATAAGAATGTATTATTTGAGTATTATGTGTTTTATGGTTAATTGTGTGACTTAAATGAATTAATAACAAGAATAAGCGTAATAATAAAATATTAGATAAGCTTGATATCTATGAAGGAAGTTGTAGTGGTCTTGACGAGGATTCCGAAATTATAAATAATACCGAAATCTGAGTTATAACGAACGTTATGACCTGTCGAAGTTTCGCGACAGAACCGATACGACACTGTGTGAAGTAAATAGTGAATTTACGATAGAGCAATATTTAGCCTTAGTGATCTAAAAGAAAGTCGTAGAATACGTTAAACCGAAAGTATACATAAAAAGAGCGTCCAAATCTGACTTCGTATGAGGAAGTTATGAATTTTCTAAGTTTCGACATAGCAGTATGCAGCCCAAAGTTCGAATATGAGATCCAGTGATTTCTAGCCGAAACAATCTAAACGAGAATCGAAGATCTCGTCGATAGTAGTCTAACGGTAAAAAGACAGAAGAAAACGGACGTCAGATGAAGAAGTTATGAATTTCTAACAGAGTTTTTCTGTCCCGGCCTACTAAAAGTAATATAATAAAAATAAAGTCAAAATTAGACGACGGAGTCTAAATAAAAGTTGTAGAGCATAGTCTCACCTACACGTGGATATAAATACGTAAAAAACGGAGCTCGTATGCGAAAGCTACAAATTTTAGAAGTTTTGAAATGCGGAGTACGCCCAGCGTACTCATGGTTCATGGTCTGGGTTAGGCCACATCGCCCTACTCCACCACTCGAGTGCCTTGGGTCCGAAGCCGTGACGCATCCGATCTAATCCACCCAGTACGCCTAGCGTACTAGGCGTGCGCCCGATGTACATGTCGACGAGGGAGTACGCCCCGCGTACTCTGAGATTACGCTCAGCGTAATCGGATGCTCAGCACCCTATAAATAGAACTTAAGGGATGCCGATTTTCTTTGCTAATTTCCACTTCTTCACCCCCTTTTTCTTTCTTCTACTTTGCGAGAAATACCCTCGAAGCCTCGGTATCAACCCCGACACCCGAAGCAAGTCCCAAAGCCCCGAAGATCCCAAGAAATAGAGTTGTCGAGCCGAAACTCTGCCCGCAAGAAGCCCGGATTTTGGAAGATATCCCGGTTTCATCAAAGATTATTATTTTAAGAGCCGTAGTGCTGTCCGAGCATCGTCTTATCAAGCGAGTGTGTAGTTTCTTTCTTCTAACACATAGATATGAATTATTTCTCTATAAAATACGTGCTATGTGTTTATATATTATTTGTTATTTGGAATAAGTATTGAATGAATATATTATACAGGTTCTAAGTTGTGTATGAATGTTTATATATATATATATATATATATATATATATATATATATATATATATATATATATATATATATATATACAAAAATGTTGGGTAAAACATGGGTAAATAGTTGACATGTGATGAAATAAAAATGATAAAAGGCCTCGATGTTGTTGTTGATCTAGTCATCTAGCGGAGTATGGATGACGACCACAGACTCTTTCTAGACAGTCCAGTGGAACGCTGACATGTTCATAACCTGTAGGTGTTGTGAATGATGTGTTCATCAGTGTACTCTATCCCTCTCATGGTTGCCTTTAGGGTATCTATTGTTGAGGAAACCCCTTTGCAGTAATGTCCATCCTGATGAAAATCCTTAGACTAGGTCCCTTGTGATAGTTGTTGTTTTAGGGACGTAAAGTGAGGATAACGGGAATGAGTAATCGGGTTATTGTTGGTTGGTGAAATTAAATATAATTATTTATTGTGGGTTGAAAACCATATATTCTCACCAGGCTCCCAAGCCTGAACCACTCAGTTTTATTTGTATTACAGGTAGTGACGCGAGAGCATAAGTTGGATGAATCATCAAGTTATTTTGTTTATAGGCTTGTAGTTGTAAATAACCGTTGTAAGACTTATAATGTGCCGTTTATGCTTTTGGTCTGTATCGGAACATGACATCGCACGTTTTGTTATATATGAAAATAGATTTCCTTAAGGAATGCTTTGATAAATTTTATTTATCATATTTTGTTTTGGGAATAAATTTCGCAACTCTTTTAAATCAAAGGATTACTCTGAAAATTATTTTAAAAGCATAAATTAAGTTAGTCTTTTCTGACCGTGATATTGGGATGTCACACTACCATCGTGTTGTCGGGTTCGATTTTGAATTCCTTTTCTGAATCACTCTCGGTTTCTAGTTCATACCTTGTTCCTTTCTCGTCGGGAGTTTTTTCAAAAGTTGCTACCTCGTTTGATTTGAAGCTGCTACTAGATTCGCCTTCCTTTTTATCTTTTTTCTTGTGTAACTCGGATTCCAGGTCTTCAAAGGGTGTCACAATCTTAAAGATGATCCCCTGGTCATGAACTGCTCAAACAAAACAAAGAAAACATGTAAAAACGAACAAAAACGAAAATAAACATAAAACAGAAAACGACCAGTTTTCATGTCGTGGCGATAGAACCATCACGTTGTGAACTTTGATTAAACATTTTTTTTTGCGGTTTTTACCCCCATAAAAAGGATCGATTAACTAATAACAATTAAATTAAAACTAAAATAAGTCGTTCCCTGATAATGAAGCCAAAAACTTGTTGTATGATATATATATATATATATATATATATATATATATATATATATATATATATATATATATTTAGAGAGAGAGAGAGAGAGAGCTAGGTTCAAGTATTCTAACTAATTATTTTACATGTATTGTATGTTATGAGAATGATAAAGAAAATATGTTGTTTGATAATAGAAATACGTTCAATCTTACATATATAACTATTCTCATTAACACACATTCTCACTAATTAAATCGTCTATAAGGTTATTATACACTTATTATTATTATTCTCATTTCTGTCAGAATGTTTTATTGGGTCGTATTCTGTCAGAATGAAAATGAGTGAAAACCGATGTGTGAGAACAAAAAATAATAATAATTAACGAGAATGCATGAAAATGGCGATATTCTTGTAAGGATGAACTTATTCGCATTGCTAAACAACTTATTTTCTTAGTTATTCTCATAGCATACGATAGATGTACAATAATTAGTTTGAATAGAATAACCTAAGCCTATATATATATATATATATATATATATATATATATATATATATATATATATATATATATATATATATATATATATATATATATATATATATATATGGAAAAGTGAATGTGCGGCTATTATTTACCTAAGCTTAGGTATAAATCCTTGATTGAGTTATTGCATGTTCTCTTTTATCTTTTATTCTATTGGTTTTAATTTAAAATTTAGTAGGGTTGATTAAATGGTCATGATTGTTAGTGCTTTAAGTTCTTAGACACAATGAAGAAAAAAACATAAATGTGATCGGTAATGTAGCAATTCACGTGATTAAGGAAGAACAGTAAGTGAGATATCATGATTAGTTTTTTATATATAGATCAAAACTACATATTTCGTAGGGTTCTACATATAAACTTAGGTACATAACAACCACATATTTCCTAAACATATATATATATATATATATATATATATATATATATATATATATATATATATATATTAATTTATAAACCAAACAAAACTTAACGAGCTAAAACGCAAATAAGCAGTGTACCTAGTTGAATAATAGCATAGGAAACAATATTTTAATTAATAAATTAAATACTATAAGTTAAACTAAGAAAAACAACTAAACTTGAGGTTTTATCTGATTTTGCAAGTTCAAATTAACTTAAATTAATTACTAAAAACTTTTAAACTAAAGCAAATAACTACAGACGATTTTTAATTAAGATAATTTCACATCCCCATTTTCACGGCTCGAAAAGGCAATTTCTTTATGCTTATTTAAAACATAGTATTCATTTGTAAATGCGGAATTTGTCTTATTAAAGTATTTCCTAAGAAATGTTTTTCATTTGATTATTAAAACTTGGGATGTCATATCTGATACAAGAAACATAAGCATAAACGTAGTCATTACAGACATAACAATATCTTTTATACTATGCCTATATTTCCTCAAGTCTCTCATTAGGTCTTAACATCATTATCCATGTACCTTTGTACTGTTACATGTGATACAAAGTTACTGATTGGGCCAGGTTAGAAAACTTGATAAGTACATAGAGTTTTCAACCCATAATAATATAGTTAATTTGTTTAATTATCTATTTCATATCAAACAATTAACCCAATTACTCATTCTCATTATCTTCTTTATTCATCTATAGAGACCTATCTTAAGGACCATCATTGTAAATATTGTGGTTGCCATCTATATTATGATAGATGACTACATCGTTAATACAATAGTTCTAGTTCCTACATCGTTAATACAATAGTACCAGTTCCTACATCATTAGAACAATAATACTAGTTCCTACATCGTTATTACAATAGTATTATTAAAGTAGTGACATCCTATCATCATTTTCATCTCTCATCATACTATGGCAACTTATCTCTCATCATACTATGACATCTTATCATTTTCATCCCCCGTTACCCTTTACTACCCATTGTATTATAATCATGAAAATACATACACTATAATAATCATATAAAACTCATCTTATAATATTTCATCTATCACATAACATCTTCGTGTTGGATTAAGGCGTCTAAGCCAATAACTAAATTGATATATTCTTGTAGTTAGAAACAACGTCCTTTTTGGGTTGCCCTCATAACTAGAACTTTATAAGAATGACATTTAGAGAGAGATGATGTATTTATTAGTTTATTATATGATTAATAAATTGTAATAGATGATTTGTTAATATATTATATGATTAATATATTAATTAGAAATGGATAATTTGTTTGTTAATTTATTATGTGATTAATAAATTAATATGAAATCAGTTGGTAAGTAATTGGTTTGTTAATTTATATGATTAATAAATTAATGTGAAATCAATAGGAATTAGTTAATTATTAATCAGAATTAATCTGAAATTAATTCTGGATTAACTGAAATTAATTAAAGGTCAAATGGTTGAATTGTAATTTTTCATTGTTGAGCAAGAAAGGAAAACTCTAGAACCCATATAGGTGGTGAACGAAATTGGGAAGGATTTTAGAGTTTCTGGAGTATTCATAATGTTGATAAGGATACCATATTTGAACAAATAAAATATTATTATTTTATTATTCAAATCTAGGGTTTTCCTTGTCTCATCCACAATATAAATAGGACCTTAAGGAGGTCTAATTTCGTGCATACCCTTCCTTGGAAGATTCTATGGCCGAAAATCTCCTCCTTCCTCTCTCCTCTTGTCTTTTAGTTATAGAGTTTGAGTGTGAGCCATTAGAGACAACATTCTTTTGGTGCTAAGCTTTCCAAGACCTACAATACAATGAGATCGAAGTGATTTGTTTACTACAACAAAACAAAAGGTATGTAACTCTATACTTGGTAATTTCGAATTACACTAGGGTTATGCTAGGTTTAGTTGTTCATTGTATGTTGCTATCAAGGTGTATGACATAGATCTTTTATAGGATGCATGTACCATATTAATGTTAATTGTTTTTTCGCATTGTACACTTTGTTTTCTATAAAACCCAACAATGGTATCAGAGTTTAGGCTTGTCAAACATTGATTGCACATAAGTTGAATCGAACTAAACCCGTTTTTCGTAAAACATTGATCTTACGACATGCCATGTATCTGTCATGACGTGAGAATGGTATTTTTCCAGATTTTCGATAATTATCTTCTTAATCAGATTTATGGTGTTGTTTTTGGTAATTATCCTATATTAATTTTGTCTGATTCCGGATTTTGAATGTCTTGTGTGATAAATAAATCCTAAATAATAGGAGATACCTTATTTGATAATTTTTAATTAGTTAAATTAAATTGAACTATCCCTTATAAATTTAATAATTATTTTAATTGTAATGTAGTTAAAGGATAAATATAAATCCATTATATGTTTAAATTGATTAATTAATTATAAAATAATTTAGATAATTAATATTTAAACCTCGTATTTTGAAATGATTTAAAATACACCTTATATTATATATGATTAAAAGTTTACTATATTCTACGTATAAAACAAGTTAGTCAAATCATTAGTATGCCTTATTCACGAAGCCATACTCTAAGGGGGGATAAGGATAACGACCTATAAATGACCATTGAATGAGTGTCCACTCTCACCCACCGTTTTTTGTATGGTGGAGGGTTGTTAGCCAAACGGGTTTTATAGGACATAACCTCTAAAAGTATGATACTACAAAGTAACTAAACCTTTTATAAATCACACTCTAGCTATTTTAGGAAAATGTGAAATTATATGATAATCCATGAAAACGCACATCGTTTCTTTTTGATTCGTTAGGGGAGCGTGTGTGGTTAACGGACACACTAATTTGAGACTATAAAGGTGAAATGATGAAACAACTCGTGTTTATGATTATTGATGGAGCATGTGTGGTTAACCAGCACATCATTGAGAGATTATAAATCGATCGAGGGTGTTTGAGCGGGTTTGCATGGTTATTCACATCTTAATTATGATCCTCGGCATCCAGTTACAATTGGTAACAGAATAATCGAGATTAAACATGTCCTTGATAAGATTCAATGAATCTCAAAGATCTAGGAGTTTCATGAGATTGAAATTGGTGAGATGACTCTACCTACCTAAAATAGATTCAAATTTGATTACGACATCCCTCTTTAAAGGTCGAATCGAAAATATGGATCCTAGCCTTAATTTAATTTATGGGTTAATAACTAAGGATTAAAAACAACTAACTTGAATTCACTATTCTCCTACTTTAGATGTCTTAATGAAGACATAAATGGTCTTCCTCGTTCTTCTGGAAATGTTTTTCCTTGTTCTTCTAAAGATGATATTCCACATTCTGATAAAGGTGAAAAAGTATTCCCTTTTCCGGGGAATGGTGAAACTGGACACCATGCTTCTTCAATTCTTCCACCTCCTCCTCTTGCGACTCTCCCAACTTTATGTTTTCCTCAAAGCTAAAATTTCAAGAAATTCAATACCTCCATGATCCGGGTGTTACAATACCTTTGGTTAGGATCATTTATCCTAAATAACCTTCTATAAAAATGTCATTTTATCGTTTGTCGATAAATTCCTTAAAAGACTTATATGAAGTAGTCTGCGGCGCACGAGACTAAAGATTTCCCTATTCGAGGGTTCAAATTATATTACTTCTCACTTATTATATCTTAATTGTCTATCTTGAAGTTGCGGGCGTTACAATATCTAAGAAACGACAAGATATTTGTTAGAGCTAGAGCATAAAAACATAAAGGAAACTACTTATGTAATAAATTGAGGGTGTAATAAGATCGTTATCCTTAAGTAATATTAGCCCTCACCAGGTCGTTGATAGTTTGATGAGATCAAGATTAACTTCCTCCCAAAATGTACTTGACGTTTAAGATTTGTAAGCAACGATCCTACAAACATGAATTTGAACATTTTTGTGATGATTTTAAGAAGAGAGAAAAACACTTAAATGTAAATGAAGTCAGAACCCGTGAATTTGTAGCACCAATTCTCAACAATTGCAACTTTTCATGAAATGTTGCAATGCTTCGTATATAACCGAAAAACTATCAATTTGATTTTCACTCAAAATTGTTAACCAAACAATAACAAAACTTAACTAACCGTGAAGTATAAGTTTTCAGACTCAGATTGTAAGAAATTTTATGCGCGTGTGCAAAAGTCAAATGCTAATTGTTAACGTATCCTTCAGGGGAAATGTCAAAAAAAGAGAAGTCAAACTAACACCAAGCTTGGCCTGGTTGGAATCTGGTCGTATCCAGTCTAAGGCCAAGTCCGGGACTTCGCCAATGCGGAGTCACGGGTATGGCGGTTAAGGGGCAGAACTGTGCCTTGCCCTCTTCTCCTAGAAATAACACCCCGACAAACGTGAGACCAATCCGAGACTTCCACTTGTCCATCCGACGACAGCCACAATCATCATAATATCGAAGATTCCCCTCTAGCCAATGAGGTGACGAGGCAAAAAGGTGTGACGGGGGATCGTTCAATACGGATCCGCCACGTCGCGTCTCACGAGGGAAGGCTCAACAGAATCAGTTAGTAGGCACGCGCCTCACAACCAGGTATAAAAGGACCCTTCTTCTTCATGAGGAGGGTGACGTAACTCTTTTTCCACAGATTTACCCTTTCTTCTCTCATAATCCATTCTAACTTGATCGTCAGAGTTTCTTCGTGGGAATCCCTCCCGATCATCTTTCTCTTTTGTACTGTGATATCAGGAGAAGGAACCAGCACGACTCTCACCCTCGATCTCAATTCAACCATCTCCGACATATCACAACACTAATAGAAAGATTTATGCAAGAGTTGTCATCGTAAGTGAAACGCTAGAAGGGAGATTGACAAGAAGGAAGAAGATGAAGTCGGCAAAAAAGAAAATAAAATCAGTTATTAGGAGAGATACGGAGGAAACGACTAAATTGCCCTTATGTGCTTTACACATGAGGAAAGGTAACATAATCTTTCAAAGTTTGTTACAGGCAGAGACTAAATGTGAAATAAAACTACGAAATATGGACCAAAATGTAACAACTCGGTCTCGTGGACTAAATTTGTAGGATTTGGGAGAGCATGGGACAAATTATGTAATTAACTCTTTATTTTACATTTAAAATTTATTTAAGATATAATTAAATAAAGGTGTCATAGAAAATTATGAAACTATTAAAAGTATTATTTTCAAAAAAATTATACTTTATGTTTTAATTAAAACTCAAAAAGTTGAAATAGTTTTCAATGATATATACTATATAATTAACTTCAAACAATAAATAAGAAGATAGCAACAACTACACAAGGATGGAATGAAGACGAATGATCGAGCATAACAAAAGGGGCAAACGTAAAAATAAGAACGAAAAACAGGAATTGAAATGAAACTCATCCCCTTCTGGCTTCTTGGGTTTAGGTGATTTCAATTTCTATATATTTAAGTTCATCTTTATTCCTTCATATCAAGTACACTTTTATGAGTTGGTTGAAAAAAGATACGAGGACGTTAATTATGTCAACAATCCATTTGTGATCCCTCCTAATTTCTAAAATAAATAGTCTAACATCAGGAATAATAAAAAAAAAAAACAAAAATACAAATTAAAAACTATTTAATCCCAATAAAAAAATAAAATTAATAATTGGGAAAGGAGAGAACGTATATCATAATTTGTGAAAATGATTATTGATACAAATTTTGAAAAGTAATGGTTGCATTCAAGCATGCCAAAATGTTGGTTGCTTTATGCATAGAGGAGCACAATTGCGTTTGCAAAGCACAAGAAAAGGAGGGCACAAAAGCAAGAAGAATAAGCATCTCTTTGTAGCATTTTTTCAAGATCAATAATTACAGCAAAACCCATCAATACCTAAATCAGTTGCTTCGAATTCACATAGGATTTGAACTATTATGCTGAATCCAAACCGATAAAAAGATAAAGACAACTGACGAACCGAAATATTAGTCTCGTAAGAAGTCCTTAATTTGCAAGTTCTAGTTCTAGTAGATCACGCCGTCTCTAAATTAACAACGTCCTGTCATGGAAAAGGGTGTTGGTGAAAGTCACTTGTTAGCCCACCTTGATCCATTGTGAAATCACCGAAAGAGGACATACCAAAGTCACCATCCAACATCAAGAATGGTGATGTAGTCGAGCAAGAAGCATAAGATGTTTTGGATGAGCATCGAGCTAGTCGGGCTTTAGCCACAGCTAGATCATGTTGCAACTGGAACATCTTATCCTGTAAAGACGCTATCGCGCCAATGCATCCATACACCGGGTCCTTGAGCCGCTCCTCGGCCTCAAACACCAAGGAATTGACCGCATCATGTCGTTGTGGTTCGGGGACCTCATTTAGGATCTTGGTGACATTGCTTGCACCGAAGACCTTGTGAACCTTGGCAAACTTGTTGGGCTCATCGGCTCGAAAATAAGGTGCAAAGAGACAATGAGGGGTGCACCTCCTTTTCATGAACTTGCAAGCCGCACAAGAAGATGTTGAACGTGGCTCTTGGCCTCTCATGGGATTGTCTTTTCTTTAGCTTCCCCTTTCTTGCAAATATATAGCGTTTGATGGGAAGGGGCTTTTATCTAGTGTACCCTCCCCACCCAAGAAATATTTAGTGTTGCTTTAATGAGTCATCAATCATTTTATTAGTTTTTGTATAAAAAGAATTAACATGATATAAATAACTTTTTTCTAGTTTTTAAAATTGAATCATATTTATGAAATGAAAACCAAATTAATCTATTAAGATGGATTTTCTTTCTTAAGAGCATTAGTGAATGATGGAGTTAAAGGGGGACATATGATGGTTCATCTCCACAAAGGAGTGGATGAGACAATTGTGGCCTCATAAGATTAGATAGGTCATGATAGTTGTTCATCATAAAAAAATAAAAGTAGATTCACATCGTGATATTTGAATTGATTGAAGAAAAGAGATTTCAACCAAAGAAGAAACCCCTCAACACATAAAGTTAAATACATCCACAACAAGTAAACCTACACAAGCATTGCTTTGGAACCTACATTCACTTGATGGACCCAACAAAACCACTACCACTACCATCTTCGTATCTTTTTCCTTACAAAACAAATATACATTTTAGTTTAATAAAGATATTTATTATTATATAAAATATTAGTTTATCAAATAACATGTGTTGTTTGTAGAACTAAATATACGAACTACGCAGCATATAATTAACAAGGTGTATGTTAGAAAATAGTGCGAGTCACAAAAATGGTCCTTGGATTTATGCTGAATGTATGATGAGGTGGTTTGAATAATTTTGTTTGCTTTTAGGTTCATATGTATAATTGTTTGTCATAATCAAATCAACAATCTAAAGTGGTGGGACATAGTGGTTTAAACTTTTTTAAGCAAGTATTACCTCATTAACCGAAACCGAAAAGTGGATGGGCCTTTTCAACTCTAGGATCATGTCAACCTTTTTATTATAAACTATTAAAGCATTAATTATACTTATTTAGATCTTAATCAATCAAAACATTAAAACATACCGTTAAACAATTAGACTTAAGGGACCGGCTACGGTGGAGATCGTAGTCTTCCTGTTATATCATCACGAACACCGTCCATCCATCACAGTCTGGGTGCCGTGGAGGTCGTACTACCATACCTCATGGCCACACTTCTTTCTCCATTTTCCAAACCAATTTGACCGTTGAACGGTCTTAATTTTTTTTTTCCTTTTTAACCTTTAACCATTCTTATTTAAACCTCTCAAACCTTACAATTGGAGGATGATTTCATGGAGTTCATTTGTTTATTTTATTTTATTTTATTTTATTTTATTTTATTTTTTTTAATTTCTATTTTTTTCTAAGTTTTTAGAATATTTTTTAATGTGATGTTATCTTTTTTCAACTAATGCAATGTAAATATGTAATGAGTTTTTATTTTTATTTAATGAAATATTTTATTTTTAATTAAAACTAAATTTTTTTAATTATTTAAAAAAAATGAGTGTGACACCACTCCTAGAGTGTGGCATGAAACCACACTTTATGGTAAATACTGATGTATCGCCTATATGACATTGTGACAAAATAAATGGGTGTTACACAATTTTCTCCAGCTTTAACATTTATTACTTTTTCACAATGATAGCGAAAATATATTGATAGTAATTGATTTATATAAAGGGTTGTTTTTATTCAGGCAAACTATATATATATATATATATATATATATATATATATATATATATATATATATATATATATATATATATATATATATATATAACACAATTTATTAGACTATAGTGTGTATATCCAATCGTAGTATGTAAGGTATTGAGCTTGTTGTGGAACTACGGGCATATGATGAACACCACCCCCTCACCGTATCACCATAGATTTTGTCTCATCTATAGCAAGATTCAACATCACTCATTCTCTTATTTTATTTATTCATACGTTTGAATAATACAACTCGATCTAAACTCATTTTGGTAACATCAATAACACAACATCCCAAGTATTTTTATCTTTTAATCTCACATGATATATATAAAAGAAAAAATAAACTTGTTATGATAAATATAAGAACAAAAAATTATATTTATTTTACAATTAATCATGAATCAAATAATGCATGTCCAAAAAGAAAAAAAAACAGCAAATAAGTATGAATACAATTATTTTTGTATTTATTTTTATAAACAAATTATATTTATTTTTATTAAAAATTTATATTTATTTTGGTAAATAAATTTTTTGTTTGTACTAAAAGTAAAATTAAAAAATGTGAGGAAATGATGGATGTCTATTTCATAGGTGAGACCGAAGTGAAAGGGATCACAATAGAAAATGATGTAACGTTGAAGTGATATATTTATATATGAAAAAAAAAACTCATATTATTTTCTTGTTAAGAAAAGATATAATGTTTTTTATTTATTTGTTTTATCCAAATTTTGAACAACCATCTATTAATTTGTTTCATTTAAATGATGTAACAATTCAATGTGATATGAGTGATAGACATGGGTGGTCAAAGTCATCTCTTTGATATCTTATAAGATATCATGAGTTAAGAACTCGATAATCACCCGCATAATATTTTTATTGAGTTTTACCTATTGATATCTTATAAGAGGCCAAGGGATTACATGAACCACTCATGTCATCGACCAGATCACTTAAATAATACCGGTTTATAGATTTTTATCATAATTTTGGATAAAATCGATAGTTAACAAATAATATATTTTTTCTGAATATGAGGAGGATGATATGCGTTTTTTCAAACATGGTAGTTAGAAATCAAGAGTTGATTATAGGTTGAATATCTTAGACTTGAAATCATTTTCTTTTTAGTAACAAAAATGGAAACCATGTCACCAAAAGTGATTATATCAAATCTCAACAAGGATGTAGCGTAACACAAGTTCATTTCTAGTCCTTGCCATCATATGAGATGACATATAGCTATAATATTCGAAACAACGGAACGGTTAATCATAAATTTGTAACAAAAATTTCAAATCATTTATGATATAATAAAGACAGCAAATTGAAAAATTGAGTATAATTCTTTTGACTAGTTTCAGCATTATTCTACATCCTTTTCAAGAGCCTACCATATACTTGTTTTTTCAAAGTGTGCAAAAACATTGAATGTGTCTAAATTATAATAATGAAAGCCACAATAAAGGAACAAAGATTTCAAATCCTAGACGCATAAATTCATTATAAAAAAAATAAATAAGAAAAGCATAATAAAAAATCATCAATCATACGACAAAACTCTTAAGTCTTGATAAGATCAAGTGCATAATCACGACCACATGTTTTCTTATGAAATAAAAATCTATAAATGTAAATAGAAGTTTTATGGTTGTTATATATTTTATTGAAGAATTAGAAAAATGGAAAAGAAAATTGTCACTTCAAAGGGAAGTGGTGGAATGAAGAAAAAGAAGACAGAGATAATGGGCTTTACTCTCTCCACTTGGGCTGGGGCCTCGACTCTCGAGGTGGATGTGAAACGGCCCCGTATTTGATTTCGCAACTATTTAATCATCACGCCACGGTGACGGCGACGGTGACCGGCGACAACCATTAACAATCTAAATCGGTTATTAACAAGTCACATCACATCATTGATCTCACAAATAAATCACAAATAGTTTTGGTTTATAAGCTATTCATGTTTATAAATAAGTCTTGTTTAATTGATTATTTATAGTCAATCACTAAAATACAAAAAATGGGATGGTTATACAAAAGTGATATTTATTTGGTCTAAAAGTATTGTATAATAAACCTTTTATGAAATTGCGTTTTGAAATTTGAATAGTCCATACAATCATCTTCCACAATTTTTAAATTTTTTTTTCACAGAGAAATCTATTTTTTGCCAAATAAAAAAAATCATGAATTGACTAATATGAATATTTCTTTTAAATGTATAAAAAAACTAGGTTCAATAAAGTCAATTAAGTATTTGGCTTTCATAATATTTCATGCTTGGCTTCTATGGAAGCCTATTGTTTTTACAAAATGAGAGTTATACAACAATAACATTTTTGTTTTTACATATTATCCTACCCATTATAACGTATAACAAAAAAAAAATCACGAAAAATGAGTTTTACCTTGACTCTAACCCATTGGTTTCGTCTAAAACCCACTTTTGTTTTGCATATTCTTATGTCTCAAAAAATACTTTATGTTGGCGAAATTCTCAAAATGTTCCTATTTACAAAAAGTAACAATTCTGTTCTATGAAAGAACATCGTCTTCTGGCAAAAAAGCATGACATTTTTACAACAAATTATTAGTATTATTTTACAGCACTTCACTAAATTTTGTTAACTCTTATTATGTCCAAAATAAATTTATTTGTTTTTTTATACGAAATTCGCCCTTTATTATATTATTATATAAAACTATCATTTATTCTCTAATTTAATAATAACAAAATAAAATACAAATTGTATTAAAAAAATAATAATAACATAATTTATATTACACAAGTTAAATTCAATAGAAGATAATAATTTCAATTAGAAATGTAAGTTCTTGTTGTAATTGTAAAACGGCATCTTCATACGGATATTTTCATTAGAACACAGTTTATCAAATTTATTTCCAGCTAAAATAGTAGATAGATGAGTAAATAAATAGGAAATAAATTGAGTGCAAAAACCGTTTTGCGATGGTATAAACCAATAAACCTTGTTTTTTTTTTGGTAAACGGTAAACCCAAGAACAACACTAGAGGGTGAGGGTGGGTCTGGGTGGGTGGGTGAGGGTCCGCTAATATCAAATCAGTTAGATCGCTGTGTCCCCACTTTGATCACCTTTTAATCTCATATTCATATACCATGACTCATGAGTGTCTTTCACGCGCTCATACTCTCTCAATCAAACAGCTGGGCCCACACCACACACACCCCCAAAGATCTCAAATCAATCAAACGCCTTGTCTTGCCTTTGAATCAAAATTAATCGTCTGCACATCGAATCGCATCACACAACAACACATTACATACCCAATAATTCCAACTTCACTCACTATCTTTCGCGTAATTTCTAAACAACCAGAATCACACTCACATATCTCCGAATTCCAAAACAAATTCTTAACAACATCAACAGATGAGATATAACAATTCAAACAAAGCAGCATGTCAATTGTCATATAACTGAGATGGATTATTAATTTTCTGTAGTTTTTTTTTTTTTTCAAAATTACAAGAACCCTTCACTTCACCGCATGACACAGCGGTGGAGCGGCTAATGGCTTGTTTGTTGTGAACTTGAGATGAAACCAGGATGAGAATCCTATAATGGTGAAGAAAAGCTAAATTGGACACCAGTCTTTGCTCGATCATGTTCATGTTGTCTCACTATGTAGCAGTAGTTCACCTAAATAAAGTAGTAAACAATCAACTTTAATAATAATACTTGTACAAAAGATAGAAGAAATGCAGTTTCATTGATCCCTTTGTTTATTATATCATCCCATTCCCATTCCCATTCCCATCCCTACTTTTATTTCTTCCTACTTTAAAAAATCAACCCAATTATAGCTTTATCTATAATCAGGTTCAGGTAAGAGCCTGTTTCTTTTGTTTTTTTTTTCTCCATTACGTCATGTATGGATAAAGTAGCTGAATAGATGATGAAGTCTGTCAGGATAAAAAGTGTTATACATACATATACATAGATGATGGTCCTATTTCTTTTGTTTCTCTTCTAGAGCCTAGACCCAATAAAGAATAAATGACCATTCTATCCTTGCATTACAAACTTCACAATATTAATCAATTTTAAAATGTGAGAGGGAAAAAAGAAGGGCTAGTTATTTAAAACATTAAGCCAGTTATTTTTATTTTTTTTTGGCTTTAACCCATTAAGCCATTCTACTATGGTTAGTTGTCCAAATCAAGTGTTTAACCCATTAAGCTTATTAAGTTAAAAAGAAAGTAAAAATGCCCTAATTTGAAAGTAGGCAGCCTTGAAAAGGGACTAACCTCCATGCGAAACAATTTAGTTGGTACAATAAGCCCAAAGCCCGCAGAGCTACGGAAGGAGTCACGGTACTTTTGGAAGGAAAAGTCACGAAATGAATTTTCAGTTAATTTGGTTAGACTTCCAGCACAAGCAAACGCATGTGCATGAATATTACAATCTCTCAACACCTTCAAAGGGAGATCAAAAGAAAGGTCTGCAAAGCCAGTAACAGCAAGGTCTCCCCCAACAAAATCTCTTTCAGAATTTGTATCTTCAGAGTTTGTTTTGAATTGGCGTTTTGGTTCACTTGGGCCTAATCCCCTGGTTTTGAAGCCCAATAAGGATGTGGGCCCTCCCAATGAGCAAACGGGAGAGGAGTTCCCACCTAAGAAGAATCGATCAGGTAAAGATGTGGGTGTGTTCAGGAATTCACTTCCCCATGGGAAAAGTACACCACCAGCAACTCCAAAGTTGAGAGCAGCACGTGCAAAACCCAAAGGTAAAGCATATCGAAGATCAAATTCCTATTAAAAAAAAAATCAGAATCCATGTGTTTATTCATTTTGTTTAACAATATATAGTACGACAAAGTAGAGTTACATGATTGATTAAAGTGAAATCATGAGGATGTCATAATAATCAATATATTTCAGGAGCTACTTTGGCCTTTGGGGTTAGGGTGAGCTAACATTCCAAATTCTATTACAATTTCAGAGCACCAACATACATTTCAAACTCCTCAGTTGATGACTGATGTTGATACTAAGTTGCTTTTTGTTGGACTAACTCACAAGCTTATCACCTAGAAGTTGTAGCCACCAATTATGCTTTTCCTGTCTATCATAATTCTTAGGGATTGTTTCTTTTTCTTTTCTCATTAAGGTGGCTGAATGGGGTAATGTGTTCGTTTGGATAAGTGTGGTATACATAATGCACGTTTCTTTTCTTTTCTTTTCTAGACTGAATAAACCTAACCTGTGAATGGGACTAAATGATCATTTTACCTTTACATTCCACCAAACAATTTTTAACAATCATCAACTTTAACGTGAGAGGAGTTGGATGGAAAAAAATAATAATGTATCAGCTTTCCATATTAAGTGCTTAACCAATAAAGCTCATCAAACAGACCCTTAGAACATGCAAAGTTTCCATCTAAGTAACGAATTAGTTCAAAGCTAAAATCAATAGGATAACAATGCCCTAATTTTGGCCTAACAATCCTTTCGACATCAGGCAGGTATGTCTCTTTATGAGGTATGACTCTTTTGTATTGGATTGTATATACTATATAGCACATACACATGTTGCAAACATTAAGCTTATAGCTATTTTTTTTTGTTCTGGGAATGAAGCCGGGGAAGCTTGATTATATGTAAAAGCATCTTATTTCACATGCAAAACGAGTCAAGAACAACTGAAAATTCGGAATACGATGAGGACATACCTGGCGTACAAAACGCAAGCTGCGATAATCAGGAAAAATGCCTCCAAGTTGAGAAGAAGAAACAAAAGCAAACCCTCTAGTGGGTCTAAGAGGTGAGTTCCTCTTATCAATCTTAAAAGTATACTTCAAATGTGATAGTAAACCGTGTCCAAGTTGCCTTCTTATTGACTCAGAAGCCATTTGTGATGGGTCAGTCAACGTGCGCCAAGAAAGATTATATGCTAAATCATGGTGCTTGGTTGAAAGCAGACCAAGAGATAGGCCGAGTGCTTGCTCTTTATAAGAGGAGAATTTGAGCCAGTCTTGAGAAAGAAGGGATACTCGAGCCATAACAGGAGTGAACAATCTCATGAATCTTGGCAAAGAGATGCCAACACTAGCTTCTGATGTTTGGTCCCACCCATAAGATAAAGAACCATCCCACAAATCTCCATATCCAAATAAGTTTTTGAGTTTAAGTGATCCTTCAAGTGACCAAGATCTAGCCTGCAGAAGCAAGTGATGAAATATGTTATATGAAAAATGAAATGCATCTTTAACAGAAGAAAAAACCCTTGGCCCTTGGCCTCATGAACGATTACTTCATCCTACAAAACTAAGTCTATATTGAAAACCTTGATGATCAAAATTAGCATCATAAATGACTGAATGTCACACGATGTAAACTGTAAATGATTGTATAAACATAGATAGCAATCAAAAACACTTATCATCAACAAAATGATCAATATATTACTCCAAACACCGTAACATTATATAACTGCAAAGTCGGAAAATAAACGGAAACTAGTACCTCAGGCTTCGTGAAAATGCCAATATCACCAGTGAGAGGGTTTTTGGACTCAACAACTTCAACAATCACATTAGAAGTCCCAGGCAATTCAGACGGTCCTGAATCAAGCGTGATGTTTACGGAATCAAATATATCGAGCTTTTGAAGCCTGGCATTCGCAATCGTCGCCGCCTGAAGCAGCTCTTGGACTGACGTGGCGGTTTTTAGGGCTCCGATTTCAGCTTCGATTAACGATTCTTTAGTCTTCATGTTTCCTTTGATCACCACATCATGGACTCTCAATGGAACTCTCTCAGAAGAAATCCGATGAAAGACTCCTTCCATTCTTGCTCTTTCAGCTCGCATTCTAGATTCCGATGTTACTGGTGGTTCTTCTTCTTCCTCGTCTTCCTCATCTTCATCCTCATCAAAATCTTCTTCTTCCTCGTCCTCTCCATTTGATAATTCTTCCTCGTCTTCATCTACTTCTGAAACTGGATTTTCATTTTCGTCTTTCACCATTTCCGATTTCGCTGTTCTGTGTGTTGTTCGTTTGATGCAGTCCAAAGCTGGGTGGGATGAGAGAGGTTAGACGTCCAAGCCAAAGGCACAGCGATCAATCGATGTGCCTTGCTGCTCCTTCAGTTTTCATCCAATTTGGGCCGCTGGGCTAGGCTAACCTAAAAATGATATTGGACTAGGCTAAGTGGGCCTACAAATAAAGGGATCCTACATTTTAGACCTCCATTTTCGATTAAACAAAGTCATTTCTGGTTTTTTGATCTAAAGTGTAAGGCATTGCGTCTTCTTTTACTAACCCGTAACATAACAACATATAAATCAGCCAGCCTTTATCTAGGTTTTATAACAAATAACTAACAAGCTAAGAAAAGGATTCTTTTATATAATACAAATTATAGTTGTCTTCAAATACTTTATAGTACACAATATAACTTTATTTGTGTGTGTTAATCACTTAATCTAACGATTTCATAGTGCAAATGATTTAAATTTACGACTACCTTCTTAACATTTTAGATTGGTTACCTCATCTTTGGATTTGTTAGCACAACAATTTTTGTTAATGATTTTTAAAAAAAAAAAAAAAAAAGAAACATGATACATTCTCATATTTTAAAGTTTGTAAATTTGAAAACTCAAACACCCCGGGCCTCAAGGTTGGTTGACTTGTCTGTTGATGCGAATTGTTATGGTTGACACAAGGTCTAATACTTTAGAGCAAAAGATCAAGAATATCAAAGAGTTTCACTCGTAATTACTAAAGAATCTTGCAGGTCATGCATAATTTTTTTTTTAACATCTATGGAAGAAACTAACACAAAACTAAGAGAGAGAGAGAGAGAGAGAGTAATGTAATCATGCAATATAAAACCACGGACGTTTTTGGAGGTCTGTTGAACTGTGTCCCAATATACAATCATTTTTTCGTGTATCTTGTTATTTTTATTATAAGATTTTTAGTATCAAGTTAATTTCAGTTCTTTTTTTTTTTCTATTAATACGGTGATAAAATGATTAAATGACTGATTTTATATCGAAGCCAAAAAAGCATGTCTATGACCGTTCATTTGAAAAAGTTAAATATATTTTCCATAAGCATTAATAATTAATGTGGATTAAATTAAAACATCTGTTTGCGAGTATAAAATATAGACTATGTATTTTAAGGTTAAAACTATTAAATCAATCTACAACATTGGATATGATTCACTCAAGCAATATTGATCATGTTGCATATATTTCTTTATAGATAAAAATGTATATTTAAAAACATAAAGAAAATATATCAGTACATAAATTTCGTATTATTAATAACTTATAAAGTTGAATATAGCCCATGCCAACGGTATAATTTTTTGGTAGGAACATGTAAACATTTATCTAATTAAGTAGGTCAACTAACAAAAAAATATACTACAAAAGGGTCATTATAATAGCTGGGCAAAGATATAGTATATTCTAAAAAGCAGCACATATCTCTTTGCAGATACATATAGTCCTCATAAACTAGCTAGAATTAATCCTAAGGATTTTTTTATATCTTTAGTGCAACTTAAAGTATATTGTTAAACTATATATAATAAAAGGAAACATAACAACTGCATAAATTCTTCCAAGTCTCGTTCTAATTCTATCTCTCACATCTTGGCACCCCTAGAAATTAGAATGTCTCCATAAGCGACTCTCTGTTCCACCCTTATGAAACAACGGGTCGCCATAACTGTATGCATGTTCCATAATTCATATATATATATATATATATATATATATATATATATATATATATATATATATATATATATATATATATATATATATATATATATATATAATTTTAAAAAAAGTATATATGATTAGGAAGAAAGTTAAAATACCACAAGTCTGATAAAATAAACCAGCAGCTGCTTTCCTGTTCAATCCCAATGCAAGCTGGTTAAGTGATTCCGTTTGAGGAGACCCCGGTGCATCAAAATGCATCTTCAGTTGCCTATATACACATATCAAAAACAGACATATTTTCATTTAATCTATATACTATTAAAAATAATAATAATAATAATAATAATAATAATATATATAGTGTTGATTACATTCGGATAGAATCAGTTAACTGCTCCACTGGTTGATCAGGTATGGGGTCTTTTTGTGTTTGTGTTGGTCCTGTTCCAGTTTCTACCACCAGATCTGATGAAAGTAATTAAACAGATTAATTAGGTGTAAAAATAGTGAGGAGACATTTTAAAAATAGTTATATAGTACCATTTTGGTTTTCTGATAGTTCAGATAGCTTGAAAATTGGATCAGAGTAATTCCCATACAGCTCCTCTACAACTGGTTCAAGGTTACTCCCACTTCTTCGTCTAGTTGATGAGAAAAGTCTCTTCTTGTTTGACCTGAAAAACTCAAACGTCAAACCTCACACTTGACTTGTGGCTCTCTATCTCTAACTCTACTTAAATTTAAACCACACTCACCTTCCAGAGTTGACATCTGAGCCATGTGCTGCAATTTCTGCACTTGGCATGGATCTAACATCGTCACCTGTTGTTAAAATAATAATAATAATAATAATAATAATAATAAGATTAATGGGTTAAGCACTTAATCTAGATACACTATACCTTGATGTTTCTTTTTTGACTTAGCTTAATGTATTAATACACTAATATTTTACCTATCTGCCCATTTGACATTAAAGTTGATGAAAATTGTTAAACTTGATTAATTTTGTGAAATTTTGTTTTATGGAATATAAAGAGTAAAATGGTCATTTAGTCTTTCCTTCATACTATTTATCTAGTCCAGAAAAGAAAAATAGTTTATGTATACAACATTTTTATGCCTCATTCTGTATTAATAGGAAAAAAAATTACGAATTATAAAGAAAATGTCCATTATATAAATATACCTGAATTTGACGGTGTAACAGTCCCCCTGTTGACCGCAGATACACTTACTCCACTGTTGACATGGTTGGTTGTTGACTTTTCCATGGGGATTGAAGGAGGCATCACCTCATTGTTATCCATAATATTTACCCTTATATTCTCTATGGATACCCCTAATGATCCAGATCCAACTTCACCATGGTTATCTTCAAAAGGCTAAAGGTTCATGTTCATCATAAAAAAATTTATGTTAATTATATATTTATTGATTAAATGAATGAAAAGTGTTAAATGATTAGGCTTACAGGGCTTATTGGGTCATGATAATTGTTTCTTTCTGGGGGTGATGATGATGATGGTGCTGGTGGATGAGGTGGCGAGTTGTTCCCTAAATCCAATAGATGAAATTGTTATATTCATTATTATCATTGTAATAATTAACAAATTATCATAAGTATGCTTTTATATAAGGGTTATTCTGCAAATAACCCCTAAGCTGGCCCACACTGCAATTTTCCAAAAACATCATGCTAGAAGTATGTTAATAGAGAGTTCATACCTGAAGGAGAATCATGCAAAGGTTGAATGCTTTTTGTCCACAGTTTTAATATTGGAAGAGGATAATAAATATCATTGTTTCCAACCAAGCCACAAACAAGAGAAACTGGTGGTAGATCCATGAGTCTGGCTATCTTTACAGAGTGTGTGTTATTGCGCATGAGCTGTATTGATATTTAGATGCAGCAGTCAATTATTAAAAAAAAAAAGAACATGATAGTGGTAAGTACATTGTTATTATCGGTAAATAATTTGTTATTAAAGGCAAAAAATAAAGTACATTTCCCATCTTGGTAGAAAGGGTAAAGTATGTTCCTATTCTACACAATTTGCAGTTAAGAACAAAAAAGTACATGGATGAAAAACATACTTTTCTCTTCTGTCCTCTTCTTGAGACAATATCAGAAGTATTCTGAAGCCAAAATTGATACATTGGTCCAGGAATTATAGTTTGTCCATGATCCATTAAAGTAGTTGTGACTCTTCTTGTAGTTCTTCTGGTTGGTTTTCGCCTCTGTGGACTGTTGTGTGGACTGTTGTACTGTGCCTACAACATTTAATTATCATTTAAACCAACTCATATGTTTAAATGTTATTGTGGAAGTGAATTACTGAATGAATATTTTACCTTATCTTCATCAGAAACTTGGGGATTGGGAACTTCTCCTGGGTGTTGCTCATGGATCTCATCAGCTACAAAACATAAAAGTCAGTAACTTTTCTTACACATCACTACAATTGAGACAATAAACTGATACTTACGGTTTTGAATTTGGGGTTCTTCTTGTGGAGGTGGAGAGGGGATAAGAGTATTTGGTATGTCAGTATGATCATGGAAAGCTGAATTCACTTGCGTTTCTTCGTCCTCATCGATGTCAAACCTGTTCATAAGAGTGTTAAAGTTAAATTTACCGATTAAGGTATGCTCATTTTTTCTATGTAGAAAGTTCACTTAGCATCAAAACCTAGTAACCTACCTCTCAAAAAGATTGAAGAGACCTGCTTCAGTCTGGTGTGAATCAAATTTGTCACACATTGTGATATCATCAATATTAGCTGAGATCACATATAAATTTATCAGGAAAGGTTTGAGAAATCTGAAAATCTGTGATAATTTTTGATGAAGTTAAAAGACCTTGATGATGATCCTGAGGGATATCTTTCTTGCCCTGGTTGTGGCTGATGTAGGCTTCATTTATGCTGTCAAGTTTCTGCACAAAAAAAGGAATAAATCTGTTTTTTGAACTTTGATGTAGAATAGAATAAAGGGAGATGGTCATTTTTATCACTCTATTGGACATATTACCATTTCAGTATAAGCACTTCTATGAAACTCTCTTTGTGTTTCTGAGTTAGAAAACTGAAGAGGTTGCTCAATTTCGCCTAGGTCTGTGGGTATGTTATCAGGGAGTGTGACATCTTCATATCTACATAATGTAACAATAAATGGAAATCAAAACTATGAGATTAAAAAAAGCAATCATCAATGTGTGAACGGAAATTACGACTTACTTGGCATGAGACTTGCCCTTAGGAAGTATGGTAGGATCTCGAACAGTTTTAACCTTCCATGCTTCATTGATTTCCACCTGGGTAATTCATCTCTTTCAGTTTTCATCAAGTACATGGAAAAGCAAAGCGGGAATGTAGACAAACGGAATTGAGAGTGTACCAGAAAACGAGTCACATCCTCTGTAAATAAAAAACAAAATTGGAGTTTAAGAACAATTGCATTTTCTAGCAACACATAATTCAAACAATGAATGAATTAAATCGAAGAGATTACCATAGAGAAGTTTTACTTTGCGCTCGTAGACAATAACGACTCCACCTGAGAATTACGAAAAGCAATTTGAGAAAAATCAATGTCAACAACAAAAATGTCGAATAAATTGTTTAACCAATTTACCCATGAGAATTCCAGATAATCTGAGAGCCATTGGAACTGATGGATTCAAAATTTCTTCACTGCAATTCAATCAGTGAGATCATCAACTAAAGCGAACTGAAAAACGAAACATAACTGATGCTATTAATTAGGTACAAAATGAAGTGAATCAATACCAGATGTTGATGATGTTAAGCTTGTCGAGCTTCCTCCTATTGATTTTCGCATGCATTGTTGCCGCCATCCTTAATAAACCAAAAAAACGAGAATGAAATAAAATTAATGACGAGATTCAATCAAATCCCTGCAGTTACTCCAATATGAGAATCTAAAAGTTCATTCAACCTCGAATCAATAAAATAAATTAAGCTTCACTTAATCGAAAACACACGTAGGGGATTATTACTATCGATTCCATACCAGATTTGTCCGAGAGGAGCTTTGCGAGCAAGGAGCTGGTGAGAGTAAAACATTTTCTCTGAGTTGGTTGCAGAGATGAAAACGAACAGAGAGTTGTTAATGGCGGTCGTTTGCTTATGTATCTGTGTGTGTCTGTGTGTGTGTGAAGAGGAAATTCCCACATACAAAGTGAGATTTGAGAGTGAGAGTGTGCATTCGCAATAACGGATTTTAGGCGGGAGGGTGGAAGCATGTGGTAAGAATGTCGTGGTTCCATTCTAGTGCTACCGTTCACATCATAGTTTTCCATGCTACCCATCTGTTTAACCTGCCACGTGTACTTTCCCTTAAATGTATGCTTCCAGTGTTGGTACGTTGTGCATCGATATATAGCCCAATTTTCTAATTTATCTTGTTACATCTTATTATTACTATTGTAATTTATCTAAACGAAGGAAAGAGAAAACATGTTAACAATTATAGGATTTATTAATTTTCCACATCCATAAGTAATAAGTTACAAATAACAATATGGTTGTATATTCGTTAAACTCTATTTTTTTATAATAAATATGTTTAAAAGTATAAGACTAAGTAAAAAAAAATTCTTAATGTTAATGTATATCAACAAAAGTATTAACAATAAATTGATAATTTTATTATTTATTTGAAATACAAACATTACTTTAAGTATATCTTATTCTTATTCATTGCCTCCTAAGTTATTTAAATGGATGTGTATTTTTATTCATGATGTATCTTGTTTTTCTTTATCATTAAACAATAATGAACAAAAGTATTTTTAAATTTAATATCCGGTGAGCTGAATGCTTTCTTTAAATATCACATATGAGTGAGGCAAATAAACAAAATGTTTCCGATTGCTAACAATTATTGGATTTATTAATTTTCGACATCCATAAGTAATAAGTTACAAATAACAATATGGTTGTATATTCGTTAAATTCTATTTTTTTATAATAAATATGTTTAAAAGTATAAGACTAAGTAAAAAAAAGTCTTAATGTTAATGTATATCAACAAAAGTATTAACAATAAATTGATAATTTTATTATTTATTTGAAATACAAACATTACTTTAAGTATATCTTATTCTTATTCATTGCCTCCTAAGTTATCTATATGGATGTGTATTTTTATTCATGATGTATCTTGTTTTTCTTTATCATTAAACAATAATGAACAGAAGTATTTTTAAATTTAATATCCGGTGAGCTGAATGCTTTCTTTAAATATCACATATGAGTGAGGCAAATAAACAAAATGTTTCCGATTGCTAAAAAGAGGCTTTGTCGGGTAGGCGTTTACTTGGCACCCAAGTTGGCATAGACGTCTACATCACATCCGCTACAGATTATTCCATATTTTTTAGTTTGATCTATACTTATATATAATTACCTATAAGCGTTTGGATGTTTGGAGCCTAGTAAATTTCTTAATCTTTATATAGAACACTCTTAGATACACAACTGTAGTCGTTAGATCGAAATAATCTTTATCGTCCATTGAGGATGAGGAGGTGTCTAAATATTGTTGGATTAGTCTCTAAGTCCATAACTATTTTGGTATGTACTTGACCCGATGGTGCCTGGTCCTTTTGGGTTGCCTTCACCAAAGCAACTTGATTGGAGAAATGAATAAAGAGAGAGAGGATAATATGATTTATTAATATGTTATAAGAATAATATATTAAAGGAGAAATCATATTTGTTTAATTAATATTGGTCGATAATTAATTAAGAATTAGTTTTGTGATCAAATGTAATTAATTAAACTAGAGGGGCTGATTTGTAATTATGTGATAGTTACAAAAATAAGGTAAGGATTATCTTTTATATATGGTGGACGAATTTAAGGTTGGAAAGCCTTAGATTTCGAGTATGATAAGGATTCAAGGATTATCTTATTGGTTGCTTAATGGATAATCAACTAGATAAGGATAATGACTGAAACCCTATCTCTACACCTATATAAACAACCCCAAGGTCATGAATTCGTGAATCCCTTCCCAAGAAGTCCTAGATACGAATTCTAACCTCTCTCCTCTCTCTATATACCTTCTCCACTTGCTTATGGTGTTTGTAAGCCATTAGAGGAGTGACACTTGTGACTCTTTGCTTTCCAAGGTCAATTCAAGGAGGAATTGGATTGTTATTGCTATATAACAATCAAGGTATGTTCTTAAACCTATTTACGTGTGAATTCTGATTTCCATATGCTAGAATTAGGGTTCAAAGTCTTGGATTCAAAGTATGTACAATAGAGAAACCTAGATCCGAGCTTTAGGGTTTGTATGAGCACATAGGATGTCTTATGACTAAAACCCATCGGTGGTATTAGAGCCATGATTGGTTTCTATTGTATTGATGCTTGATGTAACTGAAAATCGTGTTTTGGCCTCACTGTTCGACCTGACTCGGCGAGTCACTCTTGGACTCGGCGAGTCAGCCTTACTCGGCGAGTTCCAGAGGGTGACTCGGCGAGTCGGTGCGTCAGACAGTGCTTATCTCGGGATTTCTTGCTGTTTTTGCATTGGGATAATTACCTTATCATGTTAGATTAATATTAATCCGATTATATGATATATTTGACTATAATTTTAATCTAATTGAAGATATTTATCAATTAATAAGATAATTGTTTCCTTATAAGATAATTGATTAATTATTTTAAGTAAATTGATAAATTGTTTTGCAAGAAATCATCAAATATGGATAATTATGTGATTAAATGTTAATTTGAATTATTTGTTATTTGATCCTTGTTGTTGTGAAAAGTTTCATATTTGGCCCTTTAGGTTTTATAGTTTAAATTTGAACCCCAAAAGTTTTGTTGTTTTGAAATTTAAATAGTTGAAACCCTAATGTTTTGAAAAAGGTTTCAAAACTTGCCCTCAAGTTTTGGAATTTAAATTTTGATTAAATAGTTTAATTTTGATGCATATTTAAATTCTAATCCCTAATGTGTTGAAATGTTTCAAAACTTGCCCTCAAGTTTTGGAATTTAAAAGTTGATTAAAAGTTTAATTAGGAATGTTAAATTCTAAAACTCAAGTATAGTTTTGAAAGTTCAAATCACACCCTTATGGTTTTATTAACTAATTAAGGTGTTTAATTAAAGAGGTTTAATAAATCCATAAAAGTTTAGGTTTACAATTTAAGTAAATTAAAAGTATAATTGTTAAATTGAACCACCTAATATTTTAAAAGTGTAAAATACACCCTATACTATATATATAACATTAAAAGTCTAACATTATATATATATGTATGAGTAAATGTCAGTCTTACCGTTAGTAGGCCTCATTCACGAAGCTGGTCTATAAGGGGTGTTTAAGGAAATTGCCTATAAAATGGCGATTGAATGGGTATCCACTCTTACCCACCGCACTCTTGACTAGTGGAGGGTCGTTAGCCGAACGGGTAGGATAGGACAAAACCTTCCATTATAAGTATAATAAATTATAAAAGTAACTAAATGTTTTTCAAAATTCCCAATCTTAGTTACTTAGGTAAAAGTGAATTGATGCAATTCCATGAAATTACACTTTGTGCCCTTGCGAAGACGTTAGTGGAGCGTGTGTGGTTTACCGGCACACTAAATGGTTCTAAGCAAAGGTAGCAAAGGGTGACTCAATGTTTGTCATAGTTCGGTGGAGCGTGTGTGGTTTACTGGCACATCGAATAGGTGACCGTAACATGTGAGGGCACCATGTAGTTTGCATGGTTATTCACACCCGCTTTGTGATCCTCGGCATCCCAGTCACAAACAAGAGGGGCATATCGAGATATAAACATGCCATTGAAAGTTCAATGTATCTCAAAGGATCTAGGAATTTTCATAGATTTAAAACTTAAATTTCTTTTTCGTTTTTCATGGTGGAAATTAGTGAATCGTCATTCACTTACCTTCAAATATTCTGCAATTAGGGTTACGGCATCCCTCTCCCGAGTTGTAGAATATTGTGTTGGGTCCTAGCCTTAGTATCTTATTTGGGTGATTTACTAAGGACTCAATAAATCAACTAACTTGAACTTGAATTCGTTTTCTCCCGTATTATAGATGTCAAAGTTCGACAACTATGGTCTTCCCAAATCCCGTGGAACAAGCATTCCACATGAAAATGATATTCCACGATTCGATCGAGGATCAAGAAATCATGCTTCACTTCCTCCTCCTCCTCCAATTATTCTCCCTAACCCACAAGATTGTAAAATTGAAAGGTTCAATATCACTCAAGCCCTATTGGCAAGTAAACATAAAGAAGGAAAGTCGGTGTGTGCACACGTCCTAGGGATGAAGTCACACATTGATAGGTTAAGAATGTTGGGATCCGTTGTTTGTGAGGAAATGGCTGTTGATTGGGTTCTTCAGTCACTTCCTAACTCATATAGTGAGTTCGTAAGAGAGTACTATATGATGAACTACGACGTGACCCTTATAGATCTCACCTATATGCTTATTGCTGCTGAATCAGAAATTATTTGGCGCAATAGAAAAGCAATGTTGATTGGTGAATCTGCCTTCGAGACCTCTATGGATATAGACAATGGCAACGAAAGACATGCTATGATCGAAAAGTTTGATCATAAAAGAAAGGCAATGTTTGAAGTAGTTCCATGTTCTGCTCCAAAAGAGTCGATCTGTTTTTATTGCCAAGAGAAGGGGCATTGGATACGAAGCTGCCCCATTTACCTAAGAGATCTAAGAGATGGGAGAGTCGAAACGTATGGCTCCAATATAGGTAAAATCCATTTACTAACTCTTTTAAGCTTCTATTCTAAATTCTTAATACATAATGTAATAAGATTACAATTGATGTTTTGTAGGATCGAAGAAAAGAAAGGGAGCTTAAGGGAACAAGTGAGCAAAATCTAACCATAAAGGAATGGATTTCGATCGCATTTCTCGAAGATTAGATTCTTGAGCTACTACTTAGAGTTAGAATTAGATTGTTAAGAAAGATGTATTAGCATAAGTTTTTCAATGAGTTGCATTGTAAGGACAAAATTTTTTCCGCAACAAAATAAATTTTGATTTTAAATTTTATTTATTTATCCTTACAATGGTGTGTATGAAAAATTGATGTTAAAATGTTTCTATTATTAGCAATAATGGATTTGATTCTTATTATGTTATTTATGGAAAGTCGAGAATTTACCAAATAGGGAGAATTTCTCATCGCCCAAGTTTCAATTGGACAGAAACTTGGAATCATGCAACGTGGATGCACGATGAATGAGAAATTTCATATTTGGAAATTAGACAAATTCATTGACAAAGAGTCAAGTGAAGGACTAAGAGATCGAGCACACAATGTTGCGTGTTGATCAAGACCACCATAAGAGTAACAAAGATATTCGTCATGATTTACTAAAGGTTTAGTAAATATGATTATACTTACAAGATTAAGTGTAATTCTGAATTGATTAAAGGGTTTAGATCAATAGCAGAACGAATAAGAAGAATCAAGTAGGCAGAAAGATAAAAGTTTCTCCATTCTAAGAAGAAGGGAGAGTAGCTTTTATGCTTTATGATATGTCTCAGTGATTAAGAACCATATCTCAATTGATCCTCTAAGTGAGTCTTAGTACAATTGTATGTCTAAGAAGAGGAATCAAGAATTGAAGAAATGGTTAAATCAAGAAGTCAATCATACTTCGTTCCAATAACAAGTCTTAAAGTTAAGATTGTGACATTGAGTGAATAGTATTAAGAAGGTTTATAACATTCATCAATTGTGGAAAGTTGTGATGTCTTGGATAAGACAAAGACCAACTAAGACCAAAATTATGAAGTGTTTTGTTTTGATAAAAGCTACACTAACTCTTGAATATTTGTTTGTCAAGAAATGTTTTGACAAGAGAATCGTATATGTCAAGGAGTCAGTGGGAGTCTTTATAGTCTTGAAAAGTTTCAAGAACAAATCAAATAAACCTTATTGATCATCACTAGCACACGAGTTGAGGTTTACAACCTATCGTGTTGACATTATTTTGATTCTGTGCCAATCCAATCGAGTTAATGAGTTCTCATTTTGAACGCATAAAAGGCAAAGCACCTTAATCAATGGAAGGTACATTGATAGGAAAGGGTGAGCTGCTTAACTACTTGAAAGACATGGTGGGCAGCTGTGCTACCATAAAGGCAAGAAATCGAGATCAAGAAAGTTCGATCCATATGAGTTTGAATTCGTCGTAAACTTTGTTTTTGACAAATTCACATGGATAGGAACAAATACACTGTTTAAATCTAAGTGTCATAAGATTTCCTTCTTCATGAAAATGATTGTGAGGAAATGCTTTCACTAAGAAAGATCTTAAGAAGATAGTGATTGTAAAATTGCATTCTCGAATTCAATTATGGTTACGACATCCCTTTCCATAATTTGAATTGTGAGGTTTGGCAATTAGTCTTAATTGTTTAGACACACATATGAACTATCGAAGGCAAAGGTGTATAAGTTCAAGAAGCATTGATAAAGGATTATCAAAGCACTAAGTATTAGAAACATGAACTTAAGAAATTCAATAAGTATTGTTTTCTGAAAGTTAAGATGTTTATGAATACATGTCGAAGCTAGTGGGAGCATAAGTGTTATGTTTTAATAATCATCAAGATAGTGGGAGCATAAAAGTTATGATTGTATGATTATTAAGGAAAGTATTGCAAGGTTAGCAATATTAATTATAGAAAACAAGAGTCATACTTTGCAAAGTTGTAAGAGTTGAAAGGTTGTTTTACTATAATTAAGGGAGAGAATATTATGCTTCATTTCAAATCTAAAGGATTAGGTTGAGAAATGTTAATAAATTTAGTCAAAGTTACATAGTGTGTTCTTAAAATTTCGATTATGATTACGGCATCCCTTTTCACAATTCGAATTTTGAGAACATAGCAAATAAAACATTATGCGTCGTGTCCCATACGCTTCGGGTATAGGATCGATTGCAAATGCTTTAATGTTTGACCATTCTAAAATTTTCCAAATGTCGAGCGCATTTAGAGGTAAAAGGGACTAGAATTGGTTTTGACTAAAACAATTAAACAACTATCAAAGGACAACCCAAAGTTCGACGAGGATTGGTCGTTTGTGAGTAGTTGGAAGTATAGTATTGGAAAATATGGAAATGTTTCCATGGACCATATCGACATCATTATGAATAGATAAGATTCTATTAAGAATGAGTTGTCATATGGAACATATGGAAGTGTGTCCATATTGGGAATTGAATATTGAGAAATCTATGATTAGATTAGAAACTTCTATGCAAAAGGATGTTCAAAGAATGTACTTTGAGTGAGAGACATCACGTCTATGGAATTGTTTTGTAACAATCTCCGATAGAGGACTTTGTAATATCATTGGCAATAGTCTTTATGACTTTGGTGCAGTGACATTACGAAAGGATAAGTTGCATAGAATGTTAGAATCTAGCATATTCTATAAGTAACAAGAATTTGATATTCTTTAACTTATGAAAAACGGATTTGGAGTTGTGAAATGAGAAGGATTGGAAATGTGTTCAGTGTGATCTATTTCACAAAGTAAGAACCATAGGTAAACATTGTGTTCATACTAGGAGCATGGGACAAGTGTTGGAATTCAAGTAAGAAGTTGATTAACCGAAACGACAAATAATGAGTAATCAATATGGTGATAAATAAAAGGTGTTTTATTTATACTCAAAGGTTTGAGGCCATATGGGATTAGTATTATTCTTGTGTTTCACATTTGCATGTTTTGACTTCCAGAATAATTGAGTTTATTAAGAATAATCGAATTATTCAAACGGGCCACAGTCGTTCATATGTTGGAAGTAGATATGAATGAAGACTGTCGTGAATTGGTGTGTAGATTGTCTAAAAGAGTATTAGACATAAGCAAATGTTTGCTGCAACGTTCA
The DNA here is from genome assembly GCF_051521515.1 of Lactuca serriola. Lineage (NCBI taxonomy): Eukaryota > Viridiplantae > Streptophyta > Magnoliopsida > Asterales > Asteraceae > Lactuca > Lactuca serriola. Next base: position 17,239,726 of record NC_136415.1, on the reverse strand, counting down.
TGAGTGCTTACGAATATGATTTGAGCATTGGATTAGACCCACGCTCACTTGGATCACTCCATGAATTGTATCACGAGTGATTGGTGAGACGATAACATCCTATATTCTTGAAACCAAGATGTGTGAGTTGTATCTTGCAAATCGGTTGCACATTGATAATATGTAAACGCACCAGTAACTTGGTGTTATAAAACATATTGTTGTGTGTAATTCGGTGGGTGAGTGCAAGCAAGCATTGTATCAAAGTTTATCCGTTCCTTTTATTCAAAGTAGGATAAAAGCGATATCTTTGGGCCCCTCGATGGTTTAGTGATGACAAACGTAAATGCTCGGCCGGGCTAGGGCTAATTTGATTTGTTCAATTAGTCAGTCGTCATAAATCGGAAATCGAGACATAGTACAAAGAGAATGATTTGAAATCATATCTCATATGATATCTAGAATGGAGGAATATATGATCCCTTATCTAAGGACACGCGTATTTGATATGATCAGAGTTGACAGCGGCTTTGGAAAGCTACGATTGCAGATCGGGATCCGAAGTCATATGCAGAATAGTTGTTAGACTTATCCAAGTGGGAGACTGTTGGATTAGTGTCTAAGTCCATAACTATTTTGGTATGTACTTGACCCGATGGTGCATGGTCCTTTTGGGCTGCCTTCACCAAAGCAACTTGATTGGAGAAATGAATAAAGAGAGAGAGGATAATATGATTTATTAATATGTTATAAGAATAATATATTAAAGGAGAAATCATATTTGTTTAATTAATATTGGTCGATAATTAATTAAGAATTAGTTTTGTGATCAAATGTAATTAATTAAACTAGAGGGGCTGATTTGTAATTATGTGATAGTTACAAAAATAAGGTAAGGATTATCTTTTATATATGGTGGACGAATTTAAGGTTGGAAAGCCTTAGAATTCGAGTATGATAAGGATTCAAGGATTATCTTATTGGTTGCTTAATGGATAATCAACTAGATAAGGATAATGACTGAAAACCTATCTCTACACCTATATAAACAACCCCAAGGTCATGAATTCGTGAATCCCTTCCCAAGAAGTCCTAGATACGAATTCTAACCTCTCTCCTCTCTCTATATACCTTCTCCACTTGCTTATGGTGTTTGTAAGCCATTAGAGGAGTGACACTTGTGACTCTTTGCTTTCCAAGGTCAATTCAAGGAGGAATTGGATTGTTATTGCTATATAACAATCAAGGTATGTTCTTAAACCTATTTACATGTGAATTCTGATTTCCATATGCTAGAATTAGGGTTCAAAGTCTTGGATTCAAAGTATGTACAATAGAGAAACCTAGATCCGAGCTTTAGGGTTTGTATGAGCACATAGGATGTCTTATGACTAAAACCCATCAAATATGTGAGGCCTTTATTTGGCCAAACCATACAAACATTTGTAAGCTTCTCTCTAGTGCAATACATGTTTCTATATTCCCCTAACTCTCTCTTGTGTGCTTTCGGTCTTATCCTGTTGTTTCTTTTAGCTCACTATTCGGGTTAGACTAAATTAGTAACCAATAAAAGGTGTTGAAGCACTAAGTACCGCACAGTTGACTTAGAATCGTCTAAGGTCGTGATAGTTTGCATCAAAGCTAAGGTTACGAGGTGGTCATAATAAAGGAAGATTTAGTTCTTGTTTGTTTTTTTTTAAGCAAAAATTCATGAAATCTGCGGATCACCTCTGCAACCCTCTGCAATAGAAAAGGTGGACCAAACAACTCAAGACTGTAATAAGAAGCATGCCTTTTTTTAACATTTGTATGCTGCTGTAGATATTAAAAAAATTAAAATAAACTGATTTTATAAACCGAAAATAGTTTTTTAATACTTAAATTTTAATAATGTATGACATTTCAGCAAAAATTTATGATATTTCAGCAAAAAATAATGATACTTCAACAAAAAAATAAAGATATTTTAGCAAAAAAATAATGATATTTCATCAAGAAATTATCATTATTTAATATAAAAAAACAGGAAAAAAAATTCAACAAGAATAAAGAAAAAAAACGTAAAATAAGATTTCAGCAACATATAATTAAGATTTCAGCAAGAAAAAAGAAGAAGAAGAGGTTGGAAGAGACAATACACGTGATGTGCCAAACAGAAAGTGTTGCGCGTCAGCGCGTGTGTTGCGTCGCACAACAATAAGAGGTCTGAAGATGTTTTTTACAAAAAACAAATAGCACCTTAAACATGATGTCAAGAGTCATTGGCGAATTTGTTTCTTCTCATGTTAAGAGGAGACAAAAGGTTGTTGCTTAAGATCTTGCCAAGAGGCATAGGGGAAAAGCAAGTCATAAGATGGCAATGTTAGTTATATTAGAGGGACGTGACATCGCTAGAGTAAAATCTAGATTATGGCTCCCATAAAAACCATAGGCTTTATGTGGAGCCCTCTATCTGAACTTAAGCTTCCCGCTCTTATTTTTTTTCCATGCGAGCTAGAATCATAACAACAGTGTCCATTGTGTGATTTTACTATGTTTTTTGGCACTTGACTGGGTCGAAAATTATCTGGAAGAAAACTTAGATTTGCATGACTAGCAAGCGGCTGACGTGCTTATCTTGTGTGACAACAATATAGCTCAAAACCCGATCTTACCTTCTATGTTTTTAGTAAAGACCTTTTCAGGCTCGAGGTAGGCGATCAGGTTTTTTGGTTTCCTTAAAATAGTAGATTAAAAAGTTGGTAAAGATCTACCCCTTGATGTAGTTGAATGTATAGCAGTCCCTTTATAGCCTTTGATCAATAAATTATTTATAACTTCGGAATATGGTCATTGTAGCTTGCTTTCAAGACATTGCATTATATGCACATTTAGTAATAGTAGTCGGCCACAATGCCTCTAATTTATACTAAATTACTATTTCATATGAATAGGGAATTAATTCACTCTTTGATCTGTAAAATAAGGCCTGTGAGCACTTTTTTTATGACAAAGATCTCTTCATAAGAAGGGACCAAATCACAATGCATTGAACAACTAGAAATGATAACATAATACATAGGTCATTGTCCAAATAAGCATATAAATATAGCATGCTTTACTTCTTTTGTCTATGAGGAGTAAATTAAATTGAGAACCCCATGAATATATGCAAAATGTTCATTATTGTTAGTCAGAAAATGGTGTGTATCCCCAAATTCTTTTACATCATGTGAATAAAGGACAATTATTCCATGAGAACAACATAAAACCACATTTGATCAGTCAGTTCATACATCATAAAACACAATAAATATTTACAGCATTCATAACTAGAAAGATGTTGACCAAAAGTTCAAACATAAAATGTTTGCAATGGTTATGATTATATATATATATATATATATATATATATATATATATAGAGAGAGAGAGAGAGAGAGAGAGAGAGCTAGGTTCAAATGTTTCTAGTAACTATTGTGTGCATGTATGCACCAATGAGAATTGAGGAAATAATAAATAATTAAATAAATCATTTAAGGGTATTATAGTAATCATGACATATTTAATTATGGTAGATAATTAATATAACAAAACTATAATGGTAATTACACATTATTACTATTTAATTAATTAGGGAAAATAATAATATCCTATAAATTAGCACAAGTCAAAAAGTATATGATCATCTCCTTCTAAACCTAGACCCAATTTTCTTTTCAACTGCAATCCAATCTCACTGTCGGCGTCCCTCTCTGTCAACCATCGTTACCGGCCGCTAGAAGGCATCTTCCGCCTGGTTCTCCGACACACAAGCAAAATCGACGTATGGCGAGGCTTATCTTTGCATCTTTTATTGCTCGTTTCAGGTTTATTTTTTCTCACCTCATATATGTTCTCTTCTTGTATCAGCACCACCAAAGTAACAACACCATATTTACCTTGCTGTGAGCACCATCGGCCACTGCTGCCTTTGCTTCTGTTAATCCCGAGTACGAGATAAGAAGATAAGTAAGAGATATACATAAATCCAGATGGAAAAAATTAGATTTTTCCAATGTTTACTTTGTCTGATTGATTTTTACAGAAACTAAAATTAGATTTTTGCAATCCTATTACGCTTTCATGGTTTTCTAATTCAGCATTGACAGAAAAAAAAATCGGGTGGTTCTTTCTTATTAGACAAGGTAAATACTATATTTGAGATATTTTGTATTTAAAAATGTGAAAACTTTTTTATGCTAATCGATTATAGTGGAATTGTTCTTTTTTATGAGAATTTCTAAAGCTATTTGATTATATTGATGCAGTCATATTTAGGACTACTTTATTCACTTTGCAATGCTATTTGATTTTATTACTATGCACTTAAACTTTGAGGTTCTTTAATGAATTTATGTTTTTTTTTTTTATTTTGCTTTCGATTACCCTAAGCCTTTCAAAGGATTTTGGATTGTTTGATGAGAATGCCTAACAAGTGTTTGTTGAAATGTCTGAAAGAGAATCTTAAGAATTTAACCTTGTGGTATGCATTCTGTTAGAATACTAGCAACACATGTTCTAAGTAATTGTTTAAAAAGGTAATTAATTTGTTTGTGTATTATTTTGGTTCAATTTGTGATTTTGAATTCCAATTTCTATTATCCCTCGTTATTGTATATTTGGAATCAAAAATTATATTAGCAGTAAAAACAATACTTTTGAATGTATTATATGTATTATGTCACAATGTATTCTGCCAGAATAAAATCTATGTATTCTCTCAGAATGTATTCTATGTATTCTGTCATATTCTATGTATTCAACCAGAATATATAAAGTGATAATTAATTGCAAGTAACATGTTTTTAACCATTATTAGTTTTTGTTGTATTTGTGATAGGAATGACTCGAAGAATGTGTTGAAGACCTAATATGAATAACTTGAAGAATGAATAAAGTTTGATCATACTTATGATTTAAGAATGTTGTTATTTTTTAAGAGTTTTATTCATTTGTGTTGATATTCTTTTAAAATATGTACAATTATATTAAAATATATAAGGCTTTTAGTCTGTAAGAATATATATATAAATTTGTATTTAAGTTCGGATGTATAAGAATATATTAGAATGTTGTTATTTTTCAACCTCAGGTTCAAGAATTTTGTTATTTTTCAATAATATTCTAATAGAATAAAATTATGAAAGAACATCATTCTAGCAAAAAATATTCTGATAGAATAAAATCGGTTATGTTTAGAAATTACGTTAGAATTAAAATTGAATTAATTAAAAAAAATCACATTTTTAAAATTAGGAGAATTAATTATCCCTAAAAATCCGAAAATTTCCTTTTTTTAAATGTAGTTAATTGTCCAAAATACCCTTTTGTTAAAACTTGTGTGATTATATGGTACATGTTATCCCATTGTAATATCATACACACTCAAATCATGTCCATTGATTAATTCTATCCGTTGGTCCAGATTTGTGCATTCTGGCACACAATAGTTAGTATAAACAAAATAACCTAACCCTATATATATATATATATATATATATATATATATATATATATATATATATATATATATATGTAAGAATAAAGAATTTACTTTTCAAAAACATAGGTATCATAACTGAACTCAACAATATATATATATATATATATATATATATATATATATATATATATTATTGCGCTCGACCTTCAAGTTTTCTTTATTGATATAAACACCCTTGTTTAAAGTCACAGCCACATGTTCACGCCCACCAAGATACTTATTGCTTATCGACGTCTGAGATCTAGAGGCATAATTATCATCGCATTACCTCCTACTTAGTTTTAGTTATATGGGGCATGCAAGGGAGCTACATGGTGGTTTTGACTATTTTCCTGTCCGCTCGGACCACCACCACGATTTGACCCCTTCTGTAACGCTCGGTTCCTGGTATGTATTTTAATAAAGAACTATTCATTTTTGCAAAAGGACTTGACGAGTTGGAGGCCCCAGACTCGTCGAGTAGGAATGAATGATTGGACGCGGAACTTGAAGTCTACTCGACGAGTCGAGAGGCCTCGACTCGATGAGTAGGGCTATCAGGTTGAAACCCTACTTTTCAGGGTTGGCACCCTATTTAAACGCCTTAATTGGCCTCAACTACAGCCTCCATCACCTCCAATCCTTATTCACGAAACCCTAATCCATTTTGAGTGTTTTTGAGCCTTTGTTGTGTGTTCTTGGTGATTTGATGCTTGAGAAGGAAGATGAAAGCTTGGGGACTCAAGAGGAGGCAAGTAGATCCAGAGTTTGTGCTGCATTTCTAGCTCATTTGAGGTATAAAGTTTATACCTTGTCTATTCATCTATTAGATCCCTTCATGGAGTAGTTTAGGGCTTTAAGGAACCATTTTTGGAACCACTCACGGATGCAAGCATGTTTCGGGTCAAGACTTCAGATCCAGAGTCTTTGAGAGAATCCATGGCATAAAGGTGCCAACTTTATGGTCATGGGAGTCCCATGCATCATAAGAACCACTTTTTAGGGCTATTTGAGCTAAATAGCCCATGCATGAACATAAATTTTGTAACTTTACATTTTATATCGACCCTAGGAAGCCAAATCTATGTTTTGGATGCATTAAGCCTGACTAAAATCGACTGTGTGGATTTAGACTATGGGGGACTCGACAAGTCGCTTATACGACTCGGCGATTTGGGTCCCAACCTTTTATGTTACTGAGTAAACTTGTTGAGTCTAGAAGACGACTCAGCAAGTTGGACGTGTTTATGGACTTGAAGATCAAAGAACTCGACGAGTACAAGGATGAACTCGACGAGTTGATGGCAATGTCCCAACATCTATGAAGAGGAACTCGACGAGTTTATCCTTGAACTCGGTGAGTTGCGAGTGAAATGTCCCGACTTGTATGAAGGGGAACTCGACAAGTTCATGGAAGGACTCGACGAGTTCAAATGGAAATTCCCGATTCTGTCTTAAGTAGAAATTCGGCGAGTTAGAGGGTAACTCGGCGAGTTAAATCACAAGTTCGGGATTCTCTGAATCATGGAACTCGACGAGTTGACGGACCAACTCAGCGAGTTGAGTCAACCATAATGTTGACTTGGACCAGAAGGTTGACTTTGACCAGGGTGTTTCCCTTTGACTTGACCATTGACCACTGTTGACTCTTAAAGGGGTTATAAGTTTGAAAGAGTAAGTAAAAGATATGTTGTGTATAGGAGTTTGAGGAGAGTTGATCCCAACACCGAGGACAATTCAGCAACTTCACGACATTGAGGTGAGTTACATTCCAGTAGAAGTGGGTCTAAGGCCACAATGTTGGCCCAATAGCAGGAGTTTGTTTGTTAGATGATTGTCTTTGTGATAATTCTGGTATGCCACTATATGCTATGCTTTTATGTGCTAGGATGTTCTTATATATGTGTTAGTAGTAATAGGGGTGAAATAGTCCCCGGATACCGGTTGAAAGATACTGAGGGGGTAGACAATACCCATGCATGCTTAGCAGTATGTTCATGTTATGTTATTATATGGTAGTGGTAGGGGTGAAATAGTCCCTGATTATTGGTTGAAAGATAACGAAGGGGAGGCCAGCTCTCGGTTACTGGTTGAAAGATACCGAAGGGGAGGCCAGCTCCTGGTTACCGGTTGAAAGATACCAAAAGGGAGTCCAAATTCCAGTTATGTCAGTCAGATATCGGTTGAAAGATACCGAGGGATAGGCTTTATGTGTTTATGGTATGTGGTATGATGGGGGAAATCACTAAGCTTTGTGCTTACGGTTTTCAATTTTGGTTTCAGGTACTACCTCTTCGAATGGAAAGGAGCCGACACGGTAGCAGATCGACACACACACACACGATTTTCCGCATATGAGATTTCCAGGATTTGTGCTCTAACATTGTTTTATCAATGATATGATTTGACCACTGATACTCTGGTTTTGATATGACATGATTCTATGGTTGTCTTCAGACACATGGTTTTATAATTATTATATTTATAAATGAAAATTTTTGGATATGATTTATGGCATGTTACAAGTTGGTATCACGGCCTTGGTTTGAGGGATTCGGACACACCTTCGGGGGTGTCTAGACTCAAATCGAGGGTTTGAAAGATATTTCAAGAAAATAGTTTTTCTAAAAGTTAAAATAAAGAGTTTTGCAAAAGAACAAGGTGTGTGATGTGTGCAATCATCCGATATCAAGTAAGTTTTCCCCAAGATACCCATACATGTTTGTTATGATATATGATATGAGTTCAAGGGTGACTCAACGAGTTGGCTGGAGAAGTCCTGATCGTGTGGATAGGAGGAACTCGACGAGTTGGATCGTGATTTCAGGATTTAGTATTCATGGAACTCGACGAGTTGATGGACCAACTCGGCGAGTTGAGTCAACCCAGGATGTTGACTTTGACCAGAAGGTTGACTTTGACCAGAGTGTTGACTTTGACTTGGACTTTAACCAAAAGTTGACCCTTAAGGGGTTATGAGTATGAAAGGGTAATTAAAGGAGATCCTTTATGTGTAGGAGTCTGATTGGAGTTGATTTTAGAGCCGAGGATAGTTCAGCTACTTCACGACATTTGAGGTGAGTTACCTTCCAGTAGGAGTGGGTCGAAGGCACGAATGCCCACCCACTAGTATTTAATTATAGTGGAGATGATTGTCTTTGTGATAATTGTTTGGTATGCCACTATCTGTTAGTATGTTATGTTATTATGCGATAGTGGTAGGAAGGGTAGGATAGACCTTGTTATCGGTTGAAAGAGATCGAAGGGGAGGCCAACACCCAGATATGTTAGGCAGTATGTGATTTATATGTATATGCTAGGGTATTATGTGGTAGTGGTAGGGGTGAAATAGTCCCCATTTACCGGTTGAAAGAGTCTGAAGGGGTAGGCCAACACCCGGATATGTTAGGCAGTTACCGGTTGAAAGAGACTAAAGGGGTAAGACAACACCCAGATATGTTAGGCAGTTACCGGTTGAAAGAGACCGAAGGGGAGGCCAACACCCAAATATGCTAGGCGTTATGTAATTGTATGGTATGTGGTATGATGGGGGGGGGGGGGGAATCACTAATCTTTGTGCTTACAGTTTTCAGTTTTGGTTTCAGGTACTTCCTCTTTGAAGGGAAAGGAGCCGACATGATCGCTGCGCATCACACTACATTTTCCGCACCAGAGATCTTTGGGATTATTACTCTGATGATGTTTTATTATGACATGTTTTGACTATCGATACATTGGCTTTTGATATGAGTGATACTATGATTGTTTCAAACAAATGATTTTATAATTGTTTGATTTAAAATGAAATTTTTGGCATTGAATTTTGGGATGTTACAAGTTGGTATCAGAGCCTTGGTTTGAGGGATTCGGGCACACCTTCGGGGGTGTCTGGACTCAAATCGAGGGGTTGGAAATTTTTTACAAAGAAAACAATTTTTTCAGAAATTAAAATTAAGGGTTTTGAGAAAGAACAAGGTGTGTGATACGTGCAATCGGCTGAGCTTAAGTAAATTTTCCCCAAGATACCCATACAAGTTTCTATGATATACGTTATGATTATGAGATCTGTATGCTAGATTAAGGCTAAGGATCTAGGAAGGATGCCTTATAGGCCTACTGTATATGTATGAGAACTGCATGCTAGAATAGGGCTAAGGATATAGGAAGATGCCTTATGTGTCTGCTGTATGTGCTTATTGAACTTCATGATAGTACTGACTAGTCAGTGATATGATAACCTGATAAGGATATGCTTGGTTTGGGTTACTCGGCTCTAGGTTCCAGTTGTCTTAGGTCTCACGCCTAACGATAGCCTCACAACCCCATACCTTGATATATGCGAGTGAGGGAGGTTTTCCACTCTACATTTCTTGAGGTGTTTTGGAAACCTTTTTGGTAGGAATGACATTTAGGATATGGATGACAGTCTCTAAGGCATACCCCCATAATGATATAGGAAGTGAAGTCCGACTCATCATGGAACAAACCATGTCTAGCAAGGTTTGATTTCTCCTCTCATCAACACCATTAAGTTATGGTGTTCTAGGTGGAGTCAGTTGTGATATAATTCCACATTCCTTGAGATAGTCGTTGAACTTGATACCAAGATATTCTTCACCCATATCGGATCGGAGCATCTTTATCTTCTTACCCAATTGATTGTCTATTTCATGCTTAAACTCTTTGAACTTTTTAAAAGTTCTTGACTTATGTTTAATCAAATAAACATACCCATATCTACTGAAATCATCAGTAAATGTCATGTAGTAGTGGTTAGCATCTCTTGTGGTGGATATGTAAGGTCCACACACATCAGTATGAATAATCTCCAACACTCCCTTACCTTTTCCGCAAGTCCTTGTGAAAGGTGACTTAGTCATCTTTCCTAACAAACAATATAAGCATTCATCATTCGAACTTAAGTCAAATGAATCCAATACTCCATCATTAGGAAGGCTGTGGTATGCTCGGGATTGTGGTCATGTTGCTCAGGTTGTTTGGTATGTCAGGGATGGAAAGGAATGATTTCGAAGATGAAATCTAATTTAAGTAGGGAAGAGTTGTAATGCCTTGTTTCGAATTGTTTCCCGTTTTAGGGTGGTAATTATGGTTTGGGTATTAGCAGGCTTAGGACCCTTGAAGAATTGAGTTTTGGGCTCATTTGGGGGTGGATGATGTAAATTGGATGATCTGGGTATTCGGTTTGTGCTTTGGAGCCAAAGGGTATTTTGGTAATATGTTAGCTCGGGCTTTTATGTGAATTGGATGCTTGTTCGGGAAATGGTAAGGCATGTAAGAGTTGATAAAAGCTTAAAGCCTCTCGATACCTTTTCTTGGATATATGTAGGGGCGGATGCAGGATTTTACAGTAGGGGTTGCACGGGAGAGTTAGGGTTGCACGGTAGTAGAAAAAATAAAATTTTCGAAAATTTTCCCACTGCGGCCGGAAAAGTTAGGGGTTGTCGGTGCCACCATGGACCACCCCTAGATATATGGATCGTTGGAATTGGATTTATAATGAAGAAGTTATGGTCTTCAGAGTGTTAAGGGTTTAAGAGGAAACCCTAGTACGTCAGGTGTACCTAGGGAGTATGTGGGGCGTATTGATGCGAAGGGCATTACGTTGGGCGTAATATGGTGTATTCTTAGCGTACTGCGAGGGTTGGATCGGGGTGTGAGACCTCGTATGCGGGACGTACGAGGGGTTAAGTGAAAACCCTAAATTTGATGTTGTACCCTATATAAGCACATTAAGTCTTTAGGGTTGGCCTCTTTACCAACATCCAAGTCCCCTAAACCCTAGAAATCACCCCTTAACCCCCATGGTGGTGTTTTTGAGCTTAGTATGCGCATTTTGGTGTTTTTGGGTCATTTTCAAGAAGATGGAGTTTGGTGCAGGGCTATGGATTAAGGAAGAGTTTGTGGATCTTGATTATGTGCTTCATTTCCAGCTTGTTTGAGGTAAAAAGCTTTGATCTTTTCTTTGAGTCTTAGATCTATTTTTATGAGTTTTGGTCCCTTATTGGCCCCAAGAATGATATCTAGTGGGTTGGTACCACTTCAGGAGCTATGAGTTGCCACTCATGGTGTTTCTGAGGTTCTAGATGCATAAAGTTGTCTTTGTAACACCCATAAAAATCAAGCCAATTTAAAAAATTTTAAAACATTTAAAACCACTAAGTTATTACAATTTGTTTTCAAAATAGTTTAAGCATCAAAGTATCCCCATAATCAAATCATGAAAGTATAAGGAGGTACACGATCACGCCTTTGCCTTCTCGAAATCCTCAGAAGTACATGAAACAATAATCGATAGACGTATGCTCGAAGGCTTAGTGAGTTACCCCCAAAATACCAACGCCATACAGGTATAACCATATCATATAAACATACAGGAAAACACAGAACAAAATGCATAATGAGCCATCAGTCTGACTGGACCGATTCTCGGTCCTCAGTCTATCTAGACCGCTCTCCGAGCCTTCGGCACGTCTAGACCGCCCTTCTCGGGACCTTCATCCTATCCGGACCGCTCACCGGGCCTTCGGCCTGACTGGATTTTCCCTTCCCGAGCCTCCAGTCTATCTGGTCCGCCCAGGGTGTTTTGGAACTGCAACACACAGCAGGATCTGCCTCAACCCTTTCCCCAAACCAACAAACATGTGTACATAAAATCATACGCTAACTAGCAAGCAATAACAGATAGTCATTCAGATCTAACTGATCACTGACATGGCAACCATATAACCAGGATATCGAGCTAACCGATCTCTAACATTGCATCCGTCCCACAACCAGGATATCAATCTAACAAATTACTAGCATAACAACCATCCTAAATCCAGGATGAAATCTAACATAGAAACCATACTAAAATAGGATGAAATCTAACATAGCAACAATCCTAAACCAGGATGTAAATCATAAAGGGCCGACCTTGGTGCCGTAGACCCTGTTGATATAGTGAGGAGAACTTACCTGGCACTGCTGAAGTCCTGCAGACAAAACTCCAGCTGCTGGTTGACAGATTCCCAAGCTGTCAACATCAAACAACACCCAATTAATAATTGGGTTCCAAGCCCAAGCTCCAACTTACACTACAAAGCCCAAAAGTCAAATAATGGGCCCAAGCCCAATATAGGGCCCAATTTTATACATGCTCTTTCCTTAAGGCTCATCCAATTATTCCAATCCAATTCTCATGGCCCAATATCACATAATCATTATGGCCCATCCATGGCCTATTTTTCCAAATTGGGCCCAAGTCCTCACATGGGCCTTATTCTAAAGCCCATCTAATTATTTTGGCCCATTAACTTGTTCTTGGATAGCCCATCGATAGTCCAATCGCCAAAGCCTAATAGTTAGGCCCAACTCAAGGCCCATGTGAAATTAGGGTTTTCACATGAAATGACTATTAGGGTTAAGTGTTCCTACTTAACCCATTAAGGACTTAATCCACTAAGGACTTAATCCATTAAGTCCAATAATACTTTAGATTAATTTTTACCAATGATTATAATTTAATATTTTAAGTTTAATAATTCCAAGTGCGGGTCTCGTTATTTCCTAAAATTAGGGTTTTCCAAACCCTAATTAGGGTTTCCAACCCAATACTAGTCCATTAGTCACATGGTTGGGCTTTTAGGTCCATTGGGTCTTCATTGGGCCCATTAAGGTCTCATTGGGCCCACTAGGGTTTAGTGGTCCCTTTGTCAAAACATCCAACGAGTCTCAACCAAGCAAGGCACACTACCACCTAACACGGCGGCCGGTGGCGATAGAAGGCAGCAGCCACCACCTTACGGTGGCGGTTTAGAATTTTCTTATTATTCCGATCAATACAATATTACAACGAGATAACCAAACACACACACCAACACACACTCATAATGACACATACACCTAATTTCATAGTAAAACGCACACACACAGCCGTACCGTGGTGGTAGGTGGTGGTAAAGGGTGGCAGCCACCACCTCACGGTTTCTTCCGGTTTACACAACCACACTTAATACACCCTAGCAATGGAAACACCCAAAAAAACTTTTGTTGCGAAGTAGATCCAGCTACCCACCTTGTGGCGTACGGTGGCGGCGGCGACTCGAAGTAGCGGGCAGCAACGGCGGCTACCGTTGGCAGTAGCACTCCACAACCACACAGATGGGCGGGACGATGACGCATCAACAGAAAGGGCAGGGAAGATGAAGGTTCTTGGTCTCCCACCAGAATAAAGGCAACAACAACTGCGGCCATCCCTCTTGTCGGAAACCACGACCGGAGACGACGATAGTTCCAAGTCCTCGGCGGTTATGGTGCATCGAGGGTCGCCATGTTTCCACAAACGAAGAAGAAACGTCGAGTGGATGCTTCAACTGGAGATAAAAAGAGTGGCTCCACCATAGTCTTGCTTCTCTGTGTCACACCCCAAAACCAGAATGGTGGAAACGTTCTGGGGTGGAGGACGTCATGTCAAGTATCACAACATATGCATTATAGAAATCAAAGTACAACAACCATTACATTAATAGTAATAACTTTGCATAGATTACATTTAGCAACAACATCAAGAGTAAAATACAGAGAATAACATATAATGCAGCTCCGTACAAGGCTGTCTTCGCAAAAGCTCCCGAAGTGTACCTGTTTTCCGATGACCTGAGAATACAAGTTGTTTTGTAAGCGAGTATCAACATTTTTTTAAATGCTGGAGAGTTCATAAGTATTTAATGGCATCGATATAAGTACAAGTTTTTCTTCAAAATAATCTCATAAAAGATGATGACTTGAGTTTACAGAGTATTAGAATCCTTTCCAGAAAATCCTATATTTTCTAATAAAAGTAGTCTTATACCAAGACCCAATTGTTTTATGTTTAAACCAAGGATTATCTCTATTAAAAGCAGTCTTCTACCAAGACCCATCTGTTTTATGTTTAATAAACATTTTCCCCTTAAAGGTACTATCATTATCAAAATATGATTTATACTTTAAAGAATGTGTGAGAAGATCATAATCACAAGTAATAGGGAAAATAATATTTTTACCTCAGCAGTAACGCTGCTGGCTAAAAGTAAATAAAACATAGACTTCGGGTAGTATTGAATGAACAACACACCTAGCAAAGTCTAAAGGTAAACAAAACATAGACTCCAAGCGGGACGCCTCGCAAAGTCTCAAAATGGGTAAATAAATACAGACTCCAAGTGGTATTGAATGAACAACATGCCTAGCAAAGTCTAAAAGGATCAAATACAGACCCCAGGGTGGTGTTGAATGAACAACACGTCTCGGAGGGTCTAAAGAATAAAATATAGACTCCAGGATGGTATTGGATGAACAACACGCCTCAGAGAGTCTAAATTAGCCTTTAATCCTATGTGGGTTGGTTTAAAGGTTTATAACGTGACCTAGTATATAACTAGGAAAATAGGTTATGATGGTTTCATATATAGAAAATATCGAGATAATACTTATTACATTAAATCCATGAATTATAAGGTAAACGTAAAGATACTCGTAACCATACTGATTGACAATCGAATACTTGACGACCTGCCGGCGTTGGAATGAATGTGACATTTGTCACTCCTTGGCTTAGTCGGCCGGGACTGTAGCTAGCAGTCAGGATGTGGGAGTGTCTGTCCCGTATAGATCTATACACACAATGCTCGCTCTCCCTCCAGGAGGCTCTGGTTACCAACTTGACAACGGTGGAATCCGCGTCATGAGGATGTATCTCGTGTTTTGATTTCTATAAACCTTTCCTTTTACTAAAAAGTATATGTTTTAGAATATAGATTTAACTAAGTTCTCCTTCATGAATTTCATGGATGGTGTCTAAACTATACCTATTATAGTTTACTTGAGAGGTTATCTAGATGCCCTTTCTACCCAAAGGTGATGAATTGCTTGATGGAACTTTTATGACTATATATGTATACATGATATATAACTAATATTTAATCAAACTTCGGACGGATAACCGTTACCCTAAAGCCACATCCAAACAAGGAAAAGGAATTAAAGCGAATTAGCCTTCCTAAGTCCTTTAAACATTACTTATATAACTATACATATACATGCATGCATTTGACAATGTAAAAGTTTAAAAAGATGTGTTGGTAAAACCTTTGGAAAATCTATAAATAAGGATTTATGACTTGATGTCAGTTTATAAAAACAAGATTTGAAAACCTTTAGCTGGATAAAAACAGTTTAACATGCAGAAATCTATTTGCTAGCCAATTATTAATCGCATGTGATTGATCTAATAACTTACTAGTTTAACTTGTATTCCCCCACCCCCCCCCCCATAAAAGCATTAAAAATCATTTAAAATGTTGATTAAGGGGTATGAAATCACCTGACGTGGGTAACTCGAAAGAAAGATTGATATAGGATCGTCGCGTGTCGAATGAAGTCGTGAGCACAAACGGATCCTAGTTTAACATGTAATAACACATATATGAGAACACTAATAGACATATGGATACACTTTAGGGACATGAGAACACTTAGAAATGAGTGTTACAAACACCCATTGAAGTCCCTAAATGAGTGTAGGGCATTAGATTTGAGTATAAGGCCACCAAACTCAACCTTTGTGAGTGTGCTGCCTGGTGTGCGGCCAGAGTGTGCGGACAGGCCTGTGTGCGGCCATACACTCCCACCCAAACGTACCCAAATCGATTTTCCAAGGCCTGGGGATGATCCTAAGAAGGTGTTTTGGGGCGTTGCTATGTTTAAAGGAGAGTTTAGGTCCATTTTAGGGTTAAAGACGTGTGTGCGATCACACACAATGTGTGTGCGACCGTACACCTTCAAAGGGTGAAGAACATGAAGAACATTGTGAGTTTTAGGCTTAGATTCAGGTGTCTTACCAATATAACAAGCTGAATGGAGGAGTACTTCACGTTTTTTAGGCCCTTAGAGTGTTCTTGGATGAAGATTCTAGAGAGAGAAAGTTCCAGCTTTGAAGGAGTGGGAGAAAGGGGGTGTAAGGTTGGCTAAGTGTTCAATATATATAGGGTCGAGTGTGAGGCTGGAGGGTGTGTGCGGCTGGGTGTGCGGCTGGCTGGCCGCACACGCGGGTATGCGGCCGCACACACCTTCTTTGGTGTGTTTGGCCTGATTTTGTGATGCTACACACTTTCTAACCCTTCTTAAGACTCATATCTAGCTTATACTAAGCTTAGAACACTCATATAGACCCACATTTTCGTTAAAAGATAGCAAAACGAAGGCTGACACTCGGCTGGGTTGAATAGTTGGACTTTACAAGACAAGGATCTTCGTGTTGCCACATTATCCCCCCGTTAGAGGGAATTTCGTCCCGAAATTTAGAATATTAACGAATACTCAGGGATAGGTGTGAAGAATGTGGATACTTCATGCTCTATCCGATCTACCCATTTCGTTGGGGAATCAGATCTATACTGAGTCCTAACGAACAATCACTACGAGGTATGGCTTTTTCCTCTGGCCTCTAGGCTACACGGGATAAGGTTTCATCAGTTTCCTTCACCGAGACAGATTTCACCTGTTTCCCTTAACGAGCGTGACTCTGGTATTTATGGATCTAGTCGAGAACGTGAGAGTTTTTGTCGGGTACTACTGGTTCATCTGCTGAGACGCGGACAAGTTAGGGTGGAACTTATGGAATCCCTAAAGCAGTTGGGGTCTGACGGATGTTGGGCCGGTTCTTATCAAGAATCTCTGATTGTCCTTAATTCCTTGGAAAATAAATTGTTCCATACCCAAAACACAATGTACTTCCTTGGTGAGATCATCACTTGGCGTGATCACCATTCTGAAGTTCCAAAAGTTTTCTCTTACTGGAGGTGTAGTCCTTCTGATTGGTTCCTAAGAGTTTCAGGTCGTATTCGGATGCCTATTTCCTACTGATTGGCCTTTGAAGGTCTTCTGGATTATTGAAGATGCTGGCTATATGCTGGCATCTGTTGGTTGCGTGGCATCTACCTTAGTCCAGCGTAGAAAGGACCTGCACTTTCGACTCATGAGGTCATGTTTCTAACGGAAACTCTCAAAATCGGTGTGATAGGGGATTTTACCAGACGATGCTTAGAAAGTTTAAATTTTCATTATCATCTAATAGATGTTTTCACAACATGATCTCTAATCGGGAAGAATCATGCTCTTACTCGCTTCGTGTCACACCCCAAAACCGGAACGGCGGAAACGTTCTGGGGTGGATGACATCATGTCAAGTATCACAACACATGCATTATAGTAATCAAAGTACAACAAGACATTGCATTAATAGTAATAGTTTTACATAGTTTACATTACAAAGTATCAAAGTAATACAGGCAAATGTAATAAGTACAGCATGGTATTATGCTATCTTCATCAACAGCTCCAGGGATGTATCTGTCTAATGCTGACCTAAGAATACAAGTTATTTGAAAAGCGAGTATCAGCATTTTTACAAATGCTGGTGAGTTCATAAGTATTTAGTGTCATTTAGTCAAATAAATTTATGAAGTAGTAGTTTAAGTGTTTACAGTGCATTAGAGTTCTTTCCAGAAAATCCTATATTTTCTTTAATAAAAGCAGCCTTCTACCAAGATTGGTCAGTGTTATGAGGTAAAAAGTAGTTTTCCCTTAATTGCTATCATTATCAAAATACTAAATTTGATTATTAAAGAAGCAAGAGACAACAGGGAAATAACATATGCCTCAGCAGTGAGGACTGCTGACTAAGGCAAAGGAATCATAGACTCCAGGAGAGTATCGAACGAACGACACACCTGGCTCAGTCTAACAGAAAGAGACACAGACCCCAGGCAGTCCCAAATGAAAGGTACAACTAGTAAGGTCTAATACAGTGAACACAGACCCCAGACAGTACCAACTGAATGATACGTCTAGCAAGGTCTAAAACAGTGAATATAGTGGATACAGTGAATACAGTGGATACAGTGAATACAGTGGATACAGACCCCAGACAACATCAAATGAATGATGCGTCTAGTAAGGTCTAAAACAGAGAATACAGACCGCAGACAGTATCAAGTGAAAGATACATCTTGCAAGGTCAAAACAGTGTGACTCTGAAAAAATGAGTTACCAGCATATAGTGTAAATTGCCGGTGAATACCGTTACCTTAAGACCATGAATTATAAGGTAACCCGGGATACTCGTAACCATACTGACTAGAGTTCTAGACGCCCTACAAGCGTCTATAAAATGTGACATTTGTCACCCCTTGGCTTGGTAGGCCGTGGACTGTAGCTAGCAGTCAGGGTGCAGGGGTGTCAATCCCGTATAGATCTATACACACAATGTCCGCTCTCCCTACAGGAGACTCTGGTTACCAACTAGACGACGGAGAAGGCCGTGTCTTGAAGATGCATCCCAAATAGTGGGTAGAGACTTCCAAATAGTGGGTTTCTAATGTAAGTGTTGAACTAGAGGTAGAGATTTATAACTGAATTGACTGAAGTAAACCCATATGTCTATGCTTGTGTACATAATATATAACTAATGAATCAAACGACCTTCGGATGGACATCCGATCCCACCAGACCACATCTCAACGAAGAAAAGGAAATAGGGCGGACAAGCCTTCCAAAGTCCTTCAATCATTATTTATATGCATCTATACAAGCACATACATACATCTAACTACGCTTGAGTGTGTATCAAGTGGAATCATATCGTGAAGTATAAGTGTACAGTGGAATAACCCACTTGTGAAGTATAAGCATACAGTGGAATATCCGAGTCGTGAAGTATAAGCGTACAGAGTGGGATAATCGATTTGTGAAGTATAAGCGTGCCAAAAGTCAGTGTATCACGAAGTAGAAACGACAACAAGTGAAGTAGGAGCGTATCGAGTTTAAGTGAAGTAGAAGCGATATCAAGTATAAGTGAAGTAGAAGCGACAACTGGTGAAGTAGGAGTGTCTATCGGTATAAGTGACTACCAGTATAAGTGAAATAGAGGCAATAACAAGTATAAGCGCTTCAAGAAGTGAAAGCGTTACCAAGTAGAAGTATAGAATAAGTAAAAGCGAAGCAGCAGTAACTAACAAGTAAAAGTATACATTGTAAAAAGGGAACTTCGATGAAAGCCTTGGAAAAACCTTTATACTCAAGGAAAATCACATTTGGTATTCTTTGGTAAAAATAAGTTTGAAAAGCTTTATAAATCCTTGGAACCTTTATAAACCAGTTTAAAATGAATTCAAATAAAACATACTAAGTAAGAGTTTTGAATAAGTGAAAACATTTTAGAAGACCATTTATAGCGTCCTACTCGGTAAAACGGTTTAGAGTGTGGTAAATCATTGTGCATGCGGGTTATCAATCACATGTGATTGATATGATAACTGGCATGTTTAACTTGTATTCCGCCCTATAAAACATGTAAAAATATTAAAAGGTTCATTCAGGGGTATGAACTCACCTGGTGTAAGTAGGTCCGACGAAGGTGCTGGTTGGGCGTTCGGTGTCACGTAAGGACTTGGACACACTTAGAGACCTATTTAACATATGATAACATATTTTCACATACAATTAGTATATTATATACCAATTAAACAAGTATACGCACTCTAAGGAGCGGAAAACACTTTGGTTAAGTGTTTGGGGTGTCCCGGGTAACATTTAAGGGTGTGTATGGCTTAGGAATGGAGTTTACTCTCCGAGAGTAAACTCTCAACACCATGTTTACGGCCCAGGGACTACTCACCATGATTTTACGGTCGTAAACTCATGGTGAGGGGTTCTAGTGTGTTTTAAGGTTTCTAACTTGTTCATGGAATTATTCTAGGTCCAAAACTATATAGTATGAGTGGGTTTAAGGTCTTTAAGGGCATCTTAATGGAGTTTACAGCCCAGGGACAACTCCTAAGGGAGTTTACGGCCGTAAACTCTCATTCCTTGAGTTTATTGAAGTTTCAAGCCCCTAATACCTTGCTAGTAATTTATAATGAAGTGTGAGGCCATTTGGGGGATTTAAAACTACCTTTTTGGCATGTTTAGGGGTGTTTACGGCCTTGACACATGTCTGGGCCGTAAACTCCCTTTACCCCTTCATTTTATTGAGTTTAATTGATCTAAACCTAAAAGGACAAGCCCCTAATTTATGTATTAAGTCCAAGGGTGATTTGGGAGTGTTTTTAGGGCTTTTTGACATGATTAAGAGGTGTTTACGGCCTTGGCATATGCCTGGGCCTTAAACTCTCTTTTACCCCCTACAATCATGTGATTTAATGTTTAAACACTCCTAGGCAAATCCCTTAATTTATTTCCAAGCCTTTAGGGACTTTTGGGGTCATTTTGGCCTTTATTTAGGGGTTTACGGCCTAAGGAGGAGCTTAGGCCGTAAACTCCTCTTCCTTAGCTTATAAGTCCTATTTTTAAGCTATAATCACGAATCAATATGTTTAGAACAAGCTAGGATAAGCGGACTTACGATTTGGAAGCGTTTGGTTGCAGATTTGGGGCGAAAACGGGTCTAGAGAGAGAGTATAGAGAGAAAGAGGGTGGAAAAGCTCCAAATGGAGTTTACTCCCCCTTATATATGGGTGGGAGTTGGAGCTCAGTGGAATTCTACCCAATACTGCCGTTATACGGGGCTTTTGGTCGCACCCGATTTAGTGGTGGTAATAATAAAAACTAACTTTTTTTCCAATTAAATGGAAATGTGTGTTATGTGTTTTTATTTCCTTTTATCACGACTTAACGGCATATTAAACATAAACAACTGAAATGTTTATTTAATTGACGGCCTCTAATTAACGGAACTTTTATAAACTGGAATATTCCGTTAACGGTAACGGGGAAATGTAACGGGACAACTTGGGTTGTCACACTTCGCTGTTTCATTGATAGCAGTCTCCGATCAGGGCTAACTTAGCCCTTAGAGATTTTCTGAAGCGTTGGACTACTGCTGAGATGCTTAATTTGTGGGATTAAGCGCGAATGGATGGTCGTATTCGATGTTTTTGACCCTTACGACTTGAGTTACTTTCCTAACCAAGGGTGTTAGCTACTATGTTGGCCTGACCGAGATGACAACAAATTTCCCATTTTTGGTCATTTTAGTAGCTCAACCTCCAGTGGTTCTCTTGACTCCATCTCCTTTTCTATGGGATAGGATGAAGGGTCTTATCATAAGGTTCGTGGTCGACCTCATACTCGGCTTAATCACTAATACCCGGTGTATGCGAGTCGTATATAACTGAGATTTGACGGGATGTTCAAATGTGTGGCCCCACCCCATACCCACAACCAAATGAGGAACAGGGAGGAAGCACACATCTTAAATCTTATTGATCTAAATTATATACCACTCTAATGCATATACTCAGTAGTAGTAAGTTAATCCCATGAGTTCTTTCTCTTGATTCACGAACCTGATTGTGCGATGTGGACAACCTTTCTGGGGGAATCTATTGAGTAGGTTTCGGGCGGTTATTGTCTTCCGAAGAATCTGCGGTGTCTTTCGCTTCTGATTTTAATGTCTATGTAGGGGTTAGTTAACAATGTGTGGTACCCTTCTCTTGGGTACTTCGGAAGGCTTGGATAAGAGAGACGACTGACAGTTCGTATTAGGTTTTCTTATTAGTTTTGGAAGGATATTTATTTGACGCATAGGCTATGGTGAAAGTTCTCTTTGATGGGTTTTGGCCATAAGAACATCCTATGTGCTCATACAAACCCTAATGCTTGGATCTAGGTTTCTCTATTGTACATGCAATTCATCCAAGACTATAAACCCTAGATCTAGCATATGATCAGTACTAGAAAAACAGCCTTTTACGACGCTCATTGTGCGTCGTAAAAGGCTCAGACGACGCGCAAATGCGCGTCAAGGAAGGCCCTGTCATAAAGAGAGACGACGCGCTTTTGCGCGTCGTCTATAGACGACGCGCATTTACGACGCTCATTTACGACGCACAATTACGACGCGCGTTTACGACACGCAATGCGTATCAAGGAAGACCCTGTCATAAAGGAAGACGACACACATTCGTGTGTCGTAGCCTTACGTCGCACGTGTTAATGACACGCAATGCGTATCAAGAAAGCCCCTGTCAAGAAAGGCCATGTCATAAATGAAGATGATACACATTTTTGCGTATCATAATTTTTCTTGTTTAAAAAAAATATTATTTATAGATTTAATTATTTTCAAATTAAATTTGTATTTAATGTTTCATAATAAAAAATAAAATATCATATACAAAAAATAGAATCCATTGCATAAATGTAATGTCATACAAATAATCATTCCTTGGAAAGATAAAACAAATCAATAGAAGTTGTAACAAAAATTTACAAACTAATAGTTCTAATAACCTAATGTGTGCCTCACTGTAAACAAGATTTGTGCTGCTTTTTTTAAATGTGTGCCTCACTTGTCTCCACTCTTCCTTAGTAACACCGCTCAAGGACTAAATGTATGAACTTGCTCAAAGTATCTATATTGCCTGCAAAAAAAACATTACTACAAAATAAGTGTGAAGATGGATTATTACAGTGTAAGAGAAGTAAAGAACCTTGAGCTTCCTCCAATGGGACAAATGGGTAGTCAGACTTAATAAACTTTGCAACACGTATATCTCCCAATGCAAGATCAACATTAAGGTAATGGGGAACATCACCACCTAAAATCATATAATATTTATATACCCCTAGACTAGATAGAGCTTTGCTACAAATAACAACCTACTTTATTTACTCTGTTTACCAAACCAATGTATAGGAATGGAACCTACTTTACTTTACTCTCTTATGGTATATGAACAGGATTAGGATAGGTTGTGTTTGCTATATTTTGGTAGAGGGCATTCATTCATTCATTCTCATGTGTTTTGCAAATAGAAGAAATTAGATTTAGATGAGAGCTTTTTGGATTTGGATGATAGACTAAAACTTAATAAATGAATGAATGAATGAGGATGACCTTTGATCTAAACTGAAGAGCTGGATCGGTACTTCGGGAAACAAGCCTAGCAAGTGGAAGCATCTCATCAATTTCAGCACGTGGAACCTCAAGCCTCATTCTCCAGCAACCCATAGAAGATATCACACTCCCTAAATTACCAGCCATTGCTCTTCTTAGTAAGCCTCATTCTCCAGCAACACGTATTCGCCTTGAAGCTCATACTGGCTATTGCTTTGTTCCAAAACAACCTTCTCAACAGTTACCTGAACCAAACTAACATTAAACTCTCAAAGGGAAAATTAAATATATAACTATTATTTGAAACAAAACATCTGATTTAACTCAACTAGTAACCAACTGTGGTGAAGTAGAAAGAGAGCATTCTGAAAAAATCAAAGAGTTGACCAATTCTATAGACATCCCTACTTAAAACTTGTTCTCCATTTCCACCCACAAACTTGTTCTCCATTGCCACCCGTCTGTTCACCAACTCCTGTGTGCTTCCATCACCATCAATGGTGGTTGTGTCTTTGGTCAACACCTACCTCCTCTCTGATTACAGTTCCTGTATGCAATAGAAATTTTAAAAGTTTAGGGACCAAATGTAGTCATAGCGAATAGTTGGAAGACAGATTTCAACCAGAACCCTTTGTTAAAAAACAACATATGAAATACTTGCCTCCAGTAAGAATAGCAATATCATCAAGATATTGACTTTTTCTGTCACCAAAACCAGGTGCTCTACAGAATTGGTCAACCTTCAAACAGGGCAATTTCATTTAACCCAACGTCTCTTCCTTTACCAACCTACATATGTAAAAATATTAGCCAAAAATAAAATATAATTATAAATTATGAATATTTAGCAGCATAGCATTGTGATGAGACAAACCTGTATGTATTCATGGTGCGTGAGACAAACCTGTATAAATAAATATTTCAGCATAAGCAGAAGCAAACAAAACAACCAGAAACGACAATAGTAAATACTCTAATGGAGACCAGGGATCTTCAAGGAGCAGTAGCAGCAGCTCTGAATTTGAAGATGCAACTGAACCAAATACTCTAGTGAAAGCTATCATTGACTTTTCCCTTGATTCCTTTTTCATTAATCAAGATTTATACCAATTCTTTCAATCTTCCCTTCCTAATTTAGTCAAAGGCTGTAGATGGGTCTTGTTTTATAGGTAATAATATCCTCTTAATTGGTACAAAATTTTCCATTTTTAATCCATTTTTAAATTTGTATTTACTTTTTGTTTCCTATTAAGAGAAGAGAAATACATATTTTTTCTAACCTGTCCTGCATAGCTCGTGAGGCCTTTAATTGATCCATGCGTACAAGTAAATGTACATGTCTTGCATATTTAGTCAAATATATTGCTTCCTCAGTTCCTGTATCACCTCCTCCAACAACATCAAGAACTTCACCCTTAAAAATTGGTGAAGCTCCATCACAGATTGCGCAGGCACTAATTCCCCTACTCCAGAACTCATCTTCATGAGGTAATTTAAGCGTTTTGGCAGTCGCCCCTGTAGCTCCATCACAGATTGCACCGCCTATTTGATATCCCTTGAACACTACAGGCTTCAAAATGATTGGATAGCAATTCTTCCTGCACTTGTGATATTTCCATCATACCTGATTAGAATTATGAAAATTAGGTGTAAGAGTCAATGAAGAAGACCACTTTTAAGTTTAATAAGATCAATCCACTACTAATAATAACATCAGTACTTTGGAAATTGAGATATGAACTTTGAACAACTATCACGGAATCCAGCAAGATTTGAACAATCTAAAAGGCTAAAACACTCCACACGGTTTCCCGTTATCAAATGCTTCTCTATAGGCTTCCTTAGGTCAAATTAATTGCAATACTCTATTTTCCCATCTGCATCACATTATCACAACACAAAAGATGTTTACTTTTTATACTAAAAATCCCCACAATGGATAAAAAGATACAAAATTACCTCGCTCCTCGTTATGTTGCTTATTTTCCCCAAGGTACTTCTTATATTGCCAAGCAATCCGCAAATCCTTCTACAAGCTCATAAAAAGGCAGAATTTACATTAATATAGTTGTAGTTGTGAAGAGAAAGATGCATGTTCCTAAGGGCAAAATGGGAAAAAGTAAAGTAGTACCTGTTCTGCATCAGTGTTACGAGATTTGTCATCTTTGGGGACTAAAGTAATTGGCAAGGTTCCAAGAAAGGCTCTAGGGTTTTTGACTGGGCTTGCATAAAGAACAGGTTGGTTGTGTACTAGTCCCTGAGACATGAAAGTCCTTAACAAAAGCATATGATGAGGTGCTTCAGTGTCTTCCATGATCATTACCAGACTTCCTAAATGGAATCCCCCACCTAAAATCTCTAGATATTACAGAAACAAATCATCCATTAGGAAATTGTTGTGATACTTGTTTAGATGCTTTAATAAAATATAAAAAGGGGGTATTGGGATTACTATCAAGATCCGGTATGCCTGATGAAAGAAAGATTGTTCCATTTGGTCCATACTTGAGACCAGGGACAGAAGAGGTAGGTGCAGCTGAAAAGTTCTTTGAGAAACTACTTGTCCGGACTTTGCCAGTAGCCATAAATATCGGACAGTTTTTTAATCCTCCTGAGAAATAAGAACAAACGGATCAAACAGGTAAACAACATATATAATGATTTTGGAGTAAATGATTTTATTAATAATCATATATAATGTTTGTAGAATACTTGAACAACATCAATTTTGGAAGGAAACTACCAAAGCAGGTATGCAATCTATTCCACATCGCTCATTAGTGTAAACTAGAAGTTCTCCAAACAGGATTTGAAGATAAATTAATTTAGAACTCTCTGAACCATAGTCCGCGTGAACTCCATGGCAATCAGCGTCTTCGTGATTCCAAAGGAACGAGACAAGATCGATTCTAGCTTTGCCCAAAAACCCTAGCTTTCGTGGCCCTGTGAGCATTCATTGACAAACGAGACCCTAACCCTTTGATCATGGTGACCAGAAACCCTTCAATTTCAATTGGAACCGAAACCGAAGTTCCAGAAATAGTTGATTTTGTTGCCCTGTGAATGTAAAGTGTTCAATTTCTTGTGAGAAATGAAGCAATAAGGATCGATCTATGGAGGATGTGGGTCGTAATTTGAAGGATGAAAAATACCCTAATTTGAGGATGTGGGTCGATTTCCGGTATGCAAACCGACGGGGTGCTTATAAAAAGCTTTGAGAAGCAACTGAGCCAGTGTTCTTATCAAAAGCTTTGAGAAGCTTCGAGAAGCATCATAAGTCGTAACAACGATAGGTGCATTCTTCATGTTTCTTTCTCTTTTCGTCTCTGCCTCAGAGGGAGACTAGGGCTTGAAATTTCTTGGTCTTCAGAGAGACATTAGAGCAGAGATCTGATGAGACGATTAACAAGTAAGGTCAGGAGTAGGGGAGAAGCGGATTGGAGAGGAGGGAGAGGAGAGAATCGATTGTGAAGATGAAAGATAGAAAAAAGGTAGAAAAGAACAAGGCGGGTTTTCAAAATTTTGGGGATTTCATTTCCCCCTATCTACTAAACGAACGCGCGTTCATTAAAATTATAAAGCGACACTCACAAACGACGCGCGTTTAAGATACGGTGCCCTCTGTGTTTTTTTTTCTTATAACACTAAATTAAGGGCACGCAATAATGCGTGACCTAAATCCTTAAATTTTTTGAAGAGATGACACTTTTTTAATGTCGATCTCTTTTGCGTAACATAGATCAATGAGTGTCGTGGTTTGTGCATCGTAAAAGGGTCTTTTTCTTGTAGTGGATAATCAATATAACATATAAATTAGGGTTTAGATCATACCTTGATTGTTATGTAGCAATAACAATCTCAAATCCTTCTTGTATTGACTTTAGAAAGCTTAGAGTCACAAATGTCACTCCTCTAATGGTTCACAAACACCAAGAGCAAGATGATGAAGAAGAGAAGAAGAAGGAGGCTGCCCAAAACGTGTGGAAACCCTAAGGAGTTACTTGCCCACGTTTTTGGTGCTCTAGGGATCTTTAAATAGTGCATCTATTAGGGTTATCAAACTAGGAAACCCTAATTTGGATGCTTAAGCCCTAAGCAACCCATGGGCTCCTTCCTTAAAGGCCTAGGGACGATTTCTAATGGGTTTCCCCATAGAATTCGTCCACCCCTTTAATATGGAGTCCATTAGCTCAATATTCAACTATCATACAATTGACAGTTCTAGTCCCTTAAGTTTAATTAATATCTTTTAGTCACAAACTTAATTAGCAATTAATTATTGACTAATATTAATTAAACAATATGATTTCTCCTTTAAGATATTATTCTCATAATATATTAATAAATCATATTTTATCCTTTCTCTCCATAATTCATCCTATCAAGTTGCTTTGGTGAAGGCAACCCAAAAGGACCATGCACCATAGGGTCAAGTACATACCAAAATAGTTATGGACTTAGACACTAATCCAACAGTCTCCCACTTGGATAAGTCTAATAACTATTCTGCGTATCACTTCAGATCCTGATCTGCAATCGTACCTTTCCAAAGCCGCTGTCAACTCTGATCTTATCAGATACGCGTGTCCTTAAGATAAGGGATCATATATTCCTCCATTCTAGATATCGTATAGACTGAGACATAGATCTAAATCATTCTCTCTGTCTATGTGTTGTTTCCCGAATTCATATTCATGACGACTGACAACAGACTACAATTGAACACATCAATTTAGTCCTGGCTTGGCCAAGCACTTAGGTGCCATCACTAAATTATCGAGGGGCCCACATATATCGCTTTTATCCTACTTTGAATAAAAGGAACGGATAAACTGTGACTCAATGCTCGCTTACACTCACTCACCGAATCACACACAACAATATATTTTATAACACCCTATTACTGGTACGTTTACATATTATCAATGTGCAACCGACTCGCAAGATACAACTTACACATCTTGGTTTCAAGAATATAAGATGTTGTCATCTCACCAATCACCCGTGATAAAATCCATGAAGTGATCCAAGTGAGCGTGGGTTTAATCCAATGCTCAAATCATATTCATAAGCACTCATGAACGTTGCAGCAAACATTTGCTTATGTCTAATACTCTTTATACAATCCACACACCAATTCACGACAGTCTTCTTTCATATCTACTTCCAACATATGAACGACTATGGCCCATTCGAATAATTTGACTGTTCTCAACCAATTAAATTATTTAGGAAGTCAAAACATGCAAAGTGAAACACAAGAATAATACTAATACCATATGGCCACAAACCTTTGAGTATAAATAAAACACCTTTTATTAATCACCATATCGATTGCTCATTATTTGTCGTTTCGGGTAATCAACTTCTTACTTGAAATATTACAACACTTGTCCCATGCTCTTAGTATGCACACAATGTTTACCTATGGCTCTTACTTTGTGAAATCGATCAAATGAACATATTTCCAATCATACTCATTTCACAACTCCTAATCCCTTTCACAAGTGAAAGAATATCGAATTCTTGCCACTTATAGAATATGTTAGATTCTAACATTTTATGCAATGATCCTTTCGTAATGTCACTGCACTAAAGTCACAATGACTATTGCCAATGAAGTTACAAAGTCCTCTATCAGAGATTGTTATAAGACAACTCCATAGATGTGATGTCTCTCACTCAAAGTACACTCCTTTGAACATCCTTTTGCATAAAATTTCTAATCTAGACATAGACTCTCATTATCCAACTCCCAATATGGAAACGTTTCCATATTTTCCATATGACAACTCATTCTTAGTAGAATTTTTTCTATTCATAATAATGTCGATATGGTCCATCCAATACTATACTTTCAACTACTCACAAGCGACCAATCCTCGGCAAACTTTGGATTGTCCTTTGATAGTTGTTTAATTATCTTAGTCAAAACCGATTGTTGTCCTTTTCCCTCTAAATGCGCTAGACATTTGGAAAATTTTAGAATGGTCAAATATTATAGCATTTGCAATCAATCCTATACCCGAAGCGTATGGGACACGATGCATAATGTCTTACATGAAGATTTAATACTTTATCAATCTTCTGCCAAAATATTTTACGTACTACGTTCTCACAATTCGAACTATGAAGAGGAATGACGTAATCATAATCGAAATTTAAGAATGCACTATGTATCCTTGACTAAGTTTATTAAATTCCACAACCTAAGCCTTTAGATTTGAAACGAAGCATAATATTCTCTCCCTTAATTATAGCAAAACAACTTTTCAACCATTGCGACTTTGCAAAGTAAAACTCTTGTTTTCTATAATTAATATTGCTAACTTGCAATACTTGCCTGAATAATCATATAATCATAACATTTATGCTCCCATTATCATGATGATTATTATTATAAACATAACACTTATGCTCCCACTAGCTTTGACATGCATTCAGACACAACTTAACTTTCAGAAAAACAATGCCTATTGAATTTCTTTAAGTTTATATTTCTAATACCCAATGCTTTGATAATCTTTTATCAAGGCTTCTTAAACTTATACACCTTTGCCTTAGATAGTTTATATGTGTGTCTTAAACAATTTAGACTAATTGCCAAATCTCATAATTCGAATCATGGAAAGGGATACCGTAACCATAATCGAATTCGAGAATACAATTTTCACAATCACTATCTTCTTAAAATATTCCTTAGTGAAAGCATTTCCTCACAGTCATTTTCATGAAGGAAGGAATCTTATGACACTTAGATTTAATGGTGTATGTGTTCCTATCCATGTGAATTTGCTAAAATCAAAATTTATGACACATTCAAACTCATATGGACTGAACTCTTAATCTTGATTTCTTGCCTTGTGGTAACACGACTGCCCACCATGTCTTCCAAGTAGTTAAGCAGCTCACCCTTTCATATCAATGTACTTTCAATTGATCAAGGTCCTTGCCTTTTATACATTCAAATGAGAACTCATAGGGCTCACATGCATAATTAACTCAATTGGAACGGCACAGAAACAAGGTAATGTCAACACGATAGGTTGTAAACCTCAACTCGTGTGCTAGTGATGATCGACAAGGTTTATTCTCGATTAGTTCTTGAACTTTTTCAAGACCATTAAGACTCCCACTGACTCCTTGACATATAAGATTCTCTTGTCAATAAACATATGACAAACAAATATTCAAGAGTTAGTGTAGCCTTTATCAAGACAAAACATTTCATAAAATTGGTCCTAGTTGGTCTTTGTCTTATCCAAGACATCACAACTTTCCAATTTCAAATGTGCGAGAATAGGAAAGCCTTTTTCCAAATTCTACATTTGATGAATGTTATAAACCTTCTTAAGACTTGTCACTCAATATTACAATCTTAACTCTAAGACTTGTTTTGGAATGAAGTATGATTGACTTCTTGATTTAACCATTTCTTCAATTCTTGATTCCTCTTCTTATACATACACTTGTACTAAGACTTATTTAGAGGATCAATTGAAATATGGTTCTTAATCATTAAGACATATCATAAAGTATAAAAGGTACTCTCCCTTCTTCTTAGAATAGAGAAACTTTTATCTTTCTGCCTACTTGATTCTTTTATTCGTTCTGCTATTGATTTAAACCTTTTTCAATCAATTCAGAATTACACTTAATCTTATAAGTATAATCATATTTACTAATCCTTTAGTAAATTATGACGAATATCTTTGTTACCCTTGTGGTGGACTTGACCAATACACAACTTTGTGTACTCGATCTCCTGGTCCTTCACTTGACACTTTGTCAACGAATTAGTCTAATTTCCAAATATGAAATTTCTCATTCATCGTGCAACCAAGTTGCATGATTCCAAGTTTCTGTCCAATCGAAACTTGGGCGATGAGAAACTCTCCCTATTTGGTAAATTCTTGACATTTCCACTATTAACATAATTAAGAATCTTATCCATTTGTTGTAGAAATATGCAAACATCAATTTTTCATAACGATTTCATTGCAAGGAAATAAATAAATAAATAAATAAGTCAAATCAAAATTTTATTTTATTCATAAAAGCAGCGGAAAACATTTGTCCATACAATGCAAAATCAACTGAAAAACTATGTAGTCAAAAAGAAAAATTTCTAACAACTCTATCATAACTTTCTAAGCTCAAAGTCTAATCTTCAAATCCATGCGATCGAGATCCATTTCTTCATGATTAGACTCATCTTGCTCTTCCATCAAGCTTCCTCTCTTTTTCACTGATCCTGCAAAAACATTCAAATGCAATCTTATCACATCATGTATTAAGAATCAACGAATAGGAACTTAATGGAGTTAGATATTGGATTTTACCTGAAGCACAGCCATACTCTTTGACTCTCCCATCTTTTGGACTTTTCAGGCTCTTATGGCAGACTTGTATCCAATGCCCTTTCTCTTGGTAGCAAAGGCAGGTCGATTCTCCTAGAACATCCTCGGAAGCATGGTTGGTTGACTTTCCCAACAAATATGCTCCATTGCTTTGCCAAATCATTTCTGATTCAGCAGCAATGAGCATGTAAGTTAGGTCAATGAGGTTTGCGTCATGATCCATCATATAATACTTTCTTTTGAACTCATTATATGCTTCAGGAAGTGACTGTAGAACCCAGTTCACAGCCAACTTATCAGGGAATGACGCACCCAACATTATCAACCTATCGATGTGTGATTTCATTCCTAGAACGTGGGCACACACGGGTTTACCATCTTCATGTTTCATTTCCAGTAGGGCTTTAGTGACATTGAACCTTTCAATTCTTCGATCTTGTGGGTTAGGTAGAATAATTGGAGGAGGTGGAGGAAATGAAGCATGATTTCTTGTTCCTCGATCGAATCGAGGAATATCATCTTCATGTGGAATGCTTGTTCCACGGGAATTGGGAAGACCATAGTTGTCGTACCTTGACATCTACGAAACGGGAGAAAAACAAATTCAAGTTAGTTGACTGATTGAGTCCTTAATAAATCACCCAAATGAGATATTAAGGCTAGGACCCAACACAATACGCTACAACCTAGAAAAGGGGTGCCGTAATCTATTTGCAGAATATTTGAAGGTAAGTGAATGACGATTCACTAATTTCCACCATGAAAAACGAAAAAGAAATTTAAGTTTTAAATCTATGAAAACTCCTAGATCCTATGAGATTCATTGAACATTTCAATGGTATGTTTAAATCTCGATATGCCCCCTCTAGTTTGTGACTGGGATGCCGAGGATCACAAAGCGGGTGTGAATAACCATGCAAACTTACATGGTGCCCTCACATGTTACACTCTCCTATTCGATGTGCCGGTAAACCACACACGCTCCAACGAACTATGACAAACATTGAGTCACCCTTTGCTACCTTTGCTTAGAACCATTTAGTGTGCCGGTAAACCACACACGCTCCACTAACTTCTTCGCAAGGGCACAAAGTGTAATTTCATGGAATTGCATCAATTCACTTTTGCCTAAGTAACTAAGATTGGGAATTTGAAAAACATTTAGTTACTTTTGTACTTCATTATACTTATAATGGAAGGTTTCTGTCCTATCCTACCCGTTCGGCTAACGACCCTCCACTAGTCAAGAGTGCGGTGGGTAAGAGTGGATACCCATTCAATCGCCATTTATAGGCAATTTCCTTAAACACCCCTTATAGACCAGTTTCGTGAATGAGGCCTACTAACGGTAAGACTGACTTTTACTCATACATATATATAATGTTAGACTTTTAATGTTATATATATAGTATAGGGTGTATTTTATACTTTTAAAATATTATGTGGTCAAATTTAACAATTATACTTTTAATCCAATTAAATTGTAAACCAAAACTTTATGGATTTATTAAACCTCTTTTAATTATACACCTTAATTAATTAATAAAGCCATAAGGCTGTGATATGAACTTTTCAAAACAATACTAGGGTTTTAGAATTTAACATTCCTAAATTAAACCTTTAATCAACTTTTAAATTCCAAAACTTGAGGGCAAATTTTGAAACATTTCAAAACACTAGGGTTTAGAATTTAAATATTTCAAAATCAAACTTTTTATTCAAAATTTAAATTCCAAAACTTGAGGGCAAGTTTTGAAACCTTTTCAAAACATTAGGGTTTCAACTATTTAAATTTCAAAACAAAACTTTTGAGTTCAAATTCAAACTATAAAACCTAAAGGGGAAAATTGAAACTTTTCATAACACAAGGATCAAATAACAAATAATATAAATTAAACAAATAATTTCATCATTATCTATACTTGACCTAATTTCAATTTCTTGCAAAATAAGTTACCCAATTAATACAAATAATCAAACTTTAATCAAATAAGGAAGTTATTATCTAATCAATTGTAATTATCTTTTGTTTAATAGAGGATACACCCAAAATATGATTAAAATTCGAATTTTGATGACCCATAACATTTAAGGCAAGTATCCATGAGTAAAACAGCAAGAAATCCCGAAAATAGCTCCATCTGACGCTCGAACTCGCCGAGTACCACATTGTACTCGCCGAGTTGAGGCCTACTCGCCGAGTACACTGTGGTACTCGCCGAGTTCATCAGGCAGGTTGGCCAAAAATCGATTTTGTAGCTTGAATAAACACACAAGGCATCAATACAATAGAAACCAATCAAGGCCATAAGAACATCCTATGTGCTCATATAAACCCTAATGCTTGGATCTAGGTTTCTCTATTATACATGCAATTCATCCAAGACTATAAACCCTAGATCTAGCATATGATAATCAATATAACATATAAATTAGGGTTTAGATCATACCTTGATTGTTATGTAGCAATAACAATCTCAAATCCTTCTTGTATTGACTTTAGAAAGCTTAGAGTCACAAATGTCACTCCTCTAATGGTTCACAAACACCAAGAGCAAGAGGATGAAGAAGAGAAGAAGAAGGAGGCTGCCCAAAACGTGTGGAAACTCTAAGGAGTTACTTGCCCACGTTTTTTGTGCTCTAGGGATCTTTAAATAGTGCAGCTATTAGGGTTATCAAACTAGGAAACCCTAATTTGGATGCTTAAGCCCTAAGCATCCCATGGGCTCCTTCCTTATAGGCCTAGGGACGATTTCTAATGGGTTTCCCTATAGAATTCGTCCACCCCTTTAATATGGAGTCCATTAGCTCAATATTAAACTATCATACAATTGACAGTTCTAGTCCCTTAAATTTAATTAATCTCTTTTAGTCACAAACTTAATTAGCAATTAATTATTGACTAATATTAATTAAACAATATGATTTCTCCTTTAATATATTATTCTCATAATATATTAATAAATCATATTTAATCCTTTCTCTCCATAATTCATCCTATCAAGTTGCTTTGGTGAAGGCAACCCAAAAGGACCATGCACCATCGGGTCAAGTACATACCAAAATAGTTATGGACTTAGACACTAATCCAACACTCTTTACACAACACTAGGAATTTTCACATGGTCGCACCAAGTCGAACCATGATTGATGGCAGTGTCGAATTTAACAAACATCGACATGATATGGAATGAATATCGATAGGACCATGCGCTGAACATGGCACACAAGTTCTTAGCGTCTTGGGTTTCATCCATGGTATCACTACCACAGATACTTGGATCGACGGAATTTACACGGAACTTTAGGAGGTCGTAATGTTTCGGAATAATGTACTTTTCAAGAATGGATTTCTCATGAGGCCTCTCCATAATCGCCTAGTATACACTAGTCAGGCATAATTAAGATTACAAGGACTGTTGACTGAGCGACTCCGCCCTAAATCCACAACCCAACGAGGAACAGGAGATGAGGCAGCATCACTCACTCGAGGTCTATCAATCTTAATTATAAATGGCCTTAACGTATATACTAAGCCATCATAGCTTAATCTGATGGGTTTTTGAGTGTTACAACAGTGCTGCGACTTTCGCCTTAACGAGGGAGTAATTACAATTAGAATTAATCATTTAATGTTTCCGGTTAACTACTCAGGATTAAGAGACGTACCAAAATTTCTACCGGGTTCTTTGATGTTCCTTTAGGTATTAGGGTTAGACTTCTCCTACGTCCTTGTCATTTCTTTTAGTTGGGCGGTTCCTCTTGGGGTGCCCAATCTCACCACATAGATGGCATATTGGATTGGTCCCCACATTTGTAGTTGATGTAATGAACTCAACCAGAGTTCTGCAGCTGCGAGCGGTATGCCCCATCATGTTGCACCTAACACAAAAGGGTTCCCGACATATACCATGATGATGGAAGTCACACTAGCTGCA
Source organism: Lactuca serriola (assembly GCF_051521515.1). Classification (NCBI taxonomy): domain Eukaryota; kingdom Viridiplantae; phylum Streptophyta; class Magnoliopsida; order Asterales; family Asteraceae; genus Lactuca; species Lactuca serriola. The sequence goes on along the minus strand of NC_136415.1, from coordinate 17,204,005 downwards.
GCGGGGAAGGTTTCCTAGGTATGGCCTTCTTGGAGTCGAGACGGGAGGGTTGACAGAGGCATTGACCACTTTAGCTCGTTGTCCTTCGGAAGGTCCTTGAGTCGAGGTGCTTCTCTCCTCATTCTTAAACTTTCTTTTCAGCGGGTTTAGTTGGGGTTCTTGGGTGGCTGTACACACCGGTGTTGGTTGCTGCTGTCCATTGCTTTGATCGGGATTCCCGATAGGGATCCTGCTAACATCGGCGTTGTTAGCGTTCAGATGAGCCATGACAGCCGCTATGGCTGCCGAAACTGCAGCTCGAAACGTAGCTTCATCGAATTGAAGGACCGGTGTCCTACTAACGGGTTGGTTACGCTTCTTCGGAGGCATGGTTTTTCCTACACGAAAAGGAATACAGGTTGATGAGAGACGATGGTTAACTCTAGACGTATCTCTCTTTACTATGACAGGCATAAATTTTCCCGCTCCTCGAATTATAGTTATCAGAGTGTCGACCTACATCCCTATGATGCAGTCTGGGTTAACAGGACAGGAGTAAGTGTATTGGAAAGCCATAAAATGGGTGTCGTTCCCACCGAGTTATCTTTACATCGGAGAGGTTCACTCTCCGGCTTTGAAAAGATTTAAGAGAAGTTTGGAACGAAGGCCACGAAAGAAAAGGCTCATGAAAACTTATGGCTAAACACTCTAAATTGAGGTTTTGAGATCCGATTTATTCGTATTTAATCGCAGCGGGAAAGACGATTTGTCTAACACATAGTGTGAGTAGTGTAATCACTAACTCACTAAATTGTATTATTTTATGGATTTATTAGCGTGATGATAAGGAGGAAAAGACACTTCTCGAATTCCATGTATTGGCTCCCTCTGTCCACCTCTTATCCTTGACTGGAACCGACATTGGTTTTCTTCGGGTACTTACCTAGGGTTCTCT